>NC_069797.1:50294903-50597933 GCF_027406575.1 Nycticebus coucang
GATTCCCTTGCCAATCCTGATTCTCAATGTAGGTCTTCAACCTCTAGCGAAGAGAGAGGGATACTGTTTACCTGGCAGAAGTGTTGCTGAAATTAAAGATGAAATATGAAAGTGATTGGAACTTAGTAGGTGCATATTATCATCATCATCCTCACTAGTCTGGCCTTCATTATTATGACAGTTATTAACATAGCATCAATTGCTAACGGCTTTCTCAGACCCAGTCTTGTTCATGCTGCCTCTCTTCGTACTAAGATACATGGACCACAACAAAAAAGAAAAACAATGCGGATAATGCTCATTTGTACACAAGGAACCAAATCCTTGCTGTAGCCTGCAATCTTGTAAAGCTCATTCATAATGCAAAGGTACAACGGATTCCATGCACCTCACAGCTCTCCATTTTCCTAGCTCATTGCTCGAAGTCACACATTATAAATTACCTTTTATGTTATCTCTCTATTTCAGTAAACCCTTCTCCTAATCCTTTTACCCTGCCCAGAGCCCACACTCCAGGGCTGCCCGGGCCAGCAACAGCATGGACTGCTCTTTATAAAGATATCGATTTCTATAAACTACTTTATTAGTGGTCATTATTATTCTGTTTCTAATCACTGCTTTAATTAAAGTTTTATCATCCACATTAAAGAGGGTATATGACTTTTAATAGGCTGAATGGTTTTCTCTCAGCCATGAAGCATTCCCCTGAAATCAGCCAACAGACTCTCAGTTTCAAGGACATTCTGAAGTTCATCTCTTTTCAGGATCCAGGTGAGTGTATATGAGTGAAAATGGGGGCATAAGGCATGGAGCTCCCTCCTCAGCATCCCCCATCTCCCCAACTCAGGAACCCCGTAGACAGAGAACGCCAAGCTTAGTGGCCACAATGTTTGAATTATCTAGTCACAGTCCTGGAAGTATCACCTAAAGTGAATGGTCTATAAATTCAAAAGGGAATATTGATCAAGACTCCAAAATCTCCTTCAAGTCCACATTTTTTATAATAGCCACTTGAGCAAAATTGTCTCCTGTTACAGGTTTTCCCTACTTGCTCAAGGGCCAAAATAATAAACAGAAGCAATTGCTTCTCTGACCCAAATTGCATCCAAATAGAATCACTTGCTGATGCACCTGCTCTCAGACTTTCCGGGCCCCTTTGCCCCCACTCTAAACTGAGTTTTTGAGGGGAACGGCATGTCTTAGTTCACTTCCTATCTGTAACACCAAACCCACCCAAGCATAGCATCTAGAACAGGGCAGGGTCTTGAGCCATCTCCCTGTGAAAATGTACAAATACTTCCAGATTCTCTCATTTGCCTCATATTTCATTGCGGATTTATAATTTTCTTTTTTCTTTCCTTCCCCCCTTGTAGAAGAGGTTAAACTTCTTTTTAATCAAATGCATTTCCCTTGCAACCTGTTCCTTGCATCTTCTCTATTGAGTAGGTCACAGACTCTTGCCTGTAATTACCCCCTATTTTCAGCTTTGCCTCCTAAGCCTTCACTGTGGAGTTGATCCCCTGCAGGTAATTTTCAGCTGTTTTGTGAGCTCAAACCCCGCCCAACAATCTCTCATAGACACTTCACCATTCACTACTTTACTTCCTTAATTGGATTTTAATTTGTCTCACTAAACCCAGATCTACTTGAAAATTCCTCGTCCCATGTTGAAATTGCAAATGGGAATGACACACAACCTTGCAGAAGGAAGAGGAAATGGGATATAGGTCAGAAAAATTACAAAGGGCAGAAACAGAGCCAAAAGAAAGAGGGTCAGAGAGGGCCCCAACCTCAATTCTGGAATATTCTTACATAAGATAAATGTTCCAAAGAGCCTATTTTTGCCCCCTAATAACTAAGGAGGTCTCTGGGTTTTCCTCGGCCAGCCAAGGTGATAATAATCAGATAACACCCCCATTGAACACTGTCATGACATAAAAACACCTTCCTTTACAAAAATAGCCTTCACCAGAAACTACCACCACTGTCTTGGGAAGTAAACATCAGCCAAGATCAGCTTTCTCCAAAGGTAAGCACGGAGCCACACATCCTCCTGTAGCAATACGGTCCACACAGCATATCATGGGCAGGGCTCACCAGGAGCAGGTGCTGGGATACTATTTGGGAGTGACAGGGAGGGAAGAAGAAGCAGAATTGGGTAGTGCAGGGGTGGAGCAAGTCGTCCCATTGGAGGGTCAATCTTTAAATGTATAAAGGGTTTCTCAGGGATGGAGAACACATGGGTCTTAAACTAGGAACTGCTCACAACCAGGGGAAGTAAGCATGTACAATGTGCAGAGGTGTTTCAGCTACCCACTCTGAAACCCCTTTATAACATTCCCCTTCCCCAACCAACACAACTATCACCCTCAAAAATGCCATATAATGAGTCACTTCCTTTGTAATAACTCCCCTTCCCCAAACAACATAACTAACACCCTCAAAAACACCATATAGTGAGTCGCCAAGTCTCCTGAGTCTAGAAGTCCAGTCTGCCATCCAGCTGCATGGGAGCAAGTCTGAGTGGAGAGGACACTGGGCTTGTTGGACCATGACTGAGTTCACAAAACCATCTAACTTGTGAGTCTAACAGGACCACCTGATGGCCATTTTGCAATGTTACATTCCAAGAAACTTCCAAACCGTAACTCAAAAAATACACACACTGAAAAATAAACTTTCACTTTGCTCATCACTGTTCTATCCACTCCTACCCTTACTCGGTAAATTAATAACTTCTCAGGGGACTCAAGGCAAGATGGCTGACTGGAGCCAGCTTTCCACAGAGGCTCCCGGCCATAAGGAGAGTTAAAGGACAGAAGTTTAGCAGTAACCTGGTAAATTGGAGCTGAGCCAAGAGAGAAGGTTGAAGAATGCATATCAATCCTGCTGAGGCAAGCTGCGACCCCAAGGATACAAATCAAAGGTAGAAAATCCATTGCCAAGCAGACAGGAGTCCCCTCCCCCATGAGAATGGCTTGCAGCACACTTTCTACAAATGACAGTTCAAATATCCTCCCATTTTATCCCACAGGAGAGACCCTCTAAAAACCAAACCTACCTTCCCTTTTAGGGTGCCATACCACTCTCTTGCCAGGCATAAAACTGTATAAAATTGTATATATTCTCTATCTGCAATTTTGAACTCCCAGCACTCCCCTCCACTCTCACCCCAAGGTATGGAAGCCCCGCATGGAGTCCAGATTCATGGGTACTTTCTCAAGAGGTGTGGACAGGGCATGGACTGCTGCTGATCAGTCCTGGGATTCTGCAGCACTGAAGTAGGGAGAGGATGGTCAGCTGAGAGGGAACCACACAGGAGCAGCGGTGCCCCGAGACACAGAACAGCAGCCACAGTGGGAACAATAGGGCTCACACTCCCTGTCTCTCTGGGCAACCAGAGGAGGCTGGGCATCTTCTCTGGTGGCAGCCACTGGCAAAACAGATCTGCTATAGAAACACAGGCCCCATGAGTAAAGGGTATGCCTGAGGTGGTACTGGCCTGGGGACTAGAATATGCACGCACAGAGACAGCAGATGCCCAGGGCAGGGCTGACCCAGAGGACCACTTTACTGAGCCTAAGATGCACCCAGCCCTCAGGGGATCATAGCTGAGACAAAGGTGGGCAGGCAGAGGCTGGAACTGACAGCTGAGTCTGAGCTCTAACCCTGCCCACCCCAACATAAACTGCAGCTGAGACTGGGCAGAGACACAGATGGGGATTGAGTCGCAGTTTCTGTGAACTCACAGCATCTGATCCACAAGTGAATATAGCCAGGACAGAAACAAACTCTGCAAAGTTGTTCTATTCTGTCAGCAACATCAATAAGGGGCAGGGCTGAAACTGAGTGAAACGCCCCTGCCTCCATTAAGCACCCAAGGTTGTCAGGCCTCACCTCCCCCTGCTGGATAGTGGCAGAGAGCAGTGGTCTGGATAAGGATACATAGATCTCCCTATGACTCAGGCAGGCGCAAACACCTGGAGCATCTGCTCATTGGAGGGAACTGGGTCACAGCCCTGCAGGGTTATTAGAGACTGAGTGTGACAAAGGTATAAGGTGGGGAAGGAGGCATCAAACTTCCCAGACTAATTTATTTGCTGAGTGGGTCCTTCTGACCTCACGGACCACTGGAGTGAGTCATACTTGAGCTGCCAGCAGACCCCCGTGATCTAGCTGCCTGAGACCTTTTGAAATCTCCCACCTGAGACAGATGCTGACTGGGACAATTCATTGGGACCTCTTGAACTGGGCCAATCACCTGAGGACTATCCAAGTGGTACCCCAGGTGTGTGGTTGTGGGAAGGTTTGATTTTCCTTTTCCAATTGTTGCCTGTGGGGGGCGGGGTGATATAATTGCTGGTATTTCTCCACAGCTGAGATGTCAACACAGAGTAACTGATTCACTAGGGTAGGACAGAAACCAGCTGAAAACAAGACAGAGCTACCTAGCCCCACCAAACCAAGCAGGTCCCCAGTTTCTGAGGCTGTAACACTGTACCAGTCCTTGGCAAAGCTCTAGTGGAAAAGGTACAGATACCAATCCCAGCTTTTGGGAAAAGGGCTGGTTAATCACTACTCCGGGAGCCCCCAACCCAACTTCTCTTTATCTACTCAACTAGTCAAACGGTATAAAATAATCATGAGGTGGAATCAGTGGGAAAACTCCAGTAATATGAATAACCAAAGTATATCAACCACACACACACCCACCCCCCAACCAAGGAAAGATATAGCGGACACAACTGAAGATCCCATTCATAAACAGATGGCTGAGATATCAGAAATCAAATTCAGAATTTGGATTGCAAACAAGATTAATAGAATGGAAGAAAAGTTGAAATTAAAAATTCAAGGAGCGGGAGGAGAGCAAGATGGCAGCCAAGTAACAGCTTCCTTGCATCTGGGCACCATGAGTCCGGGGAGATAGGACTCCAGGCATCTCTGGCTGGTGGGATCTGCCTATCATCACCCTTGCGATGATACAGAGAGTCAGCGAGAGACTTCTGGACCCCAAGAGGAGGACTAAAATGTTGGAAAACCGGCAAGTGGTCGCGTGTGTTCAATCAGTCTAAACCTGCCAGCAACTGTAAGTTCAGTAGCAGCAAGACTGCAAACCGGAAAAGTCTTACCTGTGAACTGTTTTGGTGTCTTTGGACTTGGCATTCAGTTGAGCTGCCTTGGGGAGAGCCTGAGCAGGAGTGCGGAGAACTTTGGCCATTGTCTAGGGCCCCAGTCTGAGCCGCTGAGCCAGACAGAGCTAATAGTGTTTGGCTGTGGGTCACAGGGAGCCATTGTGAGAGATCTGCCCCACAAGCTCCGCCCTCAAGGTCGCAGAGCTAGAATCGGGTGGGAGCTGGTAACCCAGCTACCGAGTAGCCTAAGGGTGGGGTCTGAGCCAACTTGCAGCCCTAACACTCAGGGGCAGAGTGAGACCAGTTTTGGCACACTGGGTAAGTGGATAGCCACTTCAGCAGTGATTCCAGAGACAAGCACTTTCCTGGGAAGGCTTCTGCTCAGCAAGTTTACCAGTTCAAAGTGCCTTTTAAGTGGGCTGAAGAGAGATTTAGGGTCTACCTGCTAGGGTTTGAGAAATCAGCAGCCTCCAGTCGTATCAGAACTGTGATTAACATCTCATACACCAGAAGACCACGTGTTGCCCAGACAATATTCAACGACATATACATACTGCTTTGTTTTTGGTTGTGTTTTGCTTTTGTTTCTTTGTTTGTTTGTTTTTTGGTTTGGTTTTTT
The DNA here is from genome assembly GCF_027406575.1 of Nycticebus coucang. Taxonomy (NCBI): domain Eukaryota; kingdom Metazoa; phylum Chordata; class Mammalia; order Primates; family Lorisidae; genus Nycticebus; species Nycticebus coucang. Next base: position 50,300,658 of record NC_069797.1, read on the forward strand.
ATTTTGATGCGGTTGACGTTTTGTTTTTTAAATTCAACCTTTTCCATACAGATCTTTTTTCTTTCTCAATTTTTCTAGTTTAATTAGAATTTCCCATTGCTGCCTTTTTTAATAACTAGAACGTCATTTTTGCTACTGTTTCTACCGCTATTATTTGGTTTTTCACCCAATTATATCCCGTAAAGTTTTCTGTTTGCTTCTTTTGGTTTGATTTATAGCATTTTTGTCTTTCCTCTCTACTTGGTGGAGGTGGGGTACTGTGTCTGATCAGGTTAGCAAAGACTGCTGACCTCAAGGGAACCACCCAACTGAGCACCTCCAGAAGGTGTTTTTTTTTTTTTAAGGTTGTGTCAAAGTACCCTACTGTATACCTATATTGCTCTGTCTCCCTATATCTGTGCCTCTCTTCTTTTTGTCAATATTCCTTTTACCCATCCCCTCTCCTTTCTCTATTTTGTATCTTTTCACTCAGGTCTCCATTCTTTCATCCCTTTCTTGCTCTTCAACCTTCTCACCCTTCTGGTCCTGTACCAAAAGGACTCATCTAAACGTTAGTCCACAGGAACAAGAACTTAAAGAGCAAGAGGGTGTGAAAGGAAAATTAGGGAAGGAAACAGATAAAAGAAATCACTCATGAGGAAGAATCAGCAGAAAACTCCAGGCAACATGAAGAACCAGTCCAGAACAACCCGGCCAAGGGCCTATGAGGTAGCTACTGCAGAGGATTCCACCTATAAAGAAATGTTAGGAATGAAAGAAAGGGAATTTAGAATACACATGTTGAAAACAATGAAAGAAATGATGGAAACAATGAAGGAAACTGCTAATAAAGTGGAAAATAACCAAAAGGAAATCCAAAAACAGAATCAAATAAGAGATGAACGATATGAAGAATATAAACAGGATATAGCAGAGCACAAGGAATTGAAACAGTCAATTAGGGGACTTAAAGATGCAATGGAAAGTATCAGCAACAGGTTAGACCATGCAGAAGAAAGAACTTCAAAGGTAGAAGACAAAGTTCTTCAGATAACTCAGATAGTAAAAGAGGCAGAAAAGAAGAGAGAGAAAGCAGAACATTCACTGTCAGAATTATGGGACTTTATGAAGCATTCCAACATACGAGTTATAGGAATTCCAGAAGGGGAAGAAGAATGCCCCAGAGGAATGGAAGCTGTCCAAAGTCAAGACAAAAGAAAAGATTCTGCAAGCTGCCAGGAGTAAGCGCCAGTTGACCTACAGTGGCAAATCAATCAGAGTGACTACAGACTTCTCTAATGAAACTTTCAAAGCAAGAAGACAATGGTCATCTAACTTTAATCTACTTAAACAGAACAGTTTCCACCCCAGAATTCTGTACCCTGCTAAGCTAAGCTTAAAATTTGACGAAGAATCAGTGTAACTGGCTTATTGTACCCTCAATGAATCCCCAACAATAAAAAAAAAAAATTTGACGAAGAAATCAAATCATTTACGGATATACAAACATTGAGAAAATTCGCCACAACAAGACCAGCACTACAGGAAATACTTCAACCTGTTCTGCACGCTGCCCACCACAATGGATCAGCAGCAAAGTAAGAACTCAGAAATTAAAGGACAGAACCTAACCTCCACACTGATACAAAAGATAAAACTAAGCAACAGATTCTCACAAAATAAGATGAATAGAATACTACCACACTTATCAATTATCTCAATAAATGTTAATGGCTTCAATTCCCCACTGAAGAGACATAGATTGGCTGACTGGATTAAAAAACACAAGCCATCCATTTGCTATCTGCAAGAAACACACCTGGCTTCAAAAGACAAATTAAAGCTCCGAGTCAAGGGTTGGAAGACAATTTTTCAGGCAAATGGCATCCAGAAGAAAAGAGGAGTTGCAATCTTATTTTCAGATTCATGTGGATTTAAAGCAACTAAAGTCAAAAAAGACAAAGATGGTTACTTTATATTGGTCAAGGGAAAAATACAACAAGAAGACGTTTCAATTCTAAATATTTATGCACCCAATTTAAATGCTCCCAGGTTCTTGAAACAGACCTTACTCAGTCTGAGCAATATGATATCTGATAATACCATAACAACAGGGGACTTTAACACTCCTCTTACAGAGCTGGACAGATCCTCTAAACAGAAATTAAACAAAGATATAAGAGATTTAAATGAGACCCTAGAACAACTGTGCTTGACAGACGCATATAGAACACTCCATCCCAAAGATAAAGAATATACATTCTTCTCATCACCCCATGGAACATTCTCCAAAATTGATCATATCCTGGAACACAAAACAAATATCAACAGAATCAAAAGAATTGAAATTTTACCTTGTATCTTCTCAGACCATAAGGTACTAAAGGTGGAACTCAACTCTAACAAAAACACTCGACCCCACCCAAAGGCATGGAAATTAAACAATCTTCTGTTGAATAACAGATGGGTGCAGGAAGAAATAAAACAGGAAATCATTAACTTCCTTGAGCATAACAACAATGAAGACACAAGCTACCAAAACCTGTGGGATACTGCAAAAGCAGTTTTGAGAGGAAAATTCATCGCTTTAGATGCCTACATTCAAAAAACAGAAAGAGAGTGCATCAACAATCTCACAGCCATCTTATGGATTTGGAAAAACACGAACAATCTAAGCCTAAACTCAGTAGAAGAAAAGAAATATCCAAAATCCAATCAGAGATCAATGAAATTGAAAACAAAAGAATCATTCAGAAAATTAATGAAACAAGGAGTTCGTTTTTTGAAAAAATAAATAAAATAGATAAACCATTGGCCAGACTAACGAGGAATAGAAAAGTAAAATCTCTAGTAACCTCAATCAGAAATGATAAAGGGGAAATAACAACTGATCCCACAGAGATACAAGAGATCATCTCTGAATACTACCAGAAACTCTATGCCCAGAAATTTGACAATGTGAAAGAAATGGATCAATATTTGGAATCACACCCTCTCCCTAGACTCAGCCAGGAAGAAATAGAGCTCCTGAACAGACCAATTTCAAGCACTGAGATCAAAGAAACAATAAAAAAGCTTCCAACCAAAAAATGCCCTGGTCCAGATGGCTTTACTCCAGAATTCTATCAAACCTTCAAGGAAGAGCTTATTCCTGTACTGCAGAAATTATTCCAAAAAATTGAGGAAGAAGGAATCTTCCCCAACACATTCTATGAAGCAAACATCACCCTGATACCAAAACCAGGAAAAGACCCAAACAAAAAGGAGAATTTCAGACCAATCTCACTCATGAACATAGACGCAAAAATTCTCAACAAAATCCTAGCCAATAGATTACAGCTTATCATCAAAAAAGTCATTCATCATGATCAAGTAGGCTTCATCCCAGGGATGCAAGGCTGGTTTAACATACGCAAGTCTATAAACGTTATCCACCATATTAACAGAGGCAAAAATAAAGATCACATGATCCTCTCAATAGATGCAGAAAAAGCATTTGATAAAATCCAGCATCCTTTTCTAATTAGAACACTGAAGAGTATAGGCATAGGTGGCACATTTCTAAAACTGATTGAAGCTATCTATGACAAACCCACAGCTAGTATTTTACTGAATGGAGTAAAACTGTAAGCTTTTCCTCTTAGAACTGGAACTACACAGGTTGTCCTCTGTCACCTTTACTATTCAACGTAGTGCTGGAAGTTCTAGCCAATACAATTAGGCAAGACAAGGAAATAAAGGGAATCCAAACGGGAGTAGAGGAGGTCAAACTCTCCCTCTTTGCTGACAACATGAGAACCCCAAAGACTCAACCACAAGACTCCTAGAAGTCATCAAAAAATATAGTAATGTTTCAGGATATAAAATCAATGTCCACAAGTCAGTAGCCTTTGTATACACCAATAACAGTCAAGATGAGAAGCTAAGTAAGGACACAACTCCCTTCACCATAGTTTCAAAGAAAATGAAATACCTAGGAATATACCTAACGAAGGAGGTAAAGGACCTCTATAAAGAAAATTATGAAATCCTCAGAAAGGAAATAGCAGAGGATATTAACAAATGGAAGAACATTCCATGCTCATGGATGGGAAGAATCAACATTGTTAAAATGTCTATACTTCCCAAAGCAATCTACCTATTCAATGCCATTCCTATTAAAATGCCAACATCGTACTTTCAAGATTTGGAGAAAATGATTCTGCGTTTTGTATGGAACCACAAAAAACTCTGTATAGCTAAGGCAGTTCTTAGTAATAAAAATAAAGCTGGGGGCATCAGCAAACCAGATTTTAGTCTGTACTACAAAGCCATAGTGGTCAAGACAGCATGGTACTGGCACAAAAACAGAGACATAGACACTTGGAATCGAATTGAAAACCATGAAATGAAACTAACATCTTACAACCACCTAATCTTCGATAAACCAAACAAGAACATACCTTGGGGGAAAGACTCCCTATTCAATAAATGGTGTTGGGAGAACTGGATGTCTACATGTAAAAGACTGAAACTGGACCCATACCTTTCCCCACCCATAAAAATTGATTCAAGATGGGTAAAGGACTTAAATTTAAGGCATGAAACAATAAAAATCCTCCAAGAAAGCATAGGAAAAACACTGGAAGATACTGGCCTGGGGAAAGACTTCATGAAGAAGACTGCCATGGCAATTGCAACAACAACAAAAATAAACAAATGGGACTTCATTAAACTGAAAAGCTTCTGTACAGCTAAGGAGACAATAACCAAAGCAAAGAGACAACCTACACATTGGGAAAGGATATTTGCATATTTTCAATCAGACAAAAGCTTGATAACTAGGATCTATAGAGAACTCAAATTAATCCACATGAAAAAAGCCAACAATCCCATATATCAATGGGCAAGAGACATGAATAGAACCTTCTCTAAAGATGACAGACAAAAGGCTAACAAACACATGAAAAAATGTTCATCATCTCTATACATTAGAGAAATGCAAATCAAAACAACCCTGAGATATCATCTAACCCCAGTGAGAATGGCCCACATCACAAAATCTCAAAACTGCAGATGCTGGCATGGATGTGGAGAGAAGGGAACACTTTTGCACTGCTGTTGGGACTGCAAACTAGTACAACCTTTCTGGAAGGAAGTATGGAGAAACCTCAAAGCACTCAAGCTAGACCTCCCATTTGATCCTGCAATCCCACTTCTGGGCATCTACCCAGAAGGAAAAAAATCCTTTTATCATAAGGGCACTTGTACTAGACTGTTTATTGCAGCTCAATTTACAATCGCCAAAATGTGGAAACAGCTTAAACGCCCACCGACCCAGGAATAGATTAACAAACTGTGGTATATGTATACCATGGAATACTATTCAGCTATTAAAAATAATGGAGACTGTACATCCTTTGTATTAACCTGGATGGAAGTGGAAAATATTATTCTTAGGAAAGCATCACAAGAATGGAGAAGCATGAATCCTACGTACTCACATTTTGATATGAGGACAATTAATGACAAGGTTATGGGGGGGGCAGGAAAAGCAGAAAGAGCGACGGAGGGAGGGGGATGGGGCTTTGGTGTGTGTCACACTTTATGGGGGCAAGACATGATTGCAAGAGGGACATTGCCTAACAATTGCAATCAATGTAACCTGGCTTATTGTACACTCAATGAATCCCCAACAAAAAAAAAAAAAAGTTCAAGGAGCATTTCAAAAGTTGTCTCAAGAATTCAACGAATTCAAAGACAAAATCACCAAAGATTTTGACACATTGAGACAATTTGCAGCCCTCAAAGATCTGAAAAATACAGTAGAATCCCTCAATCACAGAATAGAGCAAACAGAGGAGAGGATTTCTGGCACTGAAGACAAAGCTTTTGAATGTTCCCAAACTCTCAAAGAGGAAGAGAAATGGAGAGCAAAAATGGATCATTCTCTCAGAGAGCTCTGGGATAATTCAAAGAAAACTAATATTTGCCTCATAGGAATCCCTGAAAGCAATGATGTGACTTCGCAAAATAGAGGATCTTCTTCATGAAATTATGAAAGAGAACTTTCCAGACATGCCAAGAGATTCTGAAATTTCAGAACCCCAGCACGACTCAACCCAAATAAGACACACCCCAGGCACATCATAATTAACTTCACTAAAGTTAATATGAAGGAGAAAATTCTGAAAGCAGCCAGATGTAAGAAAACTATAACCTATAAAGGGAAGAAAGAATATTAGAATGACTGCAGATCTCTCTGCTGAAATCCTTCATGCTAGAAGAGGATGGTCATCGACTACTAATCTCCTAAAACAAAATAAATTTCAACCCAGGATCCTGTATCCAGCTGAGTTTCATTTATGATGGCAAAATTAAATACTTTAATGACATTCACATGTTGAATAAATTTGCCATAACTAAACCAGCTCTCTAGGATAGTCTCACCCTATCCTCCATAGTGACCAGCACAATCCTCCACCACAAATGTAAACTCACTCAGAAACTTTTGATCAAACTCCAACTTCCACAGTGGCGAAAGGATTAAAAATGTCCACTGGATAATCGAAAAACTCAATACCCAAAATTCTACCGGGCTTATCAATATTCTCAGTTAATGTGAATGGCTTAAATTGTCCTCCAAAGAGGCACAGGTTGGCTGACTGGATACAAATACTCAGGTTAGATATCTGTTGCATACAAGAATCTCATCTTACCTTAGAATATAAATATAGACTCAGGGTGAAGGGATAGTCATCTATATTTCAGGCAAATGGGAAATCAGAAAAAAGCAGGTGTTGCAATTCTTTTTGCAGACACAATAGGCTTTAAACCAACAAAAGAGAGGAAGGATAACAATGGTCACTTCAGATTTCTTAAGGGTAATACTCAATATGATGAGATTTCAATTATTAATATTTATGCACCCAGTCAAAATACACCTCAATTTATAAGAGAAACTCTAACAGACATGAGCAACATGATTTCCTCTAGCTCCATAATAGTTGGAGATAACACTCCTTTGGCAGTGTTAGATAGATCTTCCGATAAGAAGATGAGCAAAGAAATTTTAGATTTAAACCTAAACATCCAACATTTGGATTTAACAGACATCTACAGAACATTTCATCCCAACAAAACTGAATACACATTCTTCTCATCACCCCACAGAACATACTCCAAAACCAATCACATCTTAGGTCACAAGTCCTAAATTTACCTCAGTAAATTTAAAGGAACAGAAATTATTCCTTGCATCTTTTCAGACCACCATGGAATAAAACTTGATCTCAGTAACAACAGGAATCTGCATACTCATAAAAAAACATGGAAGCTAAATAACCTTATGCTGAATGATGGCTGGGTCATAGATGAGATTAAGAAGGAAATTGCCAAATTTTTGGAACAAAACAACAGTGAAGACATGAATTATCAGAACCTCTGGGATACAGCAAAGGCAGTCCTAAAAGGGACATTTATAGCACTGCAAGCCTTCCTCAAGAGAACAGAAAGAGAGGAAGTTAACAACTTAATGGGACATCTCAAGCAACTGGAAAAGGAAGAACATTCCAACCCCAAACCTAGTAGAAAAAATAACCAAAATTAGAGCAGAATTAAATGAAATTGAAAACAAAAGAATTATACAACAGATCAATAAATCAAAAAGTTGGTTTTTTGAAAAAGTCAATAAAATAGATAAACCTTTGGCTAACCTAACCAGAAAAAGAAAGAGTAAAATCTCTAATTTCATTAGATCAGAAATGGCAAAGATGAAATAACAATAGACTCCTCAGAAATTCATAAAATCCTTAATAAATATTACAAGAAACTTTATTCTCAGAAATATGAAAATCTGAAGGAAATTGACCAGTACTTGGAAGCACGTCACCTTCAAAGACTTAGCCAGAATCAAGTGGAAATGTTGAACAGACCCATATCAAGTTCTGAGATAGCATCAACCATACAAAACCTCTCTAAAAAGAAAAGCCCAGGACTAGATGGCTTCACATCAGAATTCTACCAAGCTTTTAAAGTGGAACTAGTACCAATATTACTCAACCTATTCCAAAATATAGAAAAAGGACTACCACCCAACACATTCTATGAAGCAAACATCACCTTGATCCCCAAACCAGGAAAAGACCCAACAAGAAAAGAAAATTATAGATTAATATCACTAATGAATATTGATGCAAAAATATTCAATAAGATCCTAACAAACAGAATCCAGCAACATATCAAACAAATTATACACCATGACCAAGTGGGTTTTATCCCAGGGTCTCAAGGCTGGTTCAATATACGTAAATCTATAAATATAATTCAGCACATAAACAAATTAAAAAACAAAGACCGTATGATTCTCTCAATTGATGCAGAAAAAGCTTTTGATAATATCCAGCATCTCTTCATGATCAGAACACTTAAGAAAATTGGTATAGAAGGGACATTTCTTAAACTGATAGAGGCCATCTACAGCAAACCCACAGCCAATATTGTATTGAATGGAGTTAAACTGAAATCATTTCCATTCAGATCAGGAACCAGGCAAGGCTGCCCATTGTCTCCACTGCTCTTTAACATTGTAATGGAAGTTTTAGCCATCGCAATTAGGGAAGAAAAGGTGATCAAGGGTATCCATATAGGGTCAGAAGAGATCAAACTTTCACTCTTCACAGATGATATGATTGTATATCTGAAAAACACCAGGGATTCTACTACAAAACTCTTAGAAGTGATCAAGGAATACAGCAGCGTCTCAGGTTACAAAATCAACATTCATAAATCGGTAGCCTTTATATATACCAACAATAGTCAACCTGAAAAAACAGTCCAGGACTCTATTCCATTCACAGTAGTGCCAAAGAAGATGAAATATTTGGGAGTTTATCTTAAAAAGGACGTGAAAGATCTCTATAAAAACTATGAAACTCTAAGAAAAAAATAGCTGAAGATGTTCATAAATGGAAAAACATACCATGCTGATGGCTGGGAAGAATCAACATTGTTAAAATGTCCATATTACCCTAAGTAATTCACAATTTTAATGCAATCCCTATTAAAGTTTTACTGTCATACTTTAAAGATCTCGAAAAAATAATACTTTGTTTTATATGGAATCAGAAAAAGCCTCAAATAGCCAAGACATTACTCAGAAATAAAAACAAAGCAGGAGGAATCACACTACTGGACCTCAGACTATACTATAAATCGACAGTGATCAAAATAGCATGGTACTGGCACAAAAAACAGAGAGGTAGATATCTGGAACAGAATAGAGAACCAAGAGATGAATCCAGCTACTTACCGTTATTTGATCTTTGACAAGCCAATTAAAAACATTCAGTGGGGAAAAGATTCCCTATTTAACAAATGGTGCTGGGTAAACTGGCTGGCAACCTGTAGGTGACTGAAACTCAACCCACACCTTTCACCATTAACTAAGATAGACTCTCACTAGATTAAAGATTTAAACTTAAGTCATTAAACTATAAAAATACTAGAAGAAAGTACAGGGAAAACTCTTGAAGAAATCAGCCTGGGCAAATATTTTATGAGGAGGACACCCCTCCCCTCCCACCCCGGGCAATTGAAGCAGCATCAAAAATACACTACTGGGACCTGATCAAACTAAAAAGCTTCTGCACAGCCAAGAACACAGTAAGTAAAGCAAGTAGACAGCACTCGGAGTGGGAGAAGATATTTGCAGGTTATGTCTCCGACAAAGGTTTAATAACCAGAATCCACAGAGAACTCAAATGTATTAGCAAGAAAAGAACAAGTGATCCCATACTCAGGCTGGGCAAGGGACTTGAAGAGAAACTTCTCTGAAGAAGACAGGCACACGGCCTATAGACATATGTAAAAATGCTCATCATCCTTCATCAGAGAAATGCAAATCAAAACTACTTTGAGATATCATCTAACCCCAGTAAGATTAGCCCATATCACAAAATCCCAAGACCAGAGATGTTGCGTGGATGTGGAGAAAAGGAAACACTTCTACACTGCTGGTGGGAATGCAAATTAATACATTCCTTTTGGAAAGATGTTTGGAGAACACTTGGAGAACTAGACCTGCCATTTGATCCTACAATTCTTCTACTAGGTATATATCCAGAAGACCAAAAATCACATTATAACAAAGATATTTGTACCAGAATATTTATTGCAGCCCAATTCATAACTGCTAAATCATGGAAGGAGCCCAAGTGCCCATCAACCCATGAATGGATTAATAAATGTGGTATATGTACACCATGGAATATTATGCAGCCTTAAAGAAAGATGGAGACTTTACCTCTTTCACATTTACATAAATGGAGCTGGAACATATTCTTCTTAGCGAAGTATCTCAACAATGGAAGAAAAAGTATCCAATGTACTCAGCCCTACTATGAAACTAATTTATAGCTTTCAGATGAAAGCTATAACCCAGTTATAACCTAAGAATATGGGGAAAGGGAAAAGGGAAGGGAGGGGAGGGGAGTGGGGAGGATGGTTAGAGGGAGGGTAATCGGTAGGACCACACCTATGGTGCATCTTACAAGGGTACATGTGAAACTTACTAAATGTAGAATATAAATGTCTTAACACAGTAACTAAGAAAATGCCAGGAAGGCTATGTTAACCAGTCTGATGAAAATATTTCAAATTGTATATAAAACCAGTGCATGGTGCCCCATGATTGCATTAATGTACACAGCTATGATTTTAAAAAATTAATAACTTCTCTAGGGCAGTGCCTATGGCTCAAAGGAGTAAGGTGCTGGCCCATATGCCAGAGGTGGCAGGTTCAAACTCAGTCCTGGCCAAAAAAAAAAGGCAGAGGTGACAGGTTCAAACCCAGCCCAGGCCAAGAAAAAAAAAAAAAAAGGCAGTCTTTCATCCAGGCATTGGCCCGGCTTCTAGAGGAAGGTGGGAATCAATCATTTAGACAAGTCTCCTGAAAGGAACAGCTAGCAGGAGCTGAAACCTTTTTCTACTTGGTTTAATGGCAAAGGCAGAGATCACTCCAGCAGCTCCACACAATATGATGTGCTCACTAGTACCCTTTGGTCAGTCTTCTGGTGCCTCTTTCTTACCTAAAGACAATGTCCCATTTTCTTGGGGTTCTTTGGATGAAGTTGTATTGGATGACTCCTTGCTGGAGCTGTCTGATGGAGAAGAAGATGATGGCCATTACAGTTACACAAAGGAAGAGATTGAGGTGCTCTTGAAGATTGATGAGCCGTCAGAAGATCATTCTTCTTGGGAAGGAGGTTTGTGTAAAGATGAGAGCAGACATAGTGAAAAGGGAGAAAGAGGTAGTCAAATTCTACTTGATACTCCCCAAGAGAAACATTTATTGTACCACTTTGGACCAGTAGCTGAGACCTCTGGCTTTACACTAACTCAACTAAGTACATCAGTTGGCCATGGACCAACTCCCACTAAAGCATTAAATAGACACTGTGCTATAGAAAAAAATCTTATAAAAGTAACTGTTGCACCATTTAGTCCAACAGTTTGTGATGCTGTGCTTGAGAAGAATCAATCTGATTCATCCAAAGATACTGAAAAATCCTGCTCCCTTGGGGAAAAGTTGAGAGAAGACGACCTTAGCTCAAATGAGAACAAACTTTGCACTGACTCTTAAGGGATCAGCCCCAGTAACTCTGCTTGGGAAAGACCCTCACTCTCCTCTACTTCAAACAATACTTTTCAACAAACTGTCTCTGCTAAAGCTATGCCTAACAGCAAGAAACCTGCACCTGCATTCTCCCAGATCTCAGACCATTCAGAAACTCCTAATGTTGGAGAAATGGTAGATCACATGAATCAAGTGGTGAAATGAAGTTTCCAGTTTCCAGTTCAGCTAACAAAGATGTTCTTGACAAAGATTCTGGGAAGATGAAAGGCAATCAGAGAAGACTAGGCAAAGTCAATCCTGTTCAAAAGACCATAAACAGCACTAATGTTCCAACATTTTCACAATCAAATCTAGAACAGCAGAAGCAAATTTATCTCGGGAGTGTCATTGCTCATATAGAAGACCCAGGGGACTCTAACCAAGGTCCCTGGAAGGAGCTGTATACCTTGATGGAAGTTCATCATATGCAGAACCCAAAATGGCAGCATCCTTCAGACCTCACCATGAGAAACTACGCTCACTGACAGAAACCTCTGCAAAGATACAGTCTCACTCAGTGGGTTGACAGGGACATGCGAAGCCACATCGGTTTCAGCGTCTCCCAAACTTCTCGTACAATCCGTATGTCTCATCTATCCCAGAAACAGTGAAGGCCCCTATCCAGGGTCCTGTCCAGAGCAACATCTCATTTTTTTCTGTTTTGTGCTTCATAGATTTTGAATTTTATTTTTTACAAGATTTTTATTTAAAAACTTGTCACCTTTTGGAAATGCCCATTGCTGACTTGAATTTTTCGGTATGATGTTTCTCCTGAAAAAAAAAAAAAATAATAACTTCTCTTTGGCTCCTCTGATCCTCCCCCATCCTTTATGCTAATCAGTGCCACGAAGCCCAGAAACTCAACAGGTGATGGGGGAGGATCCTTTCCAAAGGCAAGGGGAAGTCAAGACCATGAACACATAGACACGGTCTTCTTTTCATCTATATCATGTACTTGATGCTTCTGAATCCATTTCAAGATGAATCTGTAGTTGGTATCTTAGCTCAAGTGAAAAAAATAATAGCCCCTTGGTTCCTCCCTGAGACACACACACAGGATGAGGTCCAGCTGCCCAGTGGGAAGCAGTGTGTGCAGGGATTTCCCCTCTATCTTGGCTCTTGAGACTGTATGACTCAGTGCCAAGTTCTATCTCCATCCTTACTCAATCTCAGCACATCTTTAAGAATAGATTTTTAAAAAATCATTTTATCATAAGGATATTTGTACTAGATTGTTTATCACAGTTCAATTTACAATCTCTAAGATGTGGAAACAACCTAAGTGCCCATCAACAAGAAATGGATTAATAAACTGTGGTGTATGTATACCGTGGAATACTATTCAGCCATTAAAAGATGAAGATTTTCTATCTTTTGTATTAACTGAAATGGAGTTGAAACACATTCTTCTTAGTAAAGAATCACAAGAATGGAAAAGGAAGTATCCAATGTACTCAATACTAATATGAAGCCAGTAGATGAACTAATACATGCCCAGACAAAAGAAAAACTCAATTCAATTTGGTAGTTGGGGCAGGAATGTGGGGAGGAAAAATGGGGAATGATGTGCCCCCACCTAATGGGCACAATGTAAGCGTTTATTGGACACCTTTTGGGTTCAGGACACAATTACAACAGGAGACTTTACATAACAAATGCAAACATTGTAACTTAATTATTTGTACCCTCGTATTAATCTGAAATTTTAAAAAATAGATTTTTCACAATTAACTACATAAGCTGGCATCTGTGCCCTCCCTCCCCTGGGTTAGTGTTTCCAAACTTCCTTGATGATAAGCATTGCCTAAGTGCTTGTTATAACTCTGACTACAGCCCCATTTCAGACTCTAGTTCAGAATCATCCATGGAAGGGCCTGGGGAGCTATACAATCAATAACTATGATGTGGGGGGCAGGGTCCTAACTTTGGGAAAACTGAGAAAGATGATGCTTGGACCTTGCCCTCAGAAATTCTGGGGCAGAGTTTCTCAAAGCTGATATTATCAACATTTTAGATTGGATCGTTTTTTTTTTTTTTTTTTTTTTTTTTGAAGGGGTGTCCTAAGCACTGGAGGAAGCTTACCAGCATGCCTGGCCTCAATCCACTACATGCCAGTAGCACCTGCCACCTGGTCGTGATAACCAAAACTGTCTCCAGACATTGGCAAATGCTGAGGAAATGTGTGTAGGCCAACATAGCTGAAAGCCACTGGTCTAGGGTGTAGCCTGAGCCCTGTGGTTTTTATAAATCTCTCCAGATGATTTAATATCCAGCCAAGGTGCTTCAGACTAGCACTTCTCAAACCTTACCATGTGTGAAAATCACCTTTAGATTTTGTTATGATGCAGATTCTGATTCTGTAGGTCTGGGTGGATCCCGAGGGTATTCCCTATAAGATCTGTATTCCCTATAAGGTCTCAGGGTAGACTAAAGGTCATCTTTTAATTAGGCCAGGGATAAGGGTTACAGCAAATCAGTTTTCCCCTGAGTCAGCAAAGAAGAGATCACTGTAATACCAGGGTTGAACCTCTTCATGTGGTCCACAGCGTGGGCAGGATATTGACGGTTTCTATAAGGGAGGCCTCAGGTTATAGGAGATAGGTTTCCCACCCTTCATTCTCCTGGAGCAATAATTTGCAGAGAAAGCCACCTGGCACAGTCTGCCCCCTGAATATTATGTTAGCCCTGAGGTCCACAGGTCATCCAGTGGGGACGTCCAGGGTTGGCAAAAATCACCCAACTTCCTTCAGGGAAGGAATGGTAACATTCAAGAGGGCCTGAAGCTACCCAAGGAAGGGCAGAATAGATCTGCACAGCTGGCAGGGTGGGTGATCAAGGAAGAGGCATCTACCAGGCTTTGCTGTGAGCCGTGCCATGGAATGCTCCCCTTACACCACTGTGTGAACCCTCAGGAAAGATTCTAGTGGAAAGGAAAGATTCAGTTCTTTTGAATATCAGCCTTGTTATTTGCTATATGTTACCCTACTGAAATCTGCCCTGTAGCAATTCAGTTTTATTTGCATATCAACCATATCAATAATAACCGGTTGGCAATGTAATGAAATGGGAGTAAAACATTTCATTTATAAAATTAGCCCAAAATTATAAAATGCCTAGCAATACAGCAAACATGCAGGATTTATATGACATAAGCAATAAATTGTTACCATGGTAAAGGAGGCACAAGCAGATCTAAGACAGTCTGTTATTTAATCAACAAACTTTTGGCTGAAAAAGCTAGGTCTCAGGAAAAATAAAAAGGAAGCAATTTAAAGCGCACTTATGGTTTAAATATGAATATGTATTTTAAAACATAAAAATCAAACATTGTAGAAGCCGTCTCCTTCCAAAACAAGTCACACATGTTAGTATTAGAGGTCTTCTTTGGGAGGAAATTCTTTTCTTGAAAAAATTCTCTGATAAAGCACTGTTATGGCATCGCGATATTCTGAGGCAGATGTTTCTCAAAATGCTGTATTACGGACACAATAGCTAACATTTTAAATGTTTTTATTTTCTAAATTTAAATGTAATACCCTTTCTTAAAATCTCTCATTTCACAAAATCATTAAAAAATGCCTTTGTAAAAATTGGCACGATCCTAAAGGTAAATTTTCTGAGACCTCATGTTCTATCGGTGTATTGAGAATTAGAGTAATCTGACTTTCTCGCTCTGAACCACCCCATTGATCAGGTCATGTGGCCTGCTCTGAGAAGCAATGATTCTTAGCATATTCCCTAAAAGTCTTTTTGAAAAACTGGTCATTTTAAAGTTTATGTTCTACAAATATGAAATTAAATAACTCAAAACTGAGGTAGGCAAAATCATTGTAATCGTGCACATGTGCCCAGGTAGCTCTCCCATGGCAGTGGGTACTATTATTACTCCCATTCTACAAACAAGGAAACCAAGGCCACAGGTACTGTTGAACACTTTGCTAATACGTGGCAGAGCTGAGAAAGCCCAGCAGGCTGGCTCCTAGTCTTCTCAGCCACTTCATAATCTTAATGCCCAGCAGCATAGAATTAGTTGAAGCCATTAAAAATAATATATAAGAGTGGTTTGTAAACTGCCCTTCAGAAGCAACAAGGAGGCCACGTGATCTGGCATGACTCACTCTACCCAACCTCTATTCAGGAAAGCTCTGCTTTCCATTTTGTATATTGCAATTCCACAAAAGACTTTAGAATGATCATATTGAGGAGGAAGAAGTTAAAACCAGAGTTACAGAAGAATATCTAATGACATAAGGAAATGTGGAAGGAAAGAACAATTTTCCAAATGGTATGTATAGCAGGACCCGAATTTGCAAAAAAAGATACACACATATATGAGGCTGAGAAAACACTTCAAACAATAACAATGGTTATATCTAGATTGTAGAAACAACTCATACAAGGAATTTTTTTTCTCTGCCTTTTCTGCATATTTTTAATTTTCTGCAATGAATATCTTTAATTTTAAAAAATGTAAAGTACATAAAAATGCTCAACATTATTAGTCATTAGGGAAATGCAAATTAAAACCACAATGAGATACCATTTCATACCCACTAATGACTATTATAAAAAAAGACAGGCAATAATAGATGTTGGTGAGGCTGTGGAAAACCAGAAAGCCTCATTCACTGCTGGTAGGAATATAAAAAGACACATCTACTTTGGAAAAGAGTTGGACAATTTCTTAAAAAGCAAACACGGGGTCAGGGTGTTGACTCACACCTGTAATCTTAGCACCCTAGGAGGCTGAGACAGGAGGATCAGTTGAGGCCAAAAGTTCAAGGCCATCCTGTGCAACATAACAAGACCCTGTCTCTACCAAAAACAGAAAAAATTAGCCTAGCATGTGCTATCTGCCTGTAGTCTCAGCTACTTGGGAGGCTGAGGCAAAAGGATCACTGAGCCCAGAAGTTAAAGACACCAATGAATTATATCCAGGACTGCAGAGCAAGATTAAAAAAAAACTATGAATTTCCAAAAATTCCACTTTTAGGTATCTACCTAAGAAAAATAAAAACATGTATACACAGACTTGCATATGAATGTTCTTAGCAGCATCATTTATAATTGTCAAAGAATTGGAAACAAGCCGGCTCGGCGCCCGTGGCTCAAGCTGCTAAGGCGCAGCCAACATACACCTGAGCTGGCGGGTTCGAATCCAGCCCTGGCTGCCAAACAACAATGACGTCTGCAACTAAAAAATAGCTGGGTGTTGTGGTAGGGGCCTGTAGTCCCAGCTACTTGTGGGGGCAGAGTCAGGAGAATCACTTGAGCCCAGGAGTTGGAGGTTGCTGTGAGCTGTGATGCCACAACACTCCACCCAGGGCGACAGCTTCAGGCTCTGTCTCAAAAAAAAAAAAAAAAAAAAAAAAGAATTGGAAACAACCCAATGTCCAGCAACTGAAGAATGGATAGGTAAACTGTAGTGCATACATACAATGCAAATAATTCGGGAATAAAAAGGAACACACCACCTATATATGCCACAACATGGATGGACCTCAGAAACATGCTCCTTAAAGAAGCCAGGGTAAAGAGACCACGTATTGTATGATTCCATGTATATGAAGTAGTCAGAAAAGGCAAAGCTATAGAGACAGAAGGTAGATTACTGCTTACCTGAGGCAAGAATGGATGAGAGGGAAAGGAATATTCACAGTAAATATGCATAAGGGATCTTACTGAGATGAGGACGATATTCTGATCTGGTTTGTGGTGATGGACGCACAGCTTGGTACATTTATTTTTTTTAAATAATCATTGAATTGGACATTTCAAAAGAGTGAATTATGTGATACGCAAAATATACCCTGATAAAGTAATTTTTAAAGAATTAAAACAAAACATTAGGAAGACATCCAGAGGGCCTCAGAACCATAGGAACCAAAAGCAGTTTGCAAATCCAAAAATTATGAGGGACAGACATCAAAGTGAGTCCCATGAGTCAAAGGAAAATGAAAGAAGGGACTATTCTAAATAGTGCTTCTCAAACCTTTCTCTGAAACAGTCCTGCTAGTGGGAATGTGAATCCATATATCCTCTTTGCAAGGTAGTTTGTCCATAAACATGTTGTCTTATTTAAAGTGTTTCCAGGCACGTTAACTCCCAGTTCCACTTCTAGCAATGTATGCTATAGAGTGTGTTGGACAAATGCTCAAAAATGCATCAACAAGGATGTTCAACATAGCATTGTTTATAAGAGCAAAATATTGGCAATACCTAGGAAGCGTGGACTGGTTTTAAAAATTATGGTGCACTTATATACTGGAACACCATTGAAGTGTTCATTTTTAGAAGATCATCGTTTGGAATATTTACTGATTTAGAAAGATGCCCATAAAACATTGAAGAAAAGTGCAAAAAAATGTGAAACATATAGAACATATCTGGAAGGTTATATGCCAAAATATTAACCACCATTGATTTCAGCATCCATATCCATTCAACAACCTAGTCTTGGGCTTGAGTGTGGGCGGGTCACGGGATTCAGTGTCAGGAGTAGAGAGTGCTATGAAAAATCCATGAAGTGGAGTTTGGGAAGATCAGCCACCTAGAGCAGGAGGGCTGAACAGGAAAGGCAATAAGGCCTGTCAAGCTGGGGACCTGAAGGAATGTGTCTACCTGGGAGAACACCTAGTGCACACCTATTCAAAGAGCTAAAGACCATAAAACAGGCAATGCTGATGGTATATGTGGACAGACAGGACCTTTCATGGTTGGTGGTAATGGACAATGGTGCCGTCACTTTAGAAGACAGCTTGGCAGTTTCTTACAAAGTTAAACATAGTCTTTCTACACAATCCACCAATCACACTACTTGGTATTTACTCAACGGATCTGAAAACTTAAGTCTATACCAAAAAAAAAAAAAAAAAAAAAAACCTGACCAAAAATGGCCTTAACATTCTCCTCAACTTGACCAAACTTTAGACAGGTTTATTTTTTTATTATTATTAAATCATAGCTGTGTACATTGATATGATCATGGGGCATCATTCACTAGCTTCACAGACCGTTTGACACACTTTCATCACACTGGTTAACATAGCTTTCCTGGCATTCTCTCAGTTACTGTGCCAAGACACTTACATTCCACATTTACCAAGTTCCACATACACCCTTGTAAGATGCACCGCTGGTGTAATCCCACCAATCCGCTTCCCTCTACCCACCTTCCCCCTCCCTCCCTTCCCTTTCCCCCTTCCCCCTATTCTTAGGTTGTAACTGGGTTATAACTTTCATGTGAAAACCCTAAATTAGTTTCATAGTAGGGCTGAGTACATTGGGTACTTTTTCTTCCATTCTTGAGATACTTTACTAAGAAGAATATGTTCCAGCTCCATTCATGTAAACATGAAAGAGGTAAAGTCTCCATCTTTCTTTAAAGCTGCATAATATTCCATGGTGTATACCACAATTTATTAATCCATTCATGGATCCATGGGCACTTGGGCTTTTTCCATGACTTAGCAATTATGAATAGGGCTGCAATAAACATTCTGGTACAAATACCTTTGTCATGATGTGATTTTTGGTCTTCTGGGTATATGCCCAGTAGAGGGATTACAGGATTGAATGGCAGATCTATTTTTAGATCTCTAAGAGTTCTCCATATCTCTTTCCAAAAGGAATGTATTAATTTGCATTTGTACCAGCAGTGCAAAAGTGTTCCCTTTTCTCCACATCCACGCCAACATCTCTGGTCTTGGGATTTTGTGATATAGGCTAGTCTCACCGGAGTTAGATGGTATCTCAAAGTAGTTTTGATTTGCATTTCTCTGATGATTAAAGATGATGAGCATTTTTTCATATGTCTGAAGGCCGCGCACCTGTCTTCTTCAGAGAAGTTTCTCTTCAAATCCCTTGCCCAGCCTGCGATGGGATCCCTTGTTCTTCTCTTGCTAATGCGTTATGAGTTCTCTGTGGATTCTGGTTATTAAACCTTTGTCGGAGATGTAACCTGCAAATATCTTCTCCCATTCTGAGGGCTGTTTTCTTGCTTTACTTACTGTGTTCTTGGCTGTGCAGAAGCTTTTTAGTTTGATCAAGTCCCAGTAGTGTATTTTTGAAGCTGCTTCAATTGCCCGGGGGTCCTCCTCATAAAATACTCACCCAGACCAATTTCTTCAAGGGTTTTCCCTGCACTCTCCTCTAGTATTTTTGTAGTTTCATGTCTTAAATTTAAATCTTTAACTTAGATAATCTTTATCTAAGATAACTGAAAGATAATCTAAATCTTTAACTAAGATAACCAGTGAGAGTCTATCTTAGTTAATGGTGAAAGGTGTGGGTCCAGTTTCAGTCTTCTGCAGGTTGCCAGCCAGTTCACCCAGCACCATTTGTTAAATAGGGAATCTTTTCCCCACTGAATGTTTTTAAGGCTTGTCAATGATTAAATAACGGTAAGTAGCTGGATTCATCTCTTGGTTCTCTATTCTATTCCAGACATCTACTTCTCTGTTTTTGTGCCAATACCATGCTGTTTTGATCACTATCGATTTGTAGTATAGTCTGAGGTTTGGTAGCGTAATTCCTCCTGCTTTGTTTTTATTTCTGAGTAATGTCTTGGCTATTTGAGGTTTTTTCTGATTCCATATAAAACGAAGTATTGTTTTTTCAAGATCTTTAAATTATGACAGTGGAGCTTTAGTAGGGATTGCATTGAAATTATATATTGCTTTGGGTAGTATGGGCATTTTAACAATGTTGATTCTTCCCAGCCATGAGCATGGTATGTTTTTCCATTTGTTAACATTTTCAGCTATTTCTTTTCTTAGAGTTTCATAGGTCTCTTTACAGAGATCTTTCACATCTTTTGTTAGGTAAATTCCCAAATATTTCATCTTCTTTGGCATTACTGTGAATGGGATAGAGTCCTTAACTGTTTTTTCAACTTGACTATTGTTGGTATATATAAAGGCTACTGATTTATGAATGTTGATTTTGTAACCTGAGTCGCTGCTGTATTCCTTGATCACTTCTAAGAGTTTTGTAGTAGAGTCCCTAGTGTTTTCCAGATATACAATCTTATCATCTGTGAAGAGTGAAAGTTTGATCTCTTCTGACCCTATATGGATACCCTGGATTGCCTTTCTTCCCTAATTGCGGTGGCTAAAACTTCCATTACAATGTTAAAAAGCAATGGAGACAATGGGCGGCCTTGTCTGGTTCCTGATCTGAGTGGAAATGATTCCAATTTAACTCCATTCAATATGATATTGGCTGTGGGTTTGCTGTAGATGGTCTCTATCAGTTTAAGAAATGTCCCTTCTATACCAATTTTCTTAAGTGTTCTGATCAGGAAGGGATGCTGGATATTATCAAAAGCTTTTTGATTCTCGATTGAGAGAATCATATGGTCTTTGTTTTTTAATTTGTTTATGTGCTGGATTACATTTATAGATTTACGTATATTAAACCAGCCTTGAGGCCCTGGGATAAAACCAACTTGATCATGATGTATAATTTGTTTGATGTGTTGCTGGATTCTGTTTGTTAGGATCTTGTTGAATATTTTAGCATCAATATTCATTAGTGATATCGGTCTATAATTTTCTTTTCTTGTTGGGTCTTTTTCTGGTTTGGGGACCAGGGTGATGTTTGCTTCATAGATCGTGTTGGGTAGTCTTCCTTCTTTTTCTACCTTTTGGAACAGGTTGAGTAATATAGGTACTAATTCTTCTTTAAAGGTTTGGTAGAATTCTGACATGAAACCATCTGGTCCCAGGCTTTTCTTTTTAGGGAGGTTTTGTATGGTTGATGCTATTTCAGAACTTGATATGGGCCTGTTCAACATTTCCACTTGATTCTGGCTAAGTCTTGGAAGGTGACGTGCTTCCAAGTATCAGTCAATTTCCTTCAGATTTTCATATTTCTGAGAATAAAGTTTCTTGTAATATTCATTAAGGATTTTTTGGATTTCTGAGGAGTCTGTTGTTATTTCATCTTTGTCGTTTCTGATTGATGAGATTAGAGATTTTACTCTTTTTTTCCCCGATTAGGTTGGCCAAAGGTTTATCTATTTTATTGACCTTTTCAAAAAACCAGCTTTTTGATTTATTGATCTGTTGTATTATTCTTTTGTTTTCAATTTCATTTAATTCTGCTCTAATTTTGGTTATTTCTTTTCTTCTACTGGGTTTGGGGTTGGAATTTTCTTCCTTTTCCAGTTGCTTGAGATGTCCCATTGACTCTAAGCCTCTAACCTTTCTTTTCTTGGCTCATTTACTTTAGAAAACTTGCTACTGTAAATTCTTTATCTACCCTGTGGAGATGTAAACCTTAACCCAGCCCCTTGCCAATTTTATAACCTTCAAATATCTCCAAGTCATCCCAAATAGTGCCCCTGTCTCACAGTAGCTATGGAAGAATAGGAGTCTGACTTCTACAGTGCTAATTAGCAAATGCTAATGGTAACCTTCCCCCACAATGTCCTCCAGCACTTTTTATTAGCTTGCCCCAGCACTTACAAACTCTCCCCCCCTTTGTTTCAGTAGAGCTGATTTCAATCCCTGTCCCCTATTTCAATAGTCTTGAATTAAGTCCTTCTTGCCTATTCAGCTTGCCCAGTGCAATTATTCCTTGAAAAAACCTATAAATAATTATAGCAGCTTTATTCCTAATCAATAATTGGAAGCAACCAAGATTGTTGTCTTGCAACAGGTGATGACTAACAAAATATGGCACATCCATCCAATGGCATAGTATTCAGTGATAAAAAGAAATGATTCATCAAGTTATTCAGTCATGAATGAATATTTAAGGCATGTTGCTAAGTGCAACAAACCAGTCTGAAAAGATTTCATTCGACGCTCTCAAAAAGTAGAACTATAATGTTGGTAAACAAATCAAGGGTTAGGAGAGATGTTTTTTGGTTTTGGTTTTTGGATGGTGAAACTATTTTATATGACAATATACTACGGGAAAGATGTACTATGCATTTGTCAAAATTCCTAGAGCTTTACAACACAAAGTACATCTTATTATGCACTTTTTAAAAAAACTCATTTTAGTGGTCAAGATATCCCAGAATGGGCTGCAGATTGTGACAAAGAATCTGACTAAATCATAAATATATAAAATAATCTTTCTGAAGGGGATCAGGGTGGGGGGAAATGTGCTGATTTAGACAACTTGGGTGCTATGGTTTGAACGTCCCCTCCAAAATATACATTGAAATTTAATTGCCATTGTGATGGTACTAAGAGGTAGGAACTTTAAGAGGTAACTAGGTCATGAGAGCTTCACCCTCATGCACTATTAATGCCATTATAATGAGAATGGGGTTGGTTATCATGGCAATGTAGCCACCTTTTCTCTCTGTGTCTGGGTTTCACCCTTTCTTGCCCTGCTCACCGTATTATACCTTCCATGAGGTTATGATGCAGCTCCTTGATCTTGGACTTCCCAGCCTCCAGAATTGTGAACCAAATAAACTTTTCTTTGTAAATTGCCCAGTCTATGGCATTCTGTTACAGTAGCAAAAAATGGACTATAACATTTGGAAAGGAGTGCAAGACTGAAGACAAAAGAATTCTCTAATAAAAGTTGTATCTGACAGAGGCACAAGTTAACAATTCTGAAACCACTCTAGGTAAATACTGGAACACATGGCATATGGTGGAAGCTGTGTTCTCCGTGGTATGATGGGAGGTTCCAGATGAGCAAGGGAGGATGCTGGAATGATTGTGTGACACTACGTGAATGTCAGAAATCAGCATGAACTCATGTTTCTTTTTTGCATAATTCCCTTTACCTGGAATATACAGAATAGGCAAATTCTTAGAGAAAACAGATGAGTGGTTGCCAGGGGCTGGGGGGAGAAGGGAATGAGGAGTGAGTGAGGGCTGACGGGTTCAGGTTTTATCTTCAGGGGATGAATTGTTCAGAAACTAGATAGTAGGGGTGATCACAGAACGTTATGAGTACACTAAACGCTGCTAGATTAGACGGTTGAAAATGGTTGAAATAGTAAATTTAAATAGTAAATTTTATGCTGTGTATATTTTACCAGAATAAAAAAAAAAATAAGGAATCTTGTTCTTGGGGAGTGGAGGGTGTATAGCCCTAGTTAGCTGTGCCTATATTCCACCACTTACCAGCTATGCAGCCTTGAGCAAAACACTGAGACTCTCATGAACTGATACTTGGTTTAATATACATACAGATGGATTCAACAATATTTATAGATACATGTATGTACACAGGTTACAGAGAGAAAAGGGGGCTGCACTGCTGTGATAACCAACCCATTCCCATGATAATGGCATTAATATTAGTTTAGGAGGGTGAAGCTCTCATGTGTATTTCCTTAGTCAGATAAGAGGCTCTGTAAGCAACAATATTCGGGGATTAATGACCATATCTAGCACCCAAATCTTGTGGGGTTTTTTTTTTAATACATTCCTTAATAAAAAGAACCAAGACTCTAGGAGTGGAGCAGAGAATTCATAGGATGAGCCAACAGTATCTTACAGTACAGAAAGCAAGGCATTGCTAAAAAAATTTTTTAAAACCACAATGATAAGGATATGCCACTAGGATACAGGAGCCAGATGAAGACGTTCCCAATGGCCAAAAGTGGAACAATTTGTACAAGAAAGTAGTATTAGATTATATAACCCTAGTGTAAAATAATGATCCATGAGTCCATGTGGCGATAAACAAGAGATCGAATAAATGAATTAGGAAGAATAGACAAATATCCTGTACAGAAGAATTCCAAATAATTTATGTACCAAGTATTCCAACCTAAAAAAAAACTGAAGCATAATTCTGCCCTCCTTAAGTACAGGCTACGATAGTGATGTCCTTGCAAAAAGTACACATGGAAATGGGAAGGGGAAGTGACTTCACAGTGTAAAAACCTGATAAACACTACGCAGGTGATCAAGGTCAACAACAACAGTGTTAAGTCTTATTGATAGTGTATCTCCTTGATAAGACAAGATGAGAATGGCACTTGACCTTTGTGGTTTCTTCTTAAAATTTATAACCACAGTCTAATGATGAGAAAAATATCAGATAAATCCTACAAAAGAATCTGACCTCACACCTGTAACATTAGCAATCAGGGAGGTTGAGGTAGGAGGATCACTTTAGGCCAGAAGTTGAAGACTCACCTAAGCATCACAGCAAGACTTCATCTCTACAAAAAACAGAAAAATCATCCAGGTATGGCGGCGTGCACCTCTAGTCCCAACTACTAGGAAGGCGGAGGTATGAGAATGGCTTGAGCCCAGGAATTTGAGGTTGCAGTGAGTGAGCTATGATGACACCACTGCACTTTAGCCAGGACAGCAGAGTTGAGACCCTGTCTCTAAAAAATAGAAAAAATAAATAAGGAAACCTGAAAAACTACAGCCAAGAGGAGCCTAAAGAGTTATGACAATGAAAGGTAACATGGTACCCTGGATGAGATCCTGGAACAAAAAAAGGAGAATAAGTAAAAACTAAGAAAATCTGAATAAAATATGTACTTTAGTTAATTTTTAAAAATGAATACCTACATACTGGCTACATGCTTTTTTGCCCTACAAGCATTTCTCTCATTACCTTCTTTGCCTCAAAATTGCCTCCTAATCTCCTCGCTAGGTCATCCATTCCTTGGGAGCATTTCTCTCATTACCTTCTTTGCCTCAAAATTGCCTCCTAATCTCCTCGCTAGGTCATCCAGTGTCTGCCTTGTTCACTGTTGCATCAGCACTTACCACAGTGATACCTGGCCCACAGCAGGGGCTCAACAAATGTTTAGCAAATACAAATGAGTTCTAAAAGTCTTTCATTTTTGTCCTTCTAGCTAGTATCCAGTCTCTCCTCCCTCCCTCATCCAGACCTCTCAAAAGAGTAATCTGCATGGGGTGGCACCTGTGTCTCAAAGGAGTAAGGCACCAGCCCCATATACCGGAGGTGGCGGGTTCAAACCCAGCCCCAGCCAAAATAATTGCAAAAAAAAAAAAAAAAAAAAAGAGGGGTGGCACCTGTGGCTCAAAGGAGTAGGGCCCTGGCCCCATATGCCAGAGGTGGTGGGTTCAAACCCAGCCCTGGCCATAAACTGCAGAAAAAAAAAAAGAGTAATTTGCAATTTCTCTCTATAGTTTCCCAATTCCCATTCTCTTTTCAAGCCACTAAAATTGAACTTCTACTTCCTATCACCACTCTTGAAATTGCTCCCCGCTGCATCACCAATGACCTCTAGACATCAATGGACTTTTCAAATGTTCCCCCTTATCTGCATTGCTGAGTCCTGCACTGTCTCTTGATCATAAAATTATCCCTTTATGTGTCTGTTTTTTCCACCAGATTGAAATTAAAGGCAGGGATTGTGTCTTGTTTATTCATCTGTGTATCCTCAGCACTTGAAATAGTTCCCAGAACTTAGTAGGTGCTCAGTAAGTTCTTGTTTTTTTGTTGAAATTGGTAGGGTTGACAGCAAAATGGAATTCTGGGTGAGGAACAGCCATAAGAACGTGTATCCAAAACAAGATGGAAAAAAGGCACATTTGGGTTGAAGTTTCACTTCTAAAGGGTGTTTTTTCACGCGTGACAGTTTAAAGAAATTTTACATCATCCAAGAAAATAATGGAAGCTAATTCTCTTGGTCCTATCACTCATGATACTCCATCAGGTCAGAAACATCACAACAAACTTACAAGCCCACTCTGGGCAGGTAAATCCTGTGTTCTCTAATTCACTGCTGATAGACAGGTGCACACTCATAGGCACATGTACATCCCACCAGATCGTTAAGCCAGGGCTGCCAAGGTAAACAACCCCGGCCTTGTGATCTCAGGGACACTGGGGGTGTCCTGCTGCCTGAATGCTTCCCTTATCTACTGGCTAATGCCTGACCTTCAGGCAATGGTTCACTCACCTAGCCTAAGGTTTTCAACCACCCCCTTTTCTTTTGAAAAAAGAAAATATTCAGCAGAAAGCAACAAGGTTGTCAGCAGTGACCTAGCCTTTGTCCCAGTGAAGATGAAGTCTAGCTCCTTCCCCAAAAGAAGGTGTTGCTAGAGCAGGAAAGTTTCAGGAAAGGGAGGAGCCCACCTGGCATGATGAGGCTGGAGGAAGCTAATAGTGCCGTTCCACTAGAAATGTCCACTCGACAAGGTTGCCCAGAGTCAGCCTTGCAAGAAGCTCCACCTGTGATGACTCATTTACAACTTGAGTTCCTGCAAAAGAAAAGAAAAAAAATGAGGAAGATAGAGGCTGAGAGACGAAAGAGAATTTTTAAGTAGGGAGAAGTGAACACTCTGCATGAAAAATACAAGTTTTAGTCTTGCCTGAGGTCACACTGTTGTGTCGCATCTGGGGTGCCACTCATCAGGGCCCTGGGGACGCCATGTCTCCAGCCCCAGCCCACGAAATGGTCTGGACGCGGACCACTGTGCCAGCTTTCTCGGGCTACTGTACATAATTCAACCTAACTTTGAAAGTAATAGATGACATCTCATGAAATGTGTATACATTTCTTGGTGCTCCTGGCGTGTGTCTTGAAGTCACAATATCGTAGGGAGAGAGCACGGAAACATAAAAATCCTTACAGGGCTCTGGGTTCAACAAGAAGTCTTTTTTAATTTAATTTTATTTTTTTATCATTTGGGATTCATTGACGGTACAAAGGATTAGGTTACGCTGATTGCATTTGTTGGATAAAATCCCTCTTATAATTGTGTCCCGCCCCCAAGAGGTGTGCCATACCGAACAGGAAGTCTTGTGATTGAGGGATACAGTGAACATTTGGGAAATGTCACATGAGACTAGAAATGTATGTTGGGGTCTAGAGTGCCACACTAATGAGTATGAATTCTGTACTGAAGAAAGTTTAATAGAAAAACATATGCATGGGTCATGTGTGTGACCAATGGCCATGGGAGACATGGATGCCTAATTCTAGGTGGGTTTCTGTGTGATGTAGGAGACACCTTTGAGAAGTATCTTGGCATCAGAAGGGATTGGGGAAGGGATTTAACATCATTGGTCTCGTATTAAAGAGCACGAGAGCATGTAAGAGCATGTGACCAGAACACTGATGGTATTGCATAGCAGTCTCCACACCTGTGGTGTATTACTTCTATAAACAGCCTCAGGAGATGCTGCTAGGGGAAGAGAACTAGGACAGACGGACTGTTGCTGAGATGCTCACTCCTACTAATATTGACTGTGACTTCTAAGGTGCTTGGGCACCCGAGACAGGCATGAATAGGACAGCTTTTTCTCTTAAAATGTGTATGCATTTTGGGGTATCCTCCGTATTTGGTTTTCATCCCTGTTTTCCAGCACAGAGGGCCTAAAACGCTTGTAGTTGGGAATGCTAGAAAAATCTTGTTTTCTAATATTTGATCTTTGACTCTAATTCCTGATACAGAATGCCCAAACCCCCTTGTAATTTCCTGAGTGATACGAGTGTACAACACAGCTCCTAAATCTCTTGAAATTTCCTGGGTGATAGAAACCTCTTCTGTTCTAATGAATTGACTCAGGGAGGCTCAAGGTGGGGGCTGGTTGCCAAGGGAACCAACCATGTGATTAAAGGGTTGGCACTTTCAGCCCACACCTGACCTTCAGGGAGGAGAAAGTGGCAGAAGGTTGACTTGATCACCAATGGCCAAAGATTTAATCAATTTTGCCTATGTAATAAAGCTTCCATAAAAACCCCAAAGGACTAGGTTCAGGAAGCATCTAGAAGTTCCTGGAGGGGAGCACCCCCAGAGAGGGCACGAAAGCTCCCCCACCCTTCCCACATACCTTGTCCTGTATGTCCTTTCCACCTGGCTGTCCAGCTGTATCCTTTGTAATAGCCTTTGTAATAGATGAGTAAGCATAAGTAAAGCATTTCCCTAGTTTTCTGAGCTGCTCTAGCAAATTAATTGAACCCAATGAGGGTTCACAGTAACCACAATTTATAGCCTGTGCTTGTGACTGGCAACTGAAAATGGGGAGGTGGGGATGGAGGGGGCAGTCATGTGGGACTGAGACCTCAACCTGGGGGATCTGACACTGTCCCCAGGTAGATAATGTCAGAATTGAATTGACTCAAGAGGATACCCAGGTTCTGTCTACTGAAGAATGACTTGCTTGGTTTGTGAGGGAAATCTCCCCATGAAGCTCATGTCCCAAGTGTTGTGCTGAGTAATATGCAAAAGAGGAGAAAACACTTTGGTCTTCAGTTCTTTTTTTTTTTTTTTTAATTAAATCATAGCTGTGTACATTGATATGATCATGGGGCATCATTCACTAGCTTTACAGACCATTTACCAAGTTTCACATATACCCTTGTAAGATGCACCCCTGAAAGCTATAACCCAGTTACAACCTAAGAATAGGGGGAAGGGGGAAAGGGAGAGGAGGGAGGTGGGTAGAGGGAAGGGGATTGGTGGTCTTCAGTTCTTATCTCTATTGCCCTCAGTCTGAAAGGCAGACAGAGCCTTGTAGAGATTCTTCTTATAGAGCTTTTCATTTTCACGACATTCCCTGTGTCTTCTGCCATACAGTAGTCATACTTTAATTGTGGCATTGGTGATATAAACTGTCAATTAACTCCTCCTTCTGCCATGGGGCTCTAACTGGTTGAGAAAAGATGTGAGTCAGAGTCTAATCAGCCCCACTGATGATAAAAGGAGGTAAGAGAATGCAGTTTGAATGAAATCCCAAAAGTGCTTTCTGCTCTCTGCCTTACAGCTGAAGATAGCCAGCCCCTTAGAAAGGCTGGCCTGGTCCCCCTGCCCCATTCACAAGCCATGAAGCTGAAAAAGAAATAGCTAGGACCTGGATAGGGGAGGCAGGTCCTGCCTGCACATGCCCCCACCTCCACCAAACACTGGACAGCCAAAGAGTGATGCCATCACTCCAGGGTTGCTCAGCTGTGACCACACATGAAAATTACTTGACGGCTTTTGAAAGCAGTGTTGCCCAGGCCTTACCCAGGACCACTGAACTCTGAATCACTGGAGGTGGGGCCTAGGCATCAACAGTTAAGTTCCCCAGGAGATTTTAATGTGCAGCTAGGACCAGGAACCTCCAAGTTAGTCCAAAAGGCCAGAAAGACACATGAACACTGACAGATAAACCAGGCTAATGAGTATCAGTGGCTTCCCTGGCTCCACTAGGCAGGCTAGCTCTCTGCACCTCCTCCTCTGGAAAGGAGCAGAGGGAATGGGTGGAAGGAGGAGAAGGCTCTTCCCTGCTGGCTTGGCAAGCACAGCTGCCTGTTCTCTTGTGGGGTCACAAAGGAATACTGGAAAAGTATTTCATTTGACCTTCACACTTCCTATGTGGTATATACTATGCAGAATAGTATCCAGGTCCTAGGAGAGGAAATTGTTTGTACACCCTCATCCATATCTTCCTACTTGAACTTTCCTTCATTATTTTTCCAGATTATGAAACTATTTTCTGCTTGCTGTTTTTGATACATTTTTCACTATGTAAATGTATCAAAAACAGAGATAGAAAGCAGAAAATAAAAATAATCCTAGTACCAAGCATTGCTCCATTTTGTTGCATTTCCTTCCAATTTTGTTTAGATTCTGCCTTTCTCACTTACCAACATATTCTTTCATATATATTTTTTTTTCTTTTTTGAGATAGAGTCTCACTTTGTCACCCTCAGTACAGGGCTGTGGCTTCATAGCTCACAGCAACCTCAAACTCTTGGGACCAAGTGATCCTCTTGCCTCAGTCTCCTGAGTAGGCCACCACACTACAGGTGCCCACCACAATGCCTGGCTATTTTTAGAGATGGTGGTCTCACTCTGGCTCAGGCTGGTCTTGAACTCCTGAGATGGGTGGCGCCTGTGGCTCAAGGAGTAGGGTGCCAGTCCCATATGCTGGAGGTGGCGGGTTCAAACCCAGCCCTGGCCAAAAACCAAAAAAAAAAAAAAGAACTCCTGAGATCAAGCAATTCACTAGCCTCGGCCTCCCAGAGTGCTAGGATTACAGGCGTGAGCCACCACACCCAGCCCCATATAAATATTTTTAATGACAACATAATCTTCCATTATATGGCCATACCACAATTTATTTACCCATTCTCCTAACCTTAGGTGTTTAGAGTATTTACAAATTCATACCACCATGAATAAAGCTGCAAGAAATAAGGTTACCACTTTCTGCATGTCAAATTATTTCCTCAGAATAATTATAAATCGAACCACTGCATCAAAGAATATGAATATTTTTTAAGGATCTTGATACATTTTTCCAAAATGCTTTTCAAAAAAGTTTTTGCTAAGAGAATTCATAATTATTTACAAAAGCAGCCAAAACACTGGAATTTTCTTTACTAGTAACAACTCAGTGTTTCAGAACATTTGATAAGTCAAAGCAATTTCTGTGGTTCATTCTTTAAGGGATTCCTTTTGTTGTTTTGTAAGAAATGACAGAGGTACTTCTAAAGTTGGCCATCTTTGTAGCAATAGTCACTTACTCACTATTCACTATTCCTGACTCACCAAGTGATTCCACTAGCTCCTGGGTAAAAGGTAAATGAGGCAAGAAAAGCTAATCAGTTTACCAATCATGGATACAAGTAATAAAGAGCTTTCATGTACTCTCTCTGGACCCACAGAATAGTCTATAAAGCAGTCATGACAAGGTTTACCTCCCTTTTGCTGCTGGAGAAAAGTGAGACTCAGAGACATTGCTGACCAAGGTCACAAACTGACAAGTGTTCAATTAAAGACAGTAGCCAGTTTTCTGGCTGTATACCTCAGTGTTTTGTCCTCACGCCTCAGATGCCTTTGGTCATGCTCTGTGTGAGAAGGGATGGAGACATCATTACTTATTAAAAATACCCAGTTGTCAGCTGAGATCTGCCTGCCTCTTGAGATCTAGATGAGACTATCTCATCCTTTGCATTAATTTGCTAGAGCTGCCATAGCAAAATACCACAGACTGGGTGGCTTCACCAACATAAATTTATTTCTCACCATTCTGGAGACTGAAGTCCAAGATCACAGTGCCAGCAGGGCTGGTTTCTCCTGAGGCCTCTCTTGTAGACTAGCAGACATCCACCTTACCATGTCCCCCATGGCCTCATCTCTGTGCCTGGCCTTCCTTGGTGTCTCTTCTTTTTCTTATAAAGACACCAGACCCACTGGAATAGCCATAGCCATGATGTTATTTAACCTTAATTATCTCTCTAAAGGCCCATCTAACATCATGGGGGTTAGAACGTCAACATATGAATTTTGAAGAGACACATTCAATCCCTAACACCCCTCATCCCATGTCCTATGGTTGCATAAAGCTCTTCTCCACATGAAGTAGGTTCTTGGTAATGAAGAAATGATGGGAGTGAAGAGGGGGACAGTCTCCCTCTGGATCCAAACTCCTACTTCCACCAAATTCATTCATTGTAGATGCTGGCCATATCTACAGCCTCTTTTCCCACTCGCTTCCTTTTGACATAGAAATGAGGACCAGCTCTTTTCTTTTCCAGTGTGAAATCATCCTCAGAAGTCATTTGGGTATGTATTAAATGTTACTAAGAAATCCAAGGGAAGAAGGGGTAGAAAAGGATTCAATATGGACAGTTTTGAATTAAAGACCAGATAGCCTTTTTCTTTGGAGAACACCTCGCCACACTAGACTCCTAGTGTCTATTCTCAACCAGTGAGAGCCCAGAGGGTAGAAGCAATGACTAATAGTTTATATCTCCAACAGCATAATAAAGTAGTACTACTGTGTCACAGGGAAAGTAGTGAAAATCCACCCCTAGGAACCTTTCACTGACGACCTTACCCCATGTGCTTCCAAGCCTAGCATCTTGTCATAGGTTTGTCTCTCTTGCCTTCTTTCTTCCTCTTGATTCTTACCCCTCTACGGTTGCCCCTTGGGAACTCCAAATTCTTCTCTCTTCATCATAGTTTTCAGCTCTCCCAAGCTCTTCATGCCAAACTCTGCTCCAAACTGCCTTTGAATAGACAGAACAAACCCCCTGAAGGCTCAACAGAATGGAAAACCTTCGATTTAACCAGCTCCACGTCCTCAAACTCCAGTTGCAGTTTTAAACAGCATCTGTGTCTTCATTACTCAGACAAATCCTAATAATGTTGATATTAGTGACGACGAATGTTTAACAGCTTAGGACTGAAATAATGAAGTTGCTGGATAAAGGATGTCAGAGTTGCTACAATGCTTGAAAAATGTCAGCAGGATGGATAGAAGGGCACACTGTTGGTGAGTGACTTAAGAATATAAAGTAGAAACATCTGGGAGAGGAGGTAGAATAATACCCTGTTGCCAGGTATCGTTCTAAGCTGGAAACTACCCCGAGTACATTGAACAGGAGAGTGGACAAACACATGGGACCCTCACACATTGGAATAGTCCTCAGCAAGAGAAGGATCAATTGTTGATACACAAAACTTAGAAAAATCACAAAGGCATTATGCTGCAAAAAAAGAACCCCCGTCCCAAATGATTCCATGGGTTTGACATTCTCAGAGAGACAAAATCACGGTGAGGGAGAACAGATGGGTGGTTTCCAGAGATTAGCAGTAGGAAGAGGGTGTAAGGATAAAAGGGAAACTGATGAAACTGTTCTGTATTTCCACAGTAGTTGTGGTTGCACAAATCTATACGTACATTAAAACTCACAGAACTGTACACCCTGACAAGGTCGATCTTAACTTTATATTCATGTTTTTAAAATAATTCAGGGCTTCCCACTCCCCTTCCACTAGAAAGCTCCACTCTCATCTGTTTTGTATATTTAGACTTAAAGAATATTTCATTTGAAAAAGTTTGAGCCACTGATATTAATGTAACAAAACCTGGTGTTAATTAGCATTCATCAAGAGCTTGCTGTGTGCCAAGCACTGTATGAAATATTCCTCTATGCCTCGTCTCATTCATTCCTACATATAATCCCATGAGATGTCAATTCTCCTATTTGAAAGATGATGCAAATAAGACTGAGAGTGATTATTTAACTTGCCCAGGGTCACTTAACTGATCTCCCGTGGCTGCTCTGGGGAGGAGCGTGGCAGGTGTCCTGAGGCACGTCTCACTCATATGGCATCTACTTTACTGCTGGATGCCCCTCACTTGGCTTGTGGCATATACTCAAAAGTCATTGGATGAATGAAATGAAATAAAGTTTTTACAACCGTTAGCTAGGAGGTGCTTAATCAAGGCTTTTTCTCCTCTGGCAGTTCCAAAGAGCAGAGGAGGGAACAGCACATGGGTTCCCTGCAGGCACCTGGCAGGCCCCACATGGGTGTCTGCAGGATCACACCACACCCGGTCTCCTCCTCCCTCCAAACCCAGCCAGATACAGAACGGGTCTGGCTGCCTCTTCCCACTCCCATCCGCTTTTTATACAAAGACGAGTTTTCATGCTGACATCCAAGCTGGCCCCCCTGTTTCTTATGAAAGTCACTTCATGGGATGAAAACTCTCTTTCTGAAAGAATGACTCTCATAAAGTGCTGTGAATTGGATGATGACCTGGAGTTGACCAGGGGAATTTTTCAATACCCACTCTTATATATAAAATTTGTAACCTTTCTCTTCACGTTGAAACTAGGTAGTATTGACAGAGTAGAAATTTCAGGAGAGTGCGTTTGGGACTGAATAGGAGGGAGTCCCTGGTAATCGCAGCTACCAGCAGTTCCATTAAGCATCGTAACCAAAAGGAGAAAATAAAATCAGAATAGATACTTGCACAGGTGCACAGTTAAGAACTTTGTGGTGATTTGAACAGAACCTCCTTTAGCCACAACCAGCTCTCTGATTCCTGCTGTGGGCTTGTTTTTCCATCATTTGTCAATCAGAAGATAAAGAAAAAATAAGTGACGGGGGAATGAGTGGAAGGCAATTGCAGCAGAGAGACAAGAAATTGGTCTGTGAGGAAAGATGACGATCCCTAAGAAACAACTGTGGAGGAAAATAAATGCCCCATGTAACAACAAAGCATGAATGCTTTCCAGTCCATAGTGGGCAAGTTCTCGTCCCCAGGACTTATAGAAAAAAATTAGAAAATGTCAGCTCTAGAAGGGTCCAGAAATTCTTGTTTTGGAAATAAAATTAAAACTTAGACCAAGAAACTTGCTCCACATCATGAAGCCACGCATGAGGAAGGGACTAGAATCCAGTGTCTGTCATGTTATACCCCCGTGCATAGGGGCTCTTTTCTTTCTCAGGCTAAATGATCTCACTACTCGTAAGTTTCCCCCCTTCTCTTCCTCTTTAGTTTGTTAGAGCTTCAGCCTGCAACTGGCTGATCAGAAACTGGGCTCACGGCAGAAGGCGAGCAGCTTCAAGGGAAGAGAGGGAAGAAAGCATCATCTGTATTTACAGCCACTCCCTGTCACTCACACTGGCATCTCAGCTCCACCTCGTCAGATCAGGGAAGGCATTAAATTCTTGTAAGAGTGCAAGCCCCATTGTAAACTGAGCACTTGAGGGATCTAGTTATTCTCCTTATGAGAATCTAATGCCCCCCCACCCCACCTCACCATCTGTAGAAAAACTGTCTTCCATGAAACTGGTCCCAGGTGCCAAAAAGTTTGGGGACCCCCAATATAGACAACTCTACTTTCAACTTTAAATCTCCCGAGACCCAGGCTCCCAATAGTTTATCCAGTTTCACTTCCACTGTGAGGTGGGGCTCCCAGGTTGGTGTGTGAATCATCACAGGACTCAATTCCATGAGCAATGCCTGACAGGCAGAAGTAGACTCAAGGTGCAGTGGAAAAATGAAGGTGATATTTGATGCTAAGGACTAGCTAAACAGTTCATCAGCACTATGCTATCCATTACTTTGCAACTACGACCTTCCATGTGAAACCACTACTCGGCAGAACCTGTGGACAGGCTTTATTCTCACTCCCCTGGAAGACAGTGGTCAGATAAGAACCTCTCCCTTCATGGAAGTCAGGCTCCCATACACAAGCAATCCCAACATTGCATAGATCTGATTGGATATCCTTTCTCAATGTACCCAGCACAGAAATGGGTACACACACGTATTTCCTCATTGAATCCTCAACATGCCAAACACCCTTTGACAAAGGTGTGAAATACAAATTCAACACACAAAAATCAGTTGCGTTTCTATATTCTAACAATGAACACTCTGAAAAGTAAGAAAACAACAGCCTTGAAAAGAATGAAATGCTCAGGAATAAAATTAATCAAAAAGCCAAAGACATGAACACTGAAAACTACAAAACACTCCTGAAAGAAATTAAGGATAACATAAAAATGAAAAGGTTTGAAGATACACAAAAATCAAGAAATGTAAAATCCACAGAGACAGAAACAAATGAAGCACTCCTGGGAACACCAATAAGCTGAGCAAGTTGAAACTCGCATGGGTGAATCAAAGGATGCTGTCAATTGTGTTTCTGGGAAGTGAAATAATAGACCATAACACAGTCTGTCTCAGAACTTTCATAGTGACCCACAATCAGAAACCTTCAAGACATTGGGTTTGGCGATGACTTCTTAGATGTGACAACAAAAGTACAGGAAACAAAAGAACAGGTAAATTCGAATCAAAATTTAAAACTTTCATACACACAAAAAATACCATTACAAGAATAAAAATACAGCACAGAGATCAAGAGACAACATTTACAAAATGTGTATCTGATAAGACAGTAATAATACCCAGATTATATAAAGAATTCTTACAATTCAATAGTAACCTTAGTAACAAAAAATTTTTTTCAAAAATGAGCCACAGAACTTGAATAGACATTTCTCCAAAGAAGAGATAGAGATGGCCAATAAGCAACGGAAAAGATGGTGAATATCATTAGTTATCAGGAAATTATATACAAAATCACGATGAGATACCATCTCACGCCCCTAGGATGGCTATTTTTTAAATTAATAAATATACAGAGAGAAAATAACTAGTATTGGTGAACATGTGGGGAAATTGGACACCTTGATGGTAAGATTGTAAAATGGTGCATTGTTGTGGAAAACCGGATACAGCTCCTCAAAAAGTTCAACATAGAATCATCATATTTGGCAATTCCAATCCTTACCCAGCAATTCTACTGCTAGGCATACGTATATACCAATGTTCAGAGGATTGTCCACAATAGCCATCAGGTGGAAACAATCTAAGGGTCCATCAACAGATGAATAAAATGCGGTATGTATATACAATGAAATATCATTCAGCCCTAACAAAGGTTTAAAGGCTGATATGTACTACAACGTAGATGAACCGTCAAAACATTTAGCCTAATCAGAAATAAGTCAGACACAAAAGGACAAGTATTATATGATTCCACATACATAACATACCTAAAATAGGCAGATTCATCCAGACAGAAAGCAGATGAAGTTACCAAGGGCAGGATGGGGAAATGAGGAGTTATTGTTTAATGGGTTCAGAGTTTGTCTAGGATGATGAATAGTTCTGGAAATTGTTAGTGCTGAGGTTGCACAACTTTGTGAATATACTAAATGCCACTGAGTCGTATGCCTAGTTAAAATGATAAATTTTATATATATTTTAACATATTAAAAAATATACGGAGCCAGAGATTTACTAAAGATGTAAATGGCACAGATTTTTAAAATTTCTTTCCCTGATTAAGGGCTATTCATACTTTCTACTTCAATTATAATCATTTATATTCTCTCCAAAAATCATCCATTCTATTGATCTTTGTTACCATGTAGAATTTTGTACTCCCTTTAATATTATATCTTTTTTAATTCCTCATTTTGTGCACTTAGGCTTTCTCTTAATTCTTCTCTTGAGCTGCTAACAGCTTGTCTATTTTCTTTTGCTATTTTTTAAGCTCTGCTATAATCTTTATTTGCTTTATGTTAAGCATATTCATTTTTCTAATTATTGAATTAAGTTTTGCATACAGTTTATTTAAGAATAGAAGTATTTACAAAAAAGAATGGATTTATACATTTTCTCTGTGTCTAATTTTGGTCACATCTTACAACTTTTGATATCGAGCATCCTCCATGTCATTATTGCCTAATTAGACTCTAATCCTACTTCTTAATTTCTCCTTGACCTAAGAATTAAGTTTAACATTTTGCATTTGACCTGTTTTTCATTTTCAAGTTCTTGGGGTTTTATTTCAGCTTTTGTTTATTAACAGCATTGTAGTTAGAGGACATGACCTGTGCAATTTTGATGAAGGGAAAAGAGAGAAGTTGAGATTTCTCTCCCCAGAAGCCTGAGGGAGGAAGCTGAAGATCTCTGGCACCACAGCAGAAGTTTAATCTCTGTTCACATATTTTTTTGCCATGCTGCAGTGGCAGCCCAGAGCTGGCTGCGCAGTGCCCCCATGCATCACTTGGCAGAGACATCTGTACCAAGTGCACTCTGTGAGCAGGCCCCACGCCAGCACAGGACCCTTGATGAGCTCCTCCTTGCAGGAGCCATCCATTCTCTCTGGCTGCCTGCAGCCTACCCTTGCTTCCGTCAGCAGCCCTCAGAATGAAAGAGTGTCACTGAACTCTGGTGATGTCTCTCCTACTCACTCCCAGGCAAGCAGGTTTTAAGCATAAAAGAAATCCTAAATCCAATCAGTCCTACTTTGGATCCGTATTTAACAGAAAGGCTACAGTTTCTGGCATCCACATATATGACTTTAAGGATCTCATTCCTTTTATACTCTTGGCCATTTCCATGAGATCCTTTAATGGCAAGAACTAGAGGGTGGTGCCTGTAGCTCAAGGAGTAGGGCGCCGGCCCCACATACTGGAGGTGGTGGGTTCAAGCCCGGCCCCAGGCTTCAACTGCAAAATAAATAAAAATAAATAAATAGCAAAAAAAAAAAAAGAACTCTGCCTTTAAAAAAAAAAAAAAGAAAAAAAGAACTAGATCCAGGTGCTTAGTAGTACACCCCCTACACACACACACACACACACACACACACTTTGCCTTTTTTCCCTCTACTCAGAACAATAGTCTATTGGCAAAGAACTCATTAGAGGATTAATATTTCCTCCTCAGACACATACTCATACTCTAAGGATATAAAACTAAACACATGAAAAACACCACCATTGCAAAAGGTGCTCTACCTAAGAGCCTGGGTTTAGCCAAGCTCCAGGACCACACTCTACTCCTACAAGAACAGCAGATGTCCCTGAGTCACCAGAGCTCACTATTAGTAATATTTTAGGTCTGAAAATAAATCCAGCATTAGGCAGCTGACCACATATGTGCCTCTGAAACTATGGCAACAGAAAGTCCTTTTACCTCTGCGTCCCAATTAAAAGTGTTCTGTTGGCTGTAATTGGGATGTTTGGTCTCCAAAACTAATAGATCAAAGCAATCGCATCAGCCTCAAATGTCACCATGATACAAACTGATATTTCCCATGCAAGCAGCTAATGAGTGGTCAGACCAAAGAGCATGTGGGATAGAGGTTATAGAGAACAGCCGGAGAAACCCTCTCTTGGGTCCTGGTCTCTGTGTTCTGCCCCACTTGAGGTTTGAAAACTGATTGAATGTCGAAGGGTGGGGGAGAAAGGAGGATGGAAATGTCGAGTTTGGTGTCCAGGGGGATGGAGAGGTTTTTAACAGAAATGGGAAGAAAATACAGGGAGTAATTTTCAAAGTGAGAAGTAAACACAGTCAAGTCTACTCTCCTAGGATAGCCTGGTGTCTAGCATGAAACCAGGGGACATAACTTGAGTTTTCTGCCTGGTTAACAACAACCAAAAAAAAGAAAACAAAACAAAGAAAAAAATAACTAGTAATATAAATGCCTTCCTTTGATCATTATACTTTCACATTTTTGTATTGTTATTATTTCTAATTGATTCTGAATCCGCAAGAGCACAGAACAACTCTGCTTTTAGTTTTTCCTCTATTAAGTGTGAAATGATCTATAAACAAACACTTAAAAAGACACAATGGAAAGGGATCTTGTGATCCTTTTGTGATAAGTCCTTAAAAAAAAAAAAAAACAATCGGAAAAGTCCTCTAGGCATGTAAATAATCTCTAATGATATTTGCTAAGGTAAGTAGGACTATTAAATAACATAAAAGGCTATTTTTTAGGAAATTGAGGTACAGATATACAGGTTTCTTTTTTGACTATATCAGAGGAATAAGTTTGACTGCAAATGATAGCAAATTCAACTTACAGTGGCTCAATCAAGTCAGAAAGTAGGTGGTTACCGATATTAGTTTCAGCAGCTCAAATATGTCAAAGCCAAAGCCCATGCAATTCTCTTGGCTTAGTGGTGACTGGAAGACTACTCTGCTTCTAGCAGGACACCCAAATTCTAGGCAAAAGAAGAGGGTGAAAGGGAAAACGGCCTATTATCTGGGTCTTCCCTGCTCTAAGGGAACCTTCTCAGGAATGCTGCTCAGGGACTCCACGTGTGTCTAATTAGCCAGAACCAGGACCCCTGATCATCCGTCTGCACAAACAACCAGGGAAATGTAGTTGCTTAGTAGACACGTCTCCAACTTGCAGCTGGAGTTCTGTTAATAATGAGGAAGGGAAAATGGATATGGGGTAAGTAGCTAGCTCCGCCTCCCTCTCTGTCCAACCCACCAACTTGTCACACAAGTTCTGGCATTTGTGTGACAACCATGAGGAGCCTTGAAACCAAGGTTTCAAGAGGCAAGTCTTGTGTGATCTATCATTAGAACAAAGGAATTCAAGTCAAAAGACCTGGGATCAGGTTCTGCTTCTGCCTCTAGATCTATGACCTTGGAAACCTGAGTCATTTACTTCCATCTCTAATCTGCAAAATGAAAGCGCTAAGGCAATTATTGTAAAGCTCCTGAAATCCTATACTTCCAAGTTAAAGGCTTACCTGGTAGAGAACCAAGTTACATTCCACTCCTCTCTTGGACCCTGTTTCCCTCCCCTTTGTTCCTCACAGACAAGGGAGTTTGGCTATAATAGTCCACCCAGGACCTAAAACCAGCATTGCTTCAGGAATTCTGTTGACTTAGGGAAACAAAAAAAAAAAAATCCTTCTAGCCCCTAATAAGAGAAAGTTCAAGAGCGGTGGTGGTTCCCAGGTGATGTATATAATCCACTTCATCAAGGGCCCTGGCTGGGCACAACCAGCATACCTGTGTCCAAGGTGAGAGGTCACCCCGGAAGTCAAAGGTGAGACATCCGGGAGATGTCTCCAGAGAGCAACATCTCTCACCACCACTGCACGCAAACTGCCAGGAAAACTGCCAGAAGTGAGGTGGAAAAGGGAGGAAGTGAGGACAAAGGAAGGGCAAGAAAAGCTTAGGGTAGCACGGGCCGTCTTGCTCAGATCTACAACACTGCAAGGTCCACGTTTCCTTGGTAAATTTACACCACAAAGGAGGAAAAATTCACTTTCATCCTCCTTTCTCCATCCAGAAACCTCATCCTTACTTAGTTAAACCCACTTTCGAGCAAGCTGGGAAAAGAAGAAGTATTCTATTTGTTA
Source organism: Nycticebus coucang (assembly GCF_027406575.1). Lineage (NCBI taxonomy): Eukaryota > Metazoa > Chordata > Mammalia > Primates > Lorisidae > Nycticebus > Nycticebus coucang. Next base: position 50,341,683 of record NC_069797.1, read on the forward strand.
TATGCAAGGGGGACCAATTCTACTTGGCATCAGGGACCTCTTTTACTAGTTACGGCATTGTCGGTGAGCACTGCTTAATCCAAGACATCTCGCCCTCTATGTATCTCTCCCTCGCTCAGCTCTGGCTACCCACCCTCTCACTGCATCAAATTTACTGGTGAATAGAGACTTTCAGTAGCTGCCTTTGGTTAGCTGATAAATTGGGGTTTGAAATACATCTATGACTTTATATCACCCTCTAAATTCTTTAGATATTTAATAATAGAAAAACCTGGTTTCTGCTGGAAATAATTCGCATAGGAGGACAGCAGATACAAGAATAGAAAGTGCCCCTTTCCCATGTAAATGGCACAGGCTAAAACCAGATCTAACAAAGAGTTTGAGAGATCTCTGAGGTTTCTGAAAGGAGAAAGATCTCAGACACCTGTAGGGAAAGAGAAATAAAAGAAAACCTTATCTGGATCCAAAAAGCTTCACTCCTTTTGGACCCTTATTCTACATCTCACACCAAAGTAAACCCATGAAAGTTTCAGAAAATAATAATGGCACGAAGCCTAGGAGTTTTACTTCTATTATTAACCACATTTTTAAAAGTATATCTTTGAAATGTTAACCAAATTAAAAGATAAATTACAAAATGGAGGAAAAAATGATAACATATCACAGGTATAAAGACATAATTCCTTCCACAGCTATGATTTAATAAAAAAAGAAAAAAAAGACATAATTCCTTCAATATGTAAAAAGAATCTGAAAAATCAATAAGAAAAAGACTAAGTATCCAACAAAAAAAAACAGCAAAGGGTAACTATTGACTAAATGACTAATTTATGGACTATTCACTAAAGAGGTGATACAAATGGAGGAAAGCAAATGAAAATGCTCAAATATGAGCATCTCAGTTGTACTGGGGAGAAACAGAGACCCAGATACTTTCCTTCCCTGGACCCACATTGACTTTGGAGAATAAATTTCAATATGCAGAGTCAATTTATAAAAGTTTCCCGTATCATACTACCCTGCCCCAAATCACTTGTGAAAATATAAGCTAAAATTTGAAAAGGGGCAGTAACTGGAGTAATTTCAGATTTATTAGGAAAGCTCAGTAAAATGCTTCCCAGGTTGGGTACTAATGCTCAAACTCCTCCTCTTTTGAGGTCTGTTCATTCAGCGTGCAGACTTCCCCATTAAAAGTGAATAGGTGGAGGAGAAATAGCCTCCTAATTATTTATGACTTGGTATGAGTAATAATGGCAACTTCATAACCTCGTATTGTGTTTTTCCATTTGCAATAAACTGTTAACAACTGGATCTATTTGATTTTGCCGATAACTCTGTAGAGGAAGAAAAAGGAATATGATTCCAACTTTATACAGACTTTCCAAGATAGAACTTTATAAAGACTTTCCAAGATATAACGCCTGACCAGGCTTTCTGACTCCAAACGCTGAACATTTTCCAGAATCCCATGCTATATGAGGGTGGTGGGTCGGTAAAGTCCTTTCCTGATATTAGTGTCTCCAGGGAGTAGAGTGAAAGCATGAGGCCACAAGCCCCTGATGGTGCCAGGAGAGAAGGGAGGTGAAAGAGAAAGGATCACCATAGACAAACGATACTGCTGGAGCACTCAGGCCTACTGATGACGTGTTAAACTTGACTCAACAAAATTAAACCACAGTGAAATCATGCTTCACACCTATCCGAATGGCCAGCCAAAATCCCAAATACCGACAACACCAAGTCCTGATGCAGAACAACAGGAACTCCCATTCCTTGCCAGTGGGAATGCAAATGGCACAGCCACTTTGGAAGATAGTGTGGTGGTTTCTTATAAAACTAAGCAAACTCATACCATGCTATCAAGCAAATGTGCTGCTTGGTATTTACCCAAATGAATTAAAAATGTATATCCACACAAAAACCTACACCCAGATGTTCTTACCAGTTATATCATATTATATTTGCCAAAATATATTATATTATCCCAAACATGGAAGCAACCAAGGTGCCCTTTAGTAGGTAAACAGATAAACTAGCTGTGGTATATCCAAACAATGGAAAATTAGTCACCACTAAAAAGAAATGGGCTATCAAGCCATGGAAGACATGAAGAAAATTTAAACACATATTTCTAAGGAAGCCAATATGAAAAGGCTCCTGCACTTTATGATTCCAACTATATATCATTTTGAAAAAGGCAAAACTACGGAGACAGTGTAAAAGGTCAGTGGTTTCCGGGAGTCAGGGGTAAAGGAAAGATGAATAGACAGAACACAGGATTTTTAAGGCAATACAACTATTCTGTACAATGCTATAATAGTGGATACATGTCTTATACAAGAGGTCTGACAATTAAGTTTGTGAATTCTTCCTAGAAAAAGTGCTATGTACCTCATTGCTGAATATCACTGTGGTCCTTTTGAAGTCCTCCCCTTGGGAAACTACGCACTGATGCCAGCACCTAGTCCAACCTTCAAAGCAATTTTGGAACTCTTTCTGCAATGGCCATTGAAGCTGTCATTGTATTACCCTTGATGTCCTGAATATCTTCATAATGTCTCCTTTCAATATTTCCTTTATCTTTGGGTCATAAAAAAAAATCATTGGGGGCCAGATTAGGTGAGTGAGGAGCGAGTTCCCAAACAGTTATTTGTTTACTATCTAAAAACTCCTTCACTGAGAGTGCCATGTGAGCTAGTGCATCGTTACGATGCAAGAGCCATGAGTTCTTGGCCAAGATGTTCCTGCTTCTCTATCAATGTTTATTTGGTCTGCTGGGCTTCTCACAGTCAGCCACCAAATTTTGACACACGATTTGACAATTTTTTGCCATGTTTTCATCAGTTCTGCTCGATACTGGCCACCCTGACCTCTCTTCACCAGTGACACTTTCTCACCCTTCAGAAAAACATTTAATCCATTTATACACTGCCATTTTCTTCATGGCATCATCCCCTTGAACTTGGACTAACACATCTCTGATTTCACTTCCATGCTTGCCAAGTTTAACAAGAAATTTACTAATGTTTGTTGCTCTGATTTCAAGCCCTGACACTCTCACGATGGCACACAAAAACATACAATAATAAACGCCACTCAGCAAGACACGGCCACACATGGACACAAACAACTGTGAGACACTGATATACCAAGGCTATGAAACCTTACTGAGTTGTTGGTACAGTGCTGCCAATGAAAGCACACAGTGGCAAGTCCATGAACTTCACTGTCAGACCTCATATAGTTACCAAAATCCATAGAATGTACAACACCAAGAGTGAACCCTAAGACAAACTATGGACTTCAAGTGATAATGACGCTTGAGGGTGGGTTCATCCATTGCAGCAAGTGCACCACTCTGGTGCTTGTGCCAGATACCAAAAGTGGAGGAGCTTGTACACGTTGTAGGAAGAGAGACTGTAACTCCCCTGTACTTTTTCCTGTGAACCTAAAACTGCTCTAAAAAATAAAGTTTGATATTTTTTGAGTTGTATTTAGTGATCTAAAAATGAATATAGATGTTTCTAATCCCTTTCACCTCCCAAGAAACTAACACTTCCATGTTTTCTGAAGAGGGACGGGTAGAATTTCTGAGCGTCTACTGATTGCAAGCATTTCAGTTCAGTCCTCTTCTCACCGTGCGGTCAATGTGCTCTTTCCTCTGCCCATTGAGCTTTAATTTCAGTGACTTGCATTTTTCTTTTCTGCAAGTTCTCTTTTGCTCTCCTTCATTTTTTTCCATATTCTCACTTTCTTCTATTTTAACTTGGATGATTTTTTTTTTTTTTTTAGTGTTCTTATTTCAGGGTCTCCATCTAAAGCTCCCGGAGCCCCAATCCTGTTGTCCCTTTTGCCTAATGATTCTTAGATAGATATGGTAAATGGTTTCCTTGTGATTTCAGCTTTTGAGTTCAACTCTAATGGGGCTCTATCTGTACAAATATCAATTAAGCTGAGTTAAGGCTCTATTCAGTTTTCCAAGGTAGTTTTGTATTTTTTGTTTCTGTCATCATTCTAGGCTATCACTTTCCTGAAACCAGTGCTATGTTTGTTTTCAGTTTAGAGACTCCTGAGACCATGCAAGTAATATAAATTAGAGCTTCAAACTTGCTCAAAGAGTATATTATGAATGAATACTGTTATGGATTCTCAAGGGGAAATTTACCCCCACCCAGAACTCAAGAGGAGACAGGTAGGTTTCACTTATAGTAAGTGGGTGGGCTTCTTTCTATCTCACCATTTCTCCAAATGTCTAGCCTTTGGGGTGCCCCAGATTTTTTTAATTGTCTTAGTTTCAACTGCATGGCACACAAGGGCCCAAGACCTCATCTTCCCTCTTCAGATGAGCTTTAAAATCCAAACCTCTTATTTATCAGCAACAACAAACTCTGGCTTCCCCAGATTTCTGCACCATCAGCTCTCCTGCTCAGTTCCCAATGGTTTGGCCTCCCGGGGATTCCTTTTCACTTCTAGGCATGTGAAAGAATGCTTGGGTTAAATTTTTTTTTTTTTTTTTTTTTTTTGGAGACAGAATCTCATTATGTTGCCCTCAGGAGAGTGCTGTGTTGTCGCAGCTCACAGCAACCTCAAACTCTTGGGCTTAAGTGATTCTCTTGCCTCAGCCTCCCAAGTACCTGGGACTTCAGGCACCTGCCACGATGCCTGGCTATTTTTGTTGTTGTTGTTATTGCAGTTGTTTTAGTTGGCCCAGGCCAGGTTCAAACCTGCCACCTTCAGTGTATGTGGCTGGCATCATAACCACCATGCTGCAGGTGCTGAGCCAAGCTTGGGTTAAATTTTGTTATTTCTTATGATGATGTATAATGTTGGTGGATAAAAATTAGGGGGATAATCCTTTCTAAAAGTTACTAAAGAACCTATATTTGTATACAACAACTCAGCATGGATACCCGAAGAACTGAAAGTAGACCTACCATCTGATTCAGCAATCCCACTTCTGGGTACCCAAAAGGAAAAAAGGTTATTTTATAAAAAGGACACCCGCACTTGAATGTTTATAGTAGCATAATTCATAATTGCAAAGACATGGAAACAACCCAAGTAGATTAACACGTGAGTAGATTAATAAAATGTGGTCTATGCATACTGTAGAGTATTACTCAGGTATAAAAAATGGTGAGCTAGAATATCTTTGGACAACCTGGAGGGAAATGAAAAGCATTCTTATAAGGGAAACATCACAAGAAGGGAGAAACACACACATATACTCAATATCAAATTGGAACTAATTGATCAACACGTAAGTGTACATATGGAAGTAAATCTCAATGAAAATCAAGCTGGGATAGGGAGCAGAAGGGGATGGGAAAATTCACACCTATTAGTACAGTGCACACCAGCTGGGTGAAGGGCACACTTATATGTATAACTTTGACTCAGTCTGTACAAAAACAAAGTATGTAAACAAAACATTTGTACCCCCTAACCTTCTGAAATTAAAAACAAAAAAAAAAAAAGAAAAGAAAAACATCACCATCATGTGCCCCTGGGTGGGGCGGAATGACTCAGCATCTTTGTTGTGGTTGCTCAATCTGCTACATTACCTTTACATTTACCTTTAATGTGTAGCCAAACAGCCTTTTTCTTTCCCATACTGATGAAATAGATACAAAAATCAAGAATAAAATCTATTAATGGAAAAAAGTAATCTAAAAGGATGTTTGTAATATTCTCGTTAGCACTTCCAGACATTTTCTAATGGAAAAGTTTTTGACTATTTAGACAACCCCACTAATGGAAATGCAACCACCAGTCATATCAGATACATTATTCCATTTAATCCTCATCCCAGCCCTGTAATACAGATGATCATGTTCCCATTTCACAACTGAGGAAATTGAGACTCATAGCAGTTAAATAACTTTCCTCAAGGTCACACGACTAATGCTGTCTGACCTCCAAAACCACGTACTTTCCCTTATTTCATATGACCTCTCTGAAGAACTGGCCTATTTCCTCCACTGTGTCTGAAAGAAGAAAGGCCAGATGTGTGAAGAGTTTGCTCTAAATACTCCTTTGAATGTTCTCCTTGAAGAACATTCTAAAAAAAAAAAAAAAAAAAAGAAAGAAAAAGAAAATCCTGGCAAAGTTTCATTATTAATTATAAGGGTGAATGGTAAGCCAAAGAATTATGACGACTAGATGTGGCTTGACATTACCTTTGGGGAAACTGTCAAGAGCCCTTGAGTAGGCTTATGTCTGAGAACACAGAGGGTGAGAGGGGCAGGCCTTCCCTCCCTCCCCAGGCAGCTAGCCTCATTTTATCCAGGCCTGGGTCAGCAGAAGTTCTAAAGGATCCACTCTGCCTGAAATCTGGAGGAGAAAGTGGATACAGAAGAGGTTAATGTCCATAGTGAGGAATCATGAAACCAGTGAAAATCTGGATCATTGAATTAGAAACTGGCCAAAGGCCAAACACAAAATATAGCCATAATTGGAGCCATCCCAAGCAGAAAAAGGTTATTAGTGGAATCACATCAATCAGTATGATTAAGGCTGAAATCTACGCTTTTTATTATGTAAAAGGCTCAAAAGAGTGTATGGGGTGGGGTGGGGTTCCAATTTTGTAGAAAATAGTGAATCAAAGAGGGACAGTAAATATTCAGGAGGTGATTTGAAAATTCAAAACCTAAACAAGTCATGCAAATCATGAATGCTTAAAAGCTGCTTATATAAAGAAGTTTGCCAGAAAACAAATCTACCTACAGATGGCCCATCAGGAGGCAGTTGGGTAGTCACTGCGAGCTTCAAGGGCAGCCAGGCCAAAGGACAGGACAAAGAGGGGAGGGAAGCAGGGGGTGGGAATGTGAGAACAAGCTGAGGACAAAGATCTGGCAGTGTTCAGTGCTTCCAGAGCCTGCCAAGGGCAATGCCCAAGGGAGGTCATCTTGGAACTCATGAGCCTTTAAAATCTCCCTGGACAAGTAGGGGCAGAGGTAGGAAGAGTGCCAACAAAATGTAAGTCGTGAGTCTAAAGAGAAATTGAAAAAGAAAGAAAGAAAAGAAAGAAAAAGTGCTGAATCAAAATGAAAGCACACAGATCAAAGTCTCACCTCTGAGTCCAAACCAAGCTAGATAATGGGTTGGTCAGTGATTAAGAAGATGCAAACAATGAGGCCATTTGAAAAGAAAGAAGAAAGTCTACTCTGGGGAAAATCCTTCACTGGAATCAGGTGCTGAGGAGGCTTTTGTGGTCTGATGGCCAGGAAAGAACCAAGAGTGTCCACACATATTCCTGAGCTTCTCAACTGAGAACAGTCATATGAAATAATGATTTCCTGTTTATAAGTCATAGAAAACAAGTTCTGGAAGAAGAGAAGCAAATTACGTGTCTTTTACGTTAATTTTTTTTTTCAAAAGGATCTAGAGTAAGTAATAATAATAAAGCACATGCACATAGCTTTGCAAAGACTGACTCATTCTTCACCAAAGGATATTTCTTCCTCTACCTGGACATAAGCTAGATGATATTTCTCAGCTTCCTTTGCAATTAAGTATGACCTCCCTTGCAAATAGGAAAGACTGGGTTCTAGCTAACAACAAATGAATGGAAGTACTGGTGCCACTCCCAGGGCTGGCCTGTAAACACCTCCCAGGCAAGACCAATTTCTGGCTAAATGCAGAGACCTCTGAGGCCCATACACAGAAAGACTCATAGTCCCTGAATCTCTGCTTGTGGTAGAATCACCATTCCTGATAACCAGGAATACTTACTTGTACTTCACATGAGAAAAAAATTCCTATGGTGATAAGTCACTAGGATTTGGGGGATTATTTGTTACAGCAGCTAGCATCACTCTACTTAATACAAAAATTGGTGAAGAGGAATACTGAAATAATAAAAACCTAAATGCAGTATTTGCTTAGCAATCAGGTAGCAGGCAGAAAGGCAGCTGTTATCAGAGTGTGGAAAGAACCATGACATTCCATAGTAAAATATTAAAACCATGGCAAAATATTAAAACTATTACCTACCATAACTTGGAAGTCAGATTATGCACCAACTGAGCCTTTTCATCTAGACAAGTGGTTGGGGAAAAGAGGGAGGGAACAAGAAAAACAAAGATTGATTTAGGAGCCTCTAAGGATGGGCCAAGCCTACTATTTCAAGGCCCAAAACAGTCATAGACAAGACTGAGGAAAAATTAAAGGAAAATGTTCCATAGCTTTCAGAGTGTGGCCCCAGCCAGGGTCTCCAGTTGTAACAGCCTGCCCTCTGTGGCCTTTCTGTACTTCACTTCTCTAATACCTGCGCACACCCCACTGAAGCACTTGGCAGCCTCTGACTGCCTGAACATTATGTGTTGACCCTGGGAAGCTGGAGAACTATCTCGATACATGGACATCTCTCTCACCCATGTCTGATATACAACCCCCACTCAGCCAGCCCTGTGTCACCAGACACCATGGTGAAAGTGGTGTATCTCTATATGTCTTGAAATTTTCTTAGACTCTGGCTTAAGAAATGTGAAGTAAAGAAGTGGTTCCCTGCCATTGGATTTTCCCCTAAACCACTCAGAGTTCTTCTACCACACTTTGTTTCTTCCCTCTACTCTCAACTCTTTCACCCCATACCAGAAAGGATTTCTTCCTCTTCTTACCTGAAAGGAATCTCCTCCAAGGAAGGTATCTCAAAAATACTGACCCTCTTAACATCTAGGCCCATCCAGACTCTAAGATAGAAATGATGTCTTGTCTTCAGAACCTTCCAAGTGTCTGACATTCAATAGATACCAAAGTATGTTTGGTGAAATAAACTGAACTATAGAACATATGTTATTTATATATTTATATATATTTATATATATATTTATATGTATTTATATATATATTTATATATATATATATATGCAGAGGGAGGGAGGGAGAGAGAGGGAGAGAGAGAGGGAGAGAGAGAGAAAGATATCAAAGAAAGGGCTTGGGCGCAAAAAATGAAAGAAAATCTTCAAGGTCTCAAGATAAAGATCCAGGGAGGTAGGCAGTGGAGTTGCATTTTATATCTCCTACCTAGTTTAAACCTCCTTCCCAGAGGACCTCTCTGTTCAACTTATTGAAATCCCCCTTTTTTTTCCTCTGCAAACACCAAGACATGCCTGCATTCACTCACAGAGGTCCAGGCTTGAAACTCTAAGCTATATTCATTATGATTCAAACACATCTGGCATGAGCATAAGGCCAGTGGGGCAAGCCTTCCAAAGGTCAGTATGCATGAGGTACTAAGGAATGCCCTGAGAAATGCCCTGGGGAAGAAAGGGTTAAAGGGGGAAAGTTGAACAAAATAATGGGTCAAGAAGGGAGGGGCAGTTTTGAATACAGTATATGATCTGTCTTTCAGCTTATCATCTAGTATAATCCCTGTGGATTTGTGCCAGAATCCAAGATGAAGGACACTGCATACCACATTAAAGTATAATTTTTAAAGACCTAGTTTTTTCTTTTTTAAAAAAGATTATGTATTACTCGGTTGGTACCATAGAGACTGAAAGTTTGAATTCTGTGTAGGGTGATCATATGTCCCAGTTTTCCCAGAACAGTCCCACTTTGCACCTGTTGCCTTAGCAAGTAACCCTGTTCCCTCTTCCTGCTTACTTTTGAAGTGTCCTCATTCAGATAACAAATTATATGGTCACCTAGTTCTGAGAGACCTTGTTGGGATAAATCTTGGTAACTCATTCCTTTCCTAACATACAACGTCCTTATGTTCATAAAAAGAGCCTCCTATTGTAAAACCAAGAAAGACAAAAGAAGACAAACTCCATTTCATGTGACACTAGAAGACTTCTGAAACCCAGAACCACAATAGATGAATCTAGAAAGCAAACAGAGTAGTAAATAACTTATTGGTGTAAAGGAACTATTATGATTCTCAACCTGTGGGTCGAGACCCTTTTGTAACAATGAAAATACATCGCGGCATTAGGAAGGTTGAGAACCATTGCTTTAGACTCTATTTCATGAAGTAGCAACGAAAATACTTTTATGGTTTGAGGGTCACCACAACATGAGGAACTGTATTAAAGGGTCACAGCATTAGGAAGGTTGAGAACAACTACTTTAGAGGGACACAAAAGTGAGAAGCGAGCTAACTTACCCTGAAGAATTCAAGAAAGACTAAGGAAATGGAGTTATCAGGTACCTAGAAGGCAAGAATAGAACCATCGCCATGTCCCCCAGCCCATCATGAGATGGAATATAGATCATCTGCATCAGTTAAACCAAACTGGCTCCATCTCAGGGACAGTAGGCACAGGGAGATAAGCATGAAAAATCAAATTCAAACCAAGGGGAATGAACTAAACACTATACTCTGAAGGTGAGATCTCAGCTCTTTTTCTCAATTCCATTTTTTTAACTGTCAAAGACTTTCATTGAACCAAAATGGAATTTTATTGTTCTCAATATTTTAAAAAAGTAGATCTTTAATTGTAGTTGTAAAATATTTTAATATTTTTCTTTTTAATAAATCATAACTGTAAAGATTAATGCATTTATGGGATACAACGTGCTGATTTTATATGCAGTTTGGAAATGCTTACATAAAACTGTTTAACATAGCCTTCACCTCACTTAATTATTGTATTAAGACATTTATACTCTACACTTAAAAGATTTGACACGTACCCTTGCAATATGCACCATAGGTGTGGTCCCACCATTTACCATCACTCCATCCAACCTTCCCCGTCCCCTCCCTATCCCCTCCTTTTCCCTCCTTTATCCTGGGCTATAGTTGTGTTTTATCTTTCATATGAAAGTGTGGGTGATTATAAATTGGTTTCATAACAGTACTGAGTACACTGGATACTTTTTATTCCATTCCTGAGGTACTTTACTAAGAGAATATGTTCCACCTCCATCCATGTAAACATAAGGGATAAAGTGCCCATCTTTTTTAAGACTACATAATATTCCATGGTATACATATACCACAATTTATTAATCCATTTGTGGGTTGATGGGCACTTGGGCTTCTTCAAGGACTTAGCAATTATGAATTGGGCTGCAATAAACATTCTCGTATCAATATCTTTGTTGTAAAATGATTTTTGGTCTTCTGGATAGATACCTAGTAGAGGAATTGCAGAATCAAATGGCAGATCTACTTTTAGATCCCTAAGTGTTCTCCAAACTTCTTCCAAAAGAAAAGTATTAGTTTGCATTCCCACCAGCAATGTAGAAGTGTTCCCTTTTCTCCACATCCATGCCAACATCTGTAGTTTGGGGATTTTGTTATGTTGGCCAGTCTGACTGGAGTTAGACAATATCTCAAAATTGTTTGACTTGCATTTCTCTGATGATTAAAGATGATGACCATTTTTTCATTTATCTGTAGGCCATACATCTATCTTCTTCAGAGAAGCTTCTGTTCAAGTCTTTTGCCTGCAATGAAATGGGATCACTTGTTCTTTTCTTTGAATTCTCTGTGGATTCTGGTTATCAACCCTTTGTCAGAAACATAGCCGCAAATACCCTCTCCCATTCTGAGGGCTGTCTGCTTGCTTTACTTACTGTGTTCTTGGCTGTGCAGAAGATTTTAATTTAATCAGATCCTAGTAATGTATTTTTGGTGTTGCTTCAATTGCCCAGGGGGTCCTTCTCATAAAATATTCTCCCAAGCCAATTTCTTCAAGTGTTTCCCCTGAACTCTCTCCAAGTATCTTTATAGTTTCATGTCTTAAGTTTAAATCTTTTATCCAGTGGGAGTCAATTTTTGTTAATGGTGAAAGATGTGGGTCCAATTTCAGTCTTCTACAAGTCACCAGCCAATTCACCCAGCACCATTTTTTAAACAGGGAATCTTTTCCTCAATTTATGTTTTTGATAGGCTTATCAAAGATCAAATGACAATAAGTGTCTGGGTTCATCTCTTGGTTCTCTATTCCGCTCCATACATCTACCTCTCTATGTTCATGCCAGTACCATGCTGTTTTGATCACTACAGATTTATAGTATAGTCTGAGGTCTGGTAGCATGATTCCTTCTGATTGATTTTTATTTCAGAGTAATGTCTTGGCTATTCGAAGTTTTTTTCTGATTCCATATAAAACAAAGTACTATTTTTTCCAGATCTTTAAAGTATGACAGTGGTACTTTAATATGGATTACATTAAATTTATATATTGCTTTGGGTAGTATGGACATTTTAACAATGTTGATTCTTTATTCCTTTTACAGTAGTGCCAAAGAAGATGAAATATTTGGGAATTTACCTAACAAAGGACGTGAAAGATCTATGTAAAGAGAACTGTGAAATTCTGAGAAAAGAAATAGCTGAAGATGTTAACAAATGGAAAAACACACCATGCTCATGGCTGGGAAGAATCAATTCCATTTTTAGCACAATATCATTCAGCCTTAGCTGAAAAAAGATTTAAGAAAACAAAACACCTTAGGTGCATCACCCAAGCAAGTCACATAACCTCAGTCACCACATTTCCCTAAGCCCTGAGCTCTGACTTTGAAAATAGGACTGCATCTCTGAGGAAAAGGTGACCTATTTCTCAAATGAGATCTTCGGCTTGGCTCTTGAAGACCTTCCTTTATGTGAGTCTAACTCATGTGGACTGTGCCTCCCACGGTATTTGGATTTAACCCCTGCTCAGTGTCAGGTACAGGCGAGCTCGGAGGGCAGAATACCTCCTCCGAAGGTGGGGAATTACAGGGCTCCAGGGACCACGAGAACGACTGAGCTCATATCACCAACATCTGATCAGCCCACGCACACACTCGAATTCGCCGCAGCAAAATTTGGATAGGATTGAAAAGGCAAGGGAACACAGAATCACACAGCACATGTGAGGCTATGCAGCTGCGAACCCCTCTCATCAGCACACGTAAGCGCAAGCACACTAGCCTCATGGGCGGTGCTCAGGCCATGGCGCCAAGCTCAGGGCCACCGATTGGCGGGTAGCGAGGCCATCCGTTGGCCCTGCCCACTCCGTTGTGCACAGAGCTCGCGCAGGGCAGGAGGTAACAAACTTCAAGCTCCAAGTTCGGCCCTAGCTACCTGGGATCCAACCCAGGGGTCATGGAGGCCTTAAGCCCAGAGCAGACTGCTCAATACCAGAGATATGTGAAAGAGGCCAAAGAAGCCACTAAGAATGGATATCTGGAAGAAGTATTTAAACTTTTCAGTTTGGCAAAGGACATTTTTCCCAATGAAAAGGTGATGAGCAGAATCCAAAAAATACAGGAAGCCTTGGAGGAGTTGGCAGAACTCCAAGGAGATGAGGAATTTACAGATGTGTGCAATTCTGACCTGCTGCTTTACAAGAACTACACGACCAACTCTTTGAGCATCAGAAGGAAGGTGTAGCTTTCTTCTGTAGACTATATAGGGATGGAAGAAAAGGTGGTATCTTGGCAGATGATATGGGATTGGGCAAGACTGTTCAAATCATTGCTTTCCTTTCTGGTATGTTTGATGCTTCCCTTGTGAATCATGTGCTACTGATCATGCCAACCAATCTTATTAACACATGGGTAAAAGAATTTGTCAAGTGGACTCCAGGAATGACAGTCAAAACCTTTCATGGTCCTAGCAAGGATGAACGTACCAGAAACCTCAATCGGATTCAGCAAAGGAATGGCGTCATTATGACAACATACCAAATGTTAATCAATAATTGGCAACGACTTTCAAGCTTTAATGGCCAAGAGTTTGTGTGGGACTATGTCATCCTTGATGAAGCACATAAAATAAAAACCTCCTCTACTAAGTCAGCAATATGTGCTCATGCAATTCCTGCAATTCATCGTCTCCTCCTCACAGGAACCCCAATCCAGAATAATTTACAAGAACTATGGTCCCTATTAGAATTTGCTTGTCATGGGTCCCTGCTAGGAACGTTAAAAACTTTTAAAATGGAGTATGAAAATCCTATTACTAGAGCAAGAGAGAAGGATGCTACTCCCACGGAAAAAGCCTTGGGATTTAAAATATCTGAAAATTTAATGGCCATCATAAAATCCTATTTTCTCAGGAGGACTAAGGAAGAATTACAAAAGAAAAAGTTAAGCAACCCAGAAGTCAGACTTAGTGAAAAGAATTCAGATATTGGTGCCACTTGTGAAATGCCTTCACTTTCTAGGAAAAATGATTTAATAATTTGGATATGTCTTGTACCTTTACAAGAAGAAATCTATAGGAAATTTGTGTCTTTAGACCATATCAAGGAGTTGTTAATGGAGACACACTCACCATTAGCTGAGCTAGGTGTCTTAAAGAAGCTGTGTGATCACCTAGACTGCTGTCTGCACGGGCTTGTCATTTACTGAATCTAGGGATTGGCAAATTCTCTGCTGAAGATGGAAATGAGGGAGAAGAGTCTCCAATATTCTCCCAATATGATGACATGGATTGTATTGATCAAATAACAGATGAGACGCTGATGGAAGAATCTGGAAAAATGGTATTTCTAATGGATCTGCTTAAGAGATTGCAAGATGAAGGGCATCAAACTCTGGTGTTTTCCCAATCGAGGCAAATTCTAATCATCATCGAACGTCTTTTAAAGAACAGACACTTTAAGACATTGCGAATCGATGGAACAATTACTCATCTTTTGGAAAGAGAAAAAAGAATTAACTTATTCCAGCAAAATAAAGATTACTCTGTTTTTCTGCTTACCACTCAAATAGGTGGTGTTGGTTTAACGTTAACTGCAGCAACTAGGGTGGTCATTTTCGACCCTAGCTGGAATCCTGCCACTGATGCCCAAGCTGTGGATAGAGTTTACCGAATTGGACAAAAAGAAAATGTTGTGGTTTATAGGCTAATCACGTGTGGGACTGTAGAGGAAAAAATATATAGAAGACAGGTGTTCAAGGACTCATTAATTAGACAAACTACTGGTGAAAAGAAGAACCCTTTCCGATATTTTAGTAAACAAGAATTAAGAGAGCTCTTTACAATTGAAGATTTTCAGAAGTCTGTAACTCAGCTGCAGCTTCAGTCTTTGCATGCTGTGCAAAGGAGATCTGATAAGAAACTAGACGAACATATTGCCTACCTGCACTCTTTAGGGATAGCTGGAATCTCAGACCATGATTTGATGTACATGTGTGATCTCTCTGCTAAAGAAGAGTTTGATGTGATAGAAGAACCTCAGTATATTCAACAAAGGGTTCAGAAAGTTCAATTCCTTGTTGAATTAGAGTCTCAAAATGCAAAGCTCCTGATGGAACAAAGAACTAGAAATGAGGGGACCTGGCTAAGAGAACCTATGTTTCCTCCTCAAACAAAGAAAAAATGCCCCAAATTGAATAATCCACGGCCTCAGCTTTCACCTCTTTTAACCACCCATCATATTCAGGAAGATATCAGTTCCCAAATGGCAAACGTAATCATTGATGATCTGCCAGAAGAGGGTGAGAAAGATGATTTCTCCAGTATTAAGACAAACATTACCATCCTGCAAGATTGTTGGCACCCACCTGAAAATACATTTGATACCGATTCTATAGCTACTTTACCCAAGGGGTTTGGAAGTTTAGAAGAAACTTGGAATGCCTCATTATTGAGATTTTCAAGAAGCTTTGCAACTGAAAAGGAGCCTCTACCAAAAGAAGCCTTACAAGAGGAGTCTACACAAGAGGCACAGCAAACTTCAGGAAGTTTTAATTATTCACTTAGCAAATCAATTAAAGCTGATCTCAAGCCAAATGTAGGTCAGCTAAAGGATGATGAGATTTTACATCAGCACAATCCTTGGCCCATTAGTCCCATAACAAATGAAAATCAAAACACAGAATCAAATGTATCTGCTATTGAAACAGCTGATGACTTGTCAGCATCCCATAGTGCACTGCAGGATGCGCAAGCACATGAGGCCAAATTGGAAGAGAAACTTTCCACATCTTCTCCACAATATGCATGTGATTTCAATCTTTTCTTGGAAGATTCCTCAGGCAATGGACAAAATCCTCCCAGTCTTTAGAACATATGGAGAAAACGGATAGCTTATGTGACTCTGCAGCTAATTCCAGAGCTGAGTTTGTACCTAGTAAAACATGTCTCAGTTGGGATTTTACCAAGAAAGATGATGAAGCAGAAGAAGTAACAGTTAATGTGAAAATCAGAAGTAAAGTTAGAAGTATTGTTTCAGATGGTGAAGATGAAGATAAGTCTTTTAAAGGTATCTCAAGCACAAATTCATTCTTCACATCTCCCTTTCCATTCTCATCTCTGAAACAATTTGATGCTTCAACTCCCCGAAATAACATTAGTCCACCTGGAAGATTCTTTTCCCCTATAATGTCCAATAGTGTAAACAAGCCTATAAACTCTATAAGATCTCTGGCTTCTAGGAGATCTCTTGTTAATATGGTTTTAGAACATGTGGAGGATATGGAGGAAAGACTTGACAACAGCGGTGAAGCAAAGAGTGTTAAAGATTATCCAGAAGAGGGCGGCGCCTGTGGCTCAGCGGGTAGGGCGCCGGTCCCATATGCCGGAGGTGGTGGGTTCAAACCCAGCCCCGGCCAAATTAAAAAAAAAAAAAAAAAAAAAAAGACATCTGAATTGAAAAAAAAAAAAAAAAAGATTATCCAGAAGAAGAGGCAGAAGAAAGCAGTGGGGAAGCCTCTGAGTATACAGAAGAGGATGCTTCTGGAGAAACACTGTCTTCAGAAGACAAGTCTAGCTTATTAACTATGTCTAAGCCCAGTACTTTAGCTCAGGAAACCTCTCTTGCTGAGCCTGAGCCATTATCTAGTGATTCTTCCCAGAATGAAACAGTGGAGTCTGTGAACGACTATGAGACTCTTATAATGCGTGGAAAAGAACTGAAAGAGTGTGGAAAATTACAGGAGGCCCTAAACTGCTTAGTTAAAGCACTTGACATAAAAAGTGCAGATCCTGAAGTCATGCTTATGACTTTAAGTTTGTATAAGCAACTTAATAACAATTGAGAAATAACCTATGTATTGTAAAGTGAAACTGAGTATGAGGTAATTTTTGTGTCTGTAATTGGATTCTTTAGTTGGAGGCATGAAATATTCAAACTTAGGTGTGAGAAACATCTCAGAAAGCAACTTCTGGCTCTACCACCTGGCTCCTCCTCCCCACACATATATTCTGGCTGTGAGTACTAGCTCAATATTTCTTCAATTGAATATTCTTAAATTTTCCTTATAGGCATATTCTATACACTTAACTATGTTATTTCTATAGAAAACATAATACACCTCAGAGGTAGGAGATTGGAGGGGACACTTACACATAATGACATTTGGGACAAACTGGTCATCAAATTTTTCTACATGGAAGCCCTACTAGTCAACAAGACCAGTCCAAGTCTAATCAACCTGTAAGTGCCTTGCTCTCAAATATAAATGGGCACCAGGCTTTGGGGGAGCTGACAACTTGAGAGAGGCTAAGACAAACAAGAAGAAAGGAATCAGGGAAAAAAAAGATACAAAGCAAGGGGTAAGAGAAAACTTTAAGAAAATTATAATACTGATAATCAATGACTTTAGATGAAAAAAAAAGAGACTGCTACTTTCCCAAAAGGGACAGAGAATAATAAACTCTTAAAGATTTAAATATTACAGATTTTTTAATTATTAAATAAAAAGATAAAGAGACGGACACTAGGAAAGATCAGAAAAGCAGAAGATTAATCCAATGGCCAGTATCCACCTAATCCCAAAAACAGAACAAAAAAGTGATAAATATCAGGCACAATGACGTGTGCCCCTAGTCCCAGCTTCAAAGGAGGCTGAGATGGAAGGACCGATGAGCCCAGGAGATCGAGTGCTTCCTGAACAACATAGCAAGACCCCATCTCTAAAGAAAAAATTATGAGGAAGAAACTATCAAAGAAATACTTCAAGAAAATTTTCCAAGACCAAAGGACACAATTGTCAGAATTGAAAAAGCCCACCAAGTATGCAACACACTGAATAAAAGTATCTCATTTGTAAAATTTTAGAACATTATGGATAAAAAAAAAAAAAAATCACAAACTATCTTAAAAACTTCCATAAAAAAAGGTCACTCAAAAAAAAAAAAAAAAAACGAGGAAATGAGGATTGCATCAGATTTTTAAACAACAATACTGGAAGCTAGAAAAAAGTAGAGTAATACCTTACAAACTCTGAGAAAAATGATTTTTAGTATAAAATTCTATACCCATTTAAACTATCAATTATGAAAGTAGAAAAAAAGGAGCAGACCTTATAAAATATGACTTTTACTCTTTGCTTATAAAACCATAGGAAAATGAGCTTTACTATAGTTATGAAATGTTCTCATTATATTGAGAGTGTGAAGAGACAGCAAGAGGTGATAAATTTAAAACTCTCATCTCCCCATAATAAACACATCTAAAAGTGACTAATCAAGAGAGCAGTGTGTCTATATTATTTAGAAATATGGAGGTAAATATAAGAAGATAAAAGATTAAAAGCTAAAAGTGTCTGCTTCTGGGGAGATGGAAAATGCTATTAAGCAGGAGAAAGTTAAGTGTTTTTAAAAATAAGTCCTTTAGCACTACTTCACTTTTTGGAATTATGGGCATGAACTCTAACATAGTAAAAATATTTTTCTAAAATGTAGGACTTCTTGGTAAACTCTTTTTCTTCCATCTAGTATTTTTTCATAATTGTAACATTAAATCTGTGTACAATGATGGGAGACTAAGGCATTAATGGTGAGTGAAAGATATCTCCATTCCAAAGTGATTGCTGAGGCACAGAACAGACCCAACAGCCTAAACAATGAGCACCAAAGATGTTTTTCATAATTTCTGACATCCAGAACTCTTTGAATAGCCTTCTCAAGTTTAGAAACATTTCCACCAGAGGTCTACTGGCTTGTTAGGTCAGAACCTTGCCTTCCCAAGTCTTCACTGCAGCCAGGGTACAGGCATGAGGATCCAGTATAGAGAAAAGTGATGTGAAAAAGGAAGCTCCAGGCTGATCATGGTGGCCTGTAATCCCAGCACTCTGGGAGGCTGAGGCAGGGGGATTGCTTGAGTTTAGGAGTTTGAGCCCAGCCTGAGCAAAAGCGAGACCCCATTTCTACTACAATTAGAAAAACTGAGGCAAGAGGATCACTTAAGACCAAAAGTTTGAGGTTGCTGTGAGCTCTGATGATGCCAGGGCACTCTACCCAGGGCCACAAAGTAAGACTCTGTCTCAAAGAAAAAACAAAGAAAGAAACAAGGAAGCATCACCTGAGAGATATTCTAGCAGAATGGAAAGGCATGCTGGTTCCAGCCAGTCCCCAAAGCTGCAACAGCAAAAGTCTTAGTAGTTATCATGGTAGGCCCAGCATCAGCAGCATGGGCCACGCTGTCCATACAAACTGGGGAAAGCGACTGGTCAGCCCATGTTGCTGGGCTTTGTTTGTGGCTATGTTGCTAAAAGCTTGATTTTCCAACCTCTTTCATGATTTTGTAAGCTACCTGCTATCTTTTGCTAAATTCCTCTTCTGTTTAAATTAGCTAGGGTAGAGTTCTTTATTTGCTACTAACAACCTTGTAGGGAGCTAGACTAGCACAGCCTGGGAGATTTATGGGGGAACAAGAGAACATCAGAAAATATTGAAATGACAAGATCCAGAGGAAACTTCCTGGCAGCAACTAAAGCAGGAGGAAAGGAAAACAGCAGATGAGCATGGTGGCTTGAGGGCTGAATTAAAGAACACTCCAAGATGCCATGTGGAGGCTTCCTGAACTCATTGCAATAAATTTTAGGACAAACTGGAATTCCAACAAAGCAGATAAAGGTAGTGCCAGAAAATAAATAGTCTTATTATTGTTACTATGGGGCTAGTTTCATCCCCACACTGGTGTGTCCAAGATGCATAGTGTATATTAGTCAAAAACCTGGAAGCCAATCTACATGTCACATTCAGATAGTCTTCTGCTCAAAGCCTGCAATGGCTCCCATCTCACATGATGCTGCCCTCACCATTAACTCCCTGACCTTATGTCCTCCCTCCTTCACTCCTTATGTCCCAGCTGCTGTCCCAGCTTTTCTCCAAATATACTAGCCATGGCCTGATCTCAGGGCCCTCTCTCTGGAGCATCTTTCCCCAGATATTCACATAGGTCAGTACTTCTTCCTTTCTCCAAGAGCTTAAATGCAGCTTGCCCTGACCACCCTATTTTAAATTCTACCTTTCCCAAATGCTCCCCAAACCCTTGCTTTATTTTTTTGTGATAGCACTCGATATCAAATTCACCATATGATTTACTTATTCAGCTTATTGACCTTCTCCATCAATGAGATGGAGTATGTTGAATCTTCAACGAAGTGATTTGTTCCTTTCTAGTTCCTTTATCAACTGATCTTACAAGAAAGCAAAGTATTTTTTGCAGCTCAACATAGCTGAATTTAAAATAGTGGAAGGCCCACTGGCCTGAGGACAACAGGCCTTGCCTTTCACTTGGATTGAAGTCTGCAGGGTAATGAGCATGGCAGGCTGACTCCATCCCTGATTAATGATCTTCTGTGGCCATTAGCAAACAACTTAAACACCACCAATCTCTGCTCTCAGGAGCCATCTAAACCCACTTAAGAGCCAAAAAGATCAGATTCCATTATGTTCTTCACATCTGAAATTGCCGATATAGGAAAGAAAACTCCGGAATACACACAAACATCCATACACACACAGCTCTATACATAACAGGTAAGAAGTCCCTTTTCTTCCAAATTTTACAAGCTGACTCCATACCAGGCCTTAATTATAACTGATATCCAAAAATGTGAATGGACATTACTCCCAATACAGAATTCCACTCACATTAACATCCCCAACAGTGTCCACATTTGGAAATGAGAGGGAAGTGTGTGCTTCCAGGAGGCTGGTCAGTGCTGCCAAGAAAAGAGAACTAGCACCTGCATCACCCCCCTCAACAGCATGCTCATGCCTGGCCCGTATGAGGGCCACTTGGGATCTGTAAGCTTCCTCCCAGTGAGTGAAGCCTCCACCCAGGCTGGGTTGCAGGAGCATTCTCAGTGCATACAAAGGCAAGGTGGCTCCACATGGTGGGATGTAAAGCAAAAGGAAATGAGACACTATGCTGTCTTAGTCCATTCGGGCTGCTAAAACAAAATACCATAGACTAAGTGGGTTATCAACTTCAGAAGTTTATTTCTCACAGATCTGAAGGCTGAGAAGTCTAAGATCAAGACAAATTCAGTGTCTGGCATGGTCATCTTCATAGAAGCCATCTTCTTGCTGTGTCTTCACATGCAGAAGAGGTGAGGGAGCTCTCTGGGGCCTCTTTGGGCACTAGTCCCATTTGGGAAGGCTCACCTTCATTACCTTCTCAGCTCCCAAAGATCCCCGTCTCCAAACTCCATCCCATCAACGTATGAATTTAAGGACAGGAACATTCAGACCCCAGCACGTGGCAGAACAAACAGCACATGTAAACAAGGAAGCTTTGGAATCATTAGGTCTAAGGAAGCCGTCAGAGAAGACAGAACAAAACCAAGGCTAGAAATTCTACCCAAACCCATGGAAGATGCAGCAGCTGAGGCCCCTGGTCACGAGCACACAGAGGAGGACAATGTTCCTGGAACCCTGAACCCTCGTTCTAGAGCAGGAAGGGGACCACTGAGGATCCGAAACCACACCAGACTCTCAGAAAAAGTCACGGAGGAGGCAGGGCCTAGTAAGTCCATGTGGGCCACCAGAGGTGAAGGGAGAGCCCAGCCCATGATCCAGGGCGAGATGAGGATGTTGAGTGAGCATGTGCTGGACCCGACACGCAAGGCTTGCCACTGGACAGGTGTGCAAAATTGAATTTGATAATCCAAAATTCTAAGTACACTGAGTGATGATTTTTTTTTAAAGTATCCATTGCAAATTTATTATCTATTAGGAAGCTTAACCTAAAAACCAACAGCATAGTAAAAAGATATGTTATCTCTGTTCATAGCAGAACAGGTTTCAAAATATATTTTCTTTTGAATGTATTCAGTCAGTACACAATCCTTTATAAAAGTTGTATATATTTTTTTCTGTCAACACCTTCATTACATTTATAAATACAAGATTTACACAGCACCCCATCAAAAAAAAAAAATTAAAACCCCTTACAAATATCTACATATATGTCATACCTATAAAACTTTCAAAGGAGTGCTCTGTTAAAGGTAGGCCTTAGTTACTGATCCATTTACTGATGCAGCAAAATACATATAAATCTGTAAAGTTTTCTTTGTCCATAAAACGCCTCCGAAAATTAGCAAGACACTTTTTGTGAAACTGAGCTTCACTAAGCCATAATATTTTAGAAAGGAATTTCATGTGCATATTCCCATGAGATTCAAAAGTCGAACAAACAGTCTGAAATAAAAATTAAAAACAAATGCATACTACAGAGCAGCTAAGACAGGAGTGTGATGGATGTGAAGCAGGACATAGGAGACGTGGGAAAGAGCAAACAGTGTGAGTCAGAACTTGGATATATAAACTCCACTGGCATTTAGGTACTAACTCTCACCCTTATTTAGGAATTTTCAAATTATTAAAAAACACCCTCCAATTTCTATGTTGCTACCAGAATGCTTAATGTGTTTTCTTCTGTAAAATCATCTTCGAACTGACGAGGACACTAGGTCCAGGAATCTGAAGTGTGATTTCTATACAATTTAAATTCATAAGAAAAGTATACTTTATGTAGTAAAGGTGATCATTGATCAGCATTATTAATGTCCAGAGAGATGTATGTATGTTGAATCTCGTTTTAGCCAAGAATTGGAAGTAGAGAAAAGGAGAGTAAAACTAGGTTTTCAGTTGACCTTTGAACAAAGACAAATAGATCCCTGATACTGAGTGACTCAAGAGTGACCACTCAGGGCTGAGAAAAAATAAATTCAGACAAAGAGAAAGAAAAAAACATAAGGAATTCTTTACGTGCAATCTTGCCACAGACAGCAGTCCTAGAACAATCCTGCACCTTCTGCTGAGAAGGCCATGGAAAGACTGCTGTCACTCTCACTCTGGAGTTATTACAGGAAAGCCATTGTTTTTTACATTTAAGTTTCACGTTATTTTCAAGGATGTATTTCAAATCTTATCTGTGCACACAAAGAAAAAGAATGCAAGAAAACAAACAAACCAATAAGAGGAGGAAGAGCAAGGGTGGAAGGATGGGGGGGAATCATTTATCAAACTTGGCCCTGAAGGATGCTGCTAGCTTCTCCCCTCCAGCACCAGGATGTCTCCATGTGGTGTGGCTCCCTCCAGGGTGGTCAGAGATGGCATCTGCAGAATCCCCTTTTCTGCTCAATTTACAGCTCAGTGCACTGATTCCCAGGCTCCTCGAAAGAAGAGAGCTCTCAGATACTGCTGTCCTGAAGCAATGGCTCAATGTCCTCATCACTGCCCTGTTCTGGGGTGTTGGTCAGGCTTCCACTGCCACTGTTGCTATGTTTTTGAACTCCACTGGCTTTACTGTATTCAGGGATGAATAAGGCAACCAGAAAAGACATAAGAGCTATACATGCCCCAAGTAAAAATGGTGGGCCTGGGATGACAGCTCCCTGTAGGGGAGCATTGTTAGCATTCGATGTGGGGCCCGATTCAGTGAGTTCCACGTGGAACATGTAGAATATGAAGCCATAAAGTGCTGGCCCCAGGCCACTGCATAGTCCTCTTATTCCAGTTATGATCCCCTGTGCAACTCCTTGCTGATCTGACTCTGCATTCCGAGAGACAAGAGCACTGATTGCTGGAAAAGCGATAATGGACATGGCGGCCACAGTCCCTGCTGCCCACATCATCCAGGCCTGAGATCCAAAACCGTACCAGGCTAATCGGAGCATCTGAAAGCCCAAGCCAAGGAGGACAGTATTCTTATTACCTAATGATCTCATCAAGATGCTAAGAAAGATCATTTGAGCCACAATAGACAGAATTCCTACCATAGCTATGAATGCTGCAATTTTAACTGAGCCAAAACCTAAGACCTACCTGAGATAGAGAAAAAAACTTGAATTCTGTCCAGCTTCAGGAAGGTATGAAAGAAAGACAGTGATGCAGATTAGTAAGACAGTAGAATCTTTTCCAACTTTTTTCAGTGACGCAAAAAGGTCTGCTTGTTTCCAAGAAATCTGAGCTCCCCAGGAAACTGGTCTCATTTTCTCAGGCAGAGATTCTGGAACAGCCATTAAGATGAAGCAAATGTCTAAAAGAGCCACCACTGTGGCCACTAACAACCAGGCTGTCTCCGTAACTTGCAGAAAGGTATGCTCCGATGGCTGGGCTGCTGTCCAGACTAGCTGCCAAGGTGGCTGAGACCCATCCATAAGCAGCACTTCGCTGGTGCTCTTGAGTGACATCAGCTACATAGGCAAATATCACAGAGAACATGACTGAGAAGACTCCAGACACAGAAATCATGGCAGAATACCACCATGGGCTGATCCTCATCAGTGGGATTGGGAAGCAGGTAAAGATGACAGTGCCAAGGATAAAGGGCTTCCTCCCCCACACGTCAGACAGAGCACCTAGAGCGGGGCACTCAGAAAAGAGCAGGCTCTTCACACCTTGAACGAGACCATTCATAGGGACTATGTGTTAAGGAAATGTTTCGTGTAGAACAGTCAACAATGGAGTGGTCAACGGGCCCCATGCAAAGAATTCAAGGAAGATGACAATAACAGCCTGGTATACACTTGGTCGGCCAAAGCCTTGTAGCCAACTGCTGCCCAGCGCGCCCGCGCGCTTCTCCGGCGCGGCTCGCACCTGGGACTCCAAGGCCACCTTCTCCTCCAGCTCCCGCGGCAGCTTCACGCTGGTGCCAGGGCCATGCCCGCGCCAGCTCGGGGAGCTCCGGGACGACCTGGACGCCTTCATGGGCTCCGCGGCCCGCGGCGTCGCTGAGGGCGGAGGGGGCAGCCGAGGCTGAAGCCGAGGAGGAGCAGGAAGAAGGCAGTTCCAGAGCCGGCAGCAGCGCAGAAGGGACGCACCGGTACCGGCTCTCAGGGCGGCTGGCAGCAGCGTCAGTGGCGGGCGGGGTGGTCCCTTTTAAAAGAACTTCTCATGATGTAAATCATCTCTGAGCTGCGGTATAACACTAGATCTCCAGATATTTTAATTTCTTGAAGCAAGTCAAACAAGTACACAAATAGAAAGAACCACTTCTGGCACTTCTGACACTTCGGGCACCCTCCCTGCTGGAAGAGGGTGTAGGTACAGATAGGCCGCCCAGACAGAACAAGGAGAAAACAACACCTCCCGGAACCAGAGGGCAGGAGAAATCTCTCTCCTGTGGTCCTGAGGTGAATCGCAATCTTGAGACCCTAACACGTATTTTGGATTCACCCCAATTGGTTATCTGCATAAAATACCTCAAGAGAGTCTCTTTGTAATATGTTTTGGTTTTAATTTACAAATAATCATTGCATATATTTACAAGGTACAGTGCGATGTTTTGATATATGCACACATTGTAGAATGAATAAATCAAGCTAATTAACACATGCATCACCTCATCTGCTTGGTTTTTTTTTGCATGTGTGTCAGAAACATTCAAATCTCTTTTAGCGATTTTGAAATATACATTATTGTTGACTGTAGTCCCCATGCTGTACAATTGATCTCCAGAACTTATTCTTCCTGCCTAACTGAATCTTTGTACCCTTCGACCAACATTCTTTAACATGAAACTTTGTGAATCCCACAAAATAATTTATTGAAAGTGCCCCAATTCCTTCTCTGCAGTGCAGGCACCATCTAGATTATTCTGCCTGTAGATACACAACAATAAACAGAGAATATATGAGGAATTCTCCCCGCAAGGCCCCCATTTTCTGCACAGTACAAAGCTCTTGGTGACTCTCAGCTAGCAACCTCAAGAGTGCTCTTATCAGTCTCAAATCCTGTTTGTATTTCAGATTGCTCTGGCCAAATGCTGCTTCTTACTTATCCTCTGGTTTGCAGGCATTTGATATATAATTTTTTAAGTACAGAAGATTTTTGTCATTTGCAATGCCTTTTGGATTTAGTGTTCACAGTTTTGACCATGCTTCAATGGCACCGAAGGTCCATGGCTTGAACTATTTTGCAGTTTCTCTGAGACACAAATTTCTACTCTCTATTCTGGAGGATCAATGGTCCGAACTAAGTCATAAACTCGCCTACTGAATAAACATACCCAAATCTGCATCTCAACACAATTCAATCTCTTTCTGCTTGTTGTCACACATGGTACACAGTAACTTTTATGGGGTGACTAAAGTTTTGTTTGTGTGCTAAGTGGCTCCCACAAGAAAGTCAGCTGCTGGTGCTGAGGATAAATATGAAGCAAAAGTGAAGATGTCTGAGAAAGTGAAGGCCCTTATCAGACAATAGAAATGCAGGATACACCAGGGTAGAATGGCACATTTGGCAGTGTCTATAATCTGAAGGATCCACCATGCAGTCTATACAATAACAATAAGGGCCATTTGTAAAACTGCTGCAGGACATATTATAACCAGCATAAAATAAAAATTGCTCATTGAGTGGGCAGTAAGTCATTTTTGCACAAGTCACTTAAATTTTTCAGTTATACTTATGGGGAAAAGTGTGTGATGTAATGGTGGGGATTCCTATTGAGTTTGAGACACACCTTGACTAGCAAAACATATTTCAACCATTAATTTATTAGGTCTTTATTAACTAGCAGCTGCAGAAGGTTTTGCTTGCCCCAACCGGCTCTGCCAGCTGCGTCTGTGACGTTGCAGCAAGGTCTCTCTAACTCAAGGACCCTGCGCTGACATCGTTCTTGCCCAAGATTACCCTCTGTGTACTCAGATGATAGATAGAATGTTCCTTTTAGTACATTCTTTCACATATTAATTTTCTTTTTGTGCAATAAGTTCTTAAAAATAGCGTGATTCTTTATCATCTTGAAAACTACACCTCTTTGTAACAGCAGCCATCTGCATACACATACATGCATTATTACCAAGAGATCTTCATATTTGATGGGCTTAACCTTCATATTTGATGGGCTTAACCTGCCACTCTCTGAGACACACCAAACTGCTAGATTCTTCTCTCCTCAGAAGAAAATGTTCCCGATTTTCCCCATTTTCTCACAAGTGGGACAGAGAAGTTCCCTGGCCTCTGATGCAACACATGCTTAGTATACTTAACACTCAGGCAGGTTATTTTATAACATCCCCTCCTCCATACAATGAAATTATTTTTGGTAGTAACCATAAAACAAAACAAATAACAATGGCCATAGAAAAGCAAAATGTACTAAGTTTCTTCTATTGAACTTCATAGATATGAAATCACATGGGTAAAATTAAAATAATAAAATATTTCGGCACAAAAAGGGAAAAAAGGAATAGCTTAAAGCTTTTTAAACATGTGCACTCCCCTCTCGGTTTACATGCCCCCACGACTGAGAACATCCACCAGGGGGCAGTGAAGCAAGAAGCTGCCTTGTTGAGATCTTAACCTAACTCTCTCCGCCCATATCATTGTTGGTTTCGTTTTAGGAGGGAATTTAGTCCATCACAGATTTATCCCATGTAGGTTTTTGGATTCATCCCAAGTATCTAACATGTTTGAAATTGTTTTAGTAAACGTGTGCCCAAAATTTCTCCTGGCATAACACAGTGTCCTGGATCTTGCCTGCTTTTTGGCCAAATTAGTGCAGATTCATGTCTGGTTCTCTAAGTACCACACATAATTTCTGAGAAACATCTAATGGCTTATAAAACGTCCCTATAATGTGCTAGTCATTATCTTGACTGTTGTATCTGTTAAGACATATGTCTATGCATAGAATTAGGTCCTCAAGTCAGAAAATCCATGCATAATAATTCTTGTAAGGCACATAAGCCTCTTGGTTCATTCTTTTACATGCCCTCTGGGCCTCTCCCTTTATATGTTTTACAAAAATGTTGATAAATATTTCTTATGCATTGCTATTCCTGGACAATAAAATAAGCTTCTTGCCAATTCACTTATTCAACAAACATTTACTGAGTCGCTGCTCCCTGTCAAGCCCAAGTATGTAAAAGAATGAGTCAAACACAGTCTTTGCCCTCAAGGAACTGAAAGTCTAGTAAGGACCCAGACAACATATAGTTAATTACAATATAGGAGCCCTTGATGAAGCCTTGGCTCCTTGTCATATGACAGTACTTCTCTCTGTGGACTTGGCAAAGATTCTCCAGAAGCCAAAAAAACTGGTTAATTTATACAAATTGCAACAGAAGTGAACGGATGCTTGGGAGTTTGATAGTCTTTCCATTGTGAATTTACTAATTTGTAAAAATCTCTGAGAGGATTTAAAAATACCAACTCCCAGTACCCAAAAGGAGAACAGAAAATATTTAATTGGATGACATCATTGCCAATCTCCATGGTATAAAACAGACAGGTTACACAAGGAAGCAGCCACAGTGACTTGGGTGTGTCCGCAGAGCTTGATGGTGGACTGTCCTCCCCATGTTCCCCCTGGAAAAAGGACTAGGGCTAGTCTGCTCTCCAGCTCTATTAGGATCTTAGAAACAGTGCAGGGAGAAGGGACCTCACCCACAGAGAGTTGAGAAGGCACTGTCATCAAATTCTGATTCTTCTTACTTAATGTTACCTTAAATAGAAAATGTTTCAAAACTCTTATGATAGAAGACCTATGTCCTAGAGTGAGTTCTAAGCCATCTTACTTACTGATCTATGTCAAGAATCTATTCATTAATTTAAGGCCTGTAAAGGAAAAGAGGGTGTCCACTCACATTGGGCCAAAAATTTTTCCCAGATTTGATAGGATGTAGAAAGTTGCAAGAGGCCAGTGGTTTTATCCTAACAAGGAGAAAATGCCCTTTAGGGCCTAGAGCTGTCAAAAAGCTGGGGATGAAAGGAAAACTGAATGAAATTAAATTCCAGAAGACAGTCCTTACTTGTTGAGTAAAGCCTGCCAATTGTTTTTGTCTCTGGAAGCATCTACCAAGTCAAGGCAGAGGAAGAAGGGAACAGTTTGCCAGAGATGGGGACACTTTGGGGGGAAAAGGGAAAAGCAATCAAATGACCATTGTGAGCTGGCAGAGCCTACTAGAATCTGGGGTAATGCCAAAGGCTGAGCCACTTCACTGTGCCAGCCAATTCTCCACCAGTTCTCCACGGGAATTTTGCTTAGGAAGTGGTGGTGCTAGGGCTGGGCTGGGAAGCCAAGAAAGACCGTTCACAAATTCACGGTACAGGTGCATTTCATTGTACTGTCCTTGGCTTTACTGTGCTTCACAGACATCCTGTTTCTTTAAAAAAAATTGAGGGTCTGTGGCAAGCCTGTATCCATCAGGCCTACTGGTGCCATTCTTCCAACAGCAGGTTCTCACATCTTATCTCTATATTAGAGTTGTTTAGTGACACAGTATGTTTTAAATAAGGTGTATTCGTTAGTTTTTTAGATAAAACACTATTGCATGCTGAATAGACCATAGCATAAGATAAACATACTTTTATACATACTGGAAAACTGAAAATTTTGTGTGACTCACTATATTGCACCATCTGCCGTATCATAGTAGTCCTGATCCAAACCCACAATACACACATCTATGAAATGTGCCTTTATTATGATTCCAAACCTCTGCTACAGGGAGGAACTTGATCACTTGATCCCATTATCAAGATATTTGAAACCAGAGATGATCTAAAGCAAATTAAGCAACCAGTAAGCCCTAAGCCAGTTCCATTTCTTAAATAGAAAAAAGAGACCAATACTTTCCTTGGTTTCCCAATGGAGGGAAAAACAATCCCACTGAGGGGAAATATTATCTCTTCCAGACTCTATTGTTATATGTAATGTGGCTCAAAACCAGGAGAAAGGGGAGTTAACACAATTAAGTAGACCAATGGATGACTGAAATAATACAGAGATACTATCTTTAAAATAACTAGTATACATACAATAAATAAACTAGAATATCAACAAATTGGGTGAAAAGATGGGGAATTTCCATAGATAAAGCAAAGCAAAAAAATTGCCAAACTGAAAAATAAAGTATCTAAATTGAAGAACTCATTGGATAACTTTAACAAACTAGACATATCAGCAGACATGATTAATGAACTTGAAGACAGGTTAGTAGAAAATTTCCAGACTCAAGCATAAAGAGAAAACTGTAGCATAAGAGATCTCTGGTACAATATTTTGTGTGTAATTGGAGTCCCAGAAAGAAAGAAAAGAGAGAGTGTCTTAATATTTGAAAGGTTTGAAGATATAATAGCCTTGATTAAAATTATCAACCTGCAGATCCAAGATTACAAAGTCTATGCTGGATAAGGGCAAAGAAACCACACCTATCTATGCTGAAAAGCAAAGATAAAGAAAAAATTTTTAAAGTAGCCAAAAAGGGGTAAAAAATATATATTGCACTCAGGGGAATAATAATAATGAATGACTTCTCATTATAAACAAGAGCAAAATCTGTCAACATTGAATTCTGTACATAGCAAAAGAAAAAAAAAAAGCAGCAGTTTCATAAAGAAAAAATAAAATTTCTGCCTCCAGGAAGATAAAGTAGACATGCATTTCCCTATTTCTACTCATAAGTGCAACTAAAAGTATTATGTATTATATACAGTATAACCTCCATAGTTGGCCACCTCCCTACATTAATCACCTCTTTAAGTTGACCTAATTTTCATAGACTAGACAGGCGCCACATGTACATGCATGTCCATGTTAGTACAGCAGGCCTTTATGTTGACCACATCCATGTGTTGAACAATTTGTTACAGTTCCTTGAGTGGTCAACTTACAGAGGTTCTACTGTATATAAAAGAAATATAATAAGATTCTGAAACATGGGGAAAAGGTAGGCTGGGTAAGGACCACAGGACCCAAGGGGAGATGTGGCAGTGAACTCCCTGGGTTGTCTTTTTGCCTTGTTTATCCCAAATTGGAACCTCCCCCAAAAGCTGGCAACCTGGAAATGCTACAGACAGAAACAATGAAAGCGCTAGCAAAGCCTGACCTCTCTAGCCAAAGGAGCAGGAAAAGGACATCCTAGCAGACAGAAAACTTGTAGACAATAACCACTCTCCTTCAGGCCGCACCTGTGGCTCAGTGAGTAGGGCGCTGGCCCCATATACCATGGGTAGCAGGTTCAAACCCGGCCTCGGCCAAACTGCAACCAAAAAATAGCCGGGCGTTGTGGCGGGCGCCTGTAGTCCCAGCTACTCGGGAGGCTGAGGCAAGAGAATCGCTTAAGCCCAGGAGTTGGAGGTTGCTGTGAGCCGTGTGACGCCACGGCACTCTACCAAGGCAGTAAAGTGAGACTCTGTCTCTACCAAAAAAAAATAAAATAACCACTCTCGTTCAACAAAGCACCACAAAAGAAAATTGTGGGCCCACCTCGCCCACATCAGTAAAGCCCAAGTGGAGAGCCTAAACTTCCACTCTCATGAGATGACAATGAAACATTCCAATACCCCTGCTGGTATAGGTTGGGTCAGAGATGGCCACATTAGGAGTCTGAACTTTCCCCTTTACTTAGAAGTCCTTCCTCCCCACACTAGAATCCAGAGGTAGGAAACCTAGAATTATACCTCCACCTCTCAGTGTAAGGAAGAAGTTCCCATTTCTCTGCCAGAACAATTTCAAAGAAAGCCCACTAAAATACAAGGTTTAAATAAGATCCAGATTTTTAGAAGGTAGTATGAAAATGTCCAGGTGTCAATAGAAAATTACTTGCTCATATTATAACCCAACTCCTACTGTGATACCTAACATCCCTCTTTATCCCTGAGTATGCTAATTAGCCAAAGGCAGGAAATTTTATAAATTTATACCTGTAAGATACCCCAGTAGAGGGTTCTCTACAGAGGTATGACTCTCGGAAAGATTCACTTTGATGAGTCATCCAATCAAAGCTCCATGGGCAACTATGGTACCAAAAATAAAGACACGCATGCAAAAATTCTTCAACTGAAAGTACCAGCACATATCTCCTGCCCAACACACTCTACACTTCCTTGAAATATGGCTTATGTACCATCAACTTGTGTACTCAGCTGGACAAAAATTAAATCATTGTCAGAGACACAGACAGAAGAAAGAGTGATTCTGCTTCTTTACTGCTTGAAATCTTAAAACGTGGCCACACATTATCTGACACACCTTATATTGGGAGGTGAGGTCTGTGTCTCCTCTAACTTGAATACGGGTAGCCTTGTTGTTGTTTTGAACCAACAGAGTACAGCAAAAATGACACTCCTCTAGGATCCCACTATGTAAGAAGAACTATCTGAGACTACTAAGCTAAAGACTCCACATGTAGACAATTCTGGGAAATGTCTCATATCAGCTGAACCCAGGTTTCCAGCCATCCCCACTGGAAAGTGACAAATATATAAGGAAAGTCAGGCTGGATCCTCCACATCAACTGGTCTTCCACCCTGTAAAGCAAAAGAATCACCTAGCTGACCCCTGCCTGAATTTCTGACCCACAAGATAATTAGATATAAATAGATTTAAGCCCCTAAATTTCAAAATACGTTGTCATGCAAAATAAATCGTGATAAAAATAAACAATTAGAGAAACTACTACTAGTTTCACAAAGATTACATGTTATAAATGGCCAACTGGGATGCATTAAGGAAGTTTGCCATTGACTAAGAAGTGAACATGGAAAAAAATAAAAAGAAGTGAACACGGCACTATTGTAAAATGTAGCATATTATAAACCTCTGTAGGAATAGAGATGGACCCTTCACTGAGAGAGGATACCTGGGAAGGGTGAGGTCTAGGAGAACAGAGTCTTCTCAAAGAGACCCCAGGGATGCACTGCACCCACCCCACCCCTCGGGGTGACTCAGTTCTTAAGAATTTGTGGAAACTTAACTTCCTAGGACCTGGAAATTTCCACTTCTATGAAATCCTGTAGTTCTGTGGGAGCTGGAACAGCTTCTCCCACTTGATTTAAACTGATCAATGAGATAGACACCCATGGATTGGAACTTTTTGACTGAAGATAAAAAGGGAAAGACCAAGCCAGTCTCAGAGCATGGCCATTTTGAATTCTTCTATGCCATTCACTCCAGCAGCTGAATAAAAGATTTTTCCTCAAAAAAAAAAAAAAAAGAAAGAAAGAAAGAAAGAAAAGAAAAGAAAAAGAAAGAAAATTACTTGCCACACCAAGCACCAGGGATACCTCAAACTGAATGGGGGAAAAAATTACAATAGATTCCAATGGCAAAATGACAGAGAAGACAAAATAAGTTAACAATGATCTTAATGCAACCTTGATAAAAATGCTTCAACAGGCAATCACACCCACTCTTGAAACAAATGAAGAAAGTGGAAAGATCTAGCAGTCAAATAGAAAGTCTCAGCAAAGAAAAAGATATTTAAAAGACCCAAATGGAAATCTGGGTCTTTAATTTTAATCTAAAACTGAAAAACACAACAAAAATAAAGAGCTCAGTCCATAGGTTCAGTGGCAGAATGGAGGACACAGAAAAGAATCAGTGAACAGGAAGATAGAAATTACACAATCCAAACAACACAGAGAAAGTAACTGGGGAAAAGAAATTGAACAGAGCCTGTAGGACCTGTGGGACAGTAACAAAAGATCTCACCTTTGTGTAATGGAAATCCTGAAAGGAGAGGAAAAAGAAGGCAAGGCTGAAAAAGTACTTTAATAAATAATGGCTGAAAACTTCTCAGATTTTGCAGGAGATGTGAACTACAGATACAGAAAGCTGCGCAAATTCTGAACAGGATAAATCCAAAGATATTTGCACTAAGACACAACATAATTAACTTACGAAAACAAAAGAGAAATGAAAAACAAAAAAACATGAAGCAGCCAGAAGAAAACATGTTGTCTATGAAAAATAATTCAAATGACAGCCTCTTTCTCATCAGAAGAGTGGCTACTCTGACAGCATTATCAACCAGACAGGAGCATAAGGGAGGGACTTCCACAAGTCAATCTTCATCTAGGTGGCAGTCACATGATAAAAAGCTCATCTTATCTGTACACTCAAGATGTGTGCATTTGGGGTAGGTAAATTTTTTCCTCAATAAATACTGGAAAAAATACAGTACCATGATTAAATGTTGGTTTGGAACCAAAAGGAGACACATAGAAATAAATTTGCCGTATGACAGAGAACTCCTCTGCAGTGTGGCCTAGGAAGGCTTTACTACACCCAACCTCCTTTCCCACCCCACTGCCTCCTGGAGGGAGAACAAATAAGCTGTCCTTTCCAGAAAGTCTGGCTGGTTTCCAAAATGTGGAAACAGCCTAAATGCCCACCAAACCAGGAATGTATATCACAGAATACTATTCAGCCATTAAAAGAGATGGAGACTTTACATCTTTTGTACTAACTTGGACTGAGGTGGAACGCATTCTTCTTAGTAAAGCATCACAAGAATGGAGAGGCAAAAATCCAATGTACTTAATTCTAATATGAAGGCGGTAGATGATCTAATACATGGTGGGGAGTAGGGGAATGAGGGAGCAGGGAGAGAGGAGGAGGGAGGGGGTGGGGGTTACAGTGTATGGCACACCTCTTGGGCCATACACCTAACCCTCTTATAAAACCCAATTATAAGAGGGTTTTATCTAACAAATGCAATCAATATAACCTAATTCTTTGTACCCTCCATGAATCCCAAACAATAAAAAATTGAAAAAAAAAAAAAAAAAAATAGATCCCTTAGCATATTAGGATAATCTGACTGTAAGGGTCAAAACCTCCTTTTACTATCTTTTTGACATTTAATTAATTTTAGCCATTGTTAGAACTAAGCACTGTTTTCAGAACCTAGTAACTAACCAGAGATTCTCAAGGAGACTTTCAACCATGATACGTATTAGACTAATAGGGGACACTTAAATACCAATGCCTAGGCCCCATCACTCACTCATTAAATCAAAATACTTGGTATAGGCCCAGGTATAGGGTTTTGTTTTGTTTTTTAATGTGCAGCAAGGATTGAGATTCTCTGCACTAAGGAAATGTGCACAGTGGCACTAATACCTGATCTGACACAATTTGGATTACAAAACAGAAACAAAGCAGGCAGCACAACATTGGATGCAAAGAAAGGAAAAATCCTGTTCCCAGCCCACGCGTGGGGGTGGTATTAAGTAGCAATGACCATGAAAGAGCATGTCAGGCTACGTAAGTGTTCTAGACAGCCCCACCTCCAGCACCAAGGGGGGCACCATAGCTCAGGGGTTAGGACACCAGCCACATGCTTGGGGCTGGCAGGTTCAAACCCAACCCAGGCCTGCTAAACAACAGCAAAATAAAAATAGCTGGGGGCAGTGTCTGTGGCTCAAAGGAGTAGGGCGCTGGCCCCATATGCTGGAGGTGGTGGGTTCAAACCCAGCCCCGGAGAAAAACTACAAAAAAAAAAAAAAAAAGCTGGGATCATGGCAGGTGCCTATATAAGTCCCAGCTACTAAGGAGGCCAAGGCAAAGAGAATCGCTTGAGCCCAAGAGTTTGAGGTTGCTGTGACCTATGACACCATGGTCAGGGGTGACAAAGTGAGATCTGTCTCAATAAAAAAAAAAGAGAGAGAGAGCCCACCCAGAGACAGCTGGGAAAAGAAAACAATGATCAAGACTTCTTACTGTACTCAATCTCCAAATCCAATTCAATACAAAAACTTTACCCACAGGCTTTATAAGGGTTACGGGTCCTCAGGCTCCAACTCTGAAATAGCTTGTAGAAGACACCCGTGCCCCAATCTCTGGGCACTTTTATTAAGTCCGACTCAGAGAGAGCTAGCTACAGGGCCAGATGTATTTGCAAGCCAGGCAGACCCTTGGTTATATGTGCACACACACCACCAGCACATACGTGCTATAGAATCAGAACACTTGCCAAGGTTGGTGACAGCCCCAGCTTTCTCCAGACCCCTCCTTCTGAAGCCTAATAGCAGGTAGAAATAACATTTCTGCCCTGGACCTGATATTGAGGAGGATATTGGTCCTGGATTCCTGTATTTACCCACCTGCCCATCTCAACTCTAGCCCTCACTCACAGCGACCCTCTTGGCTGGGGCCTCCCTTGCATCGGCAAGCCCTTCCCTCCTCAGACACTGAACACTGCTCTACATCCTTGGGCAGGAGCTGAGAACTTGCCGGCCATAGCTATGAAAATGGGCACTTCCATCTCAAGAATATCCATCATCCTCTGCTTATGTGTACATTTCTTGCCCCAAAATGGATGCCCTGAATTCCAAAACCTGCTGAAACAAGCTCAGATATTTTGCAGACATTTCAACATTGGGTAATAGATCACTAAGCCACTTTTATCAAATCTATTCGTGGCAGCTGGATTAGCATCCCCATCCTCTGTCTTACAGAGCCCTGACTTCCTGTACCTCCTCTGCCTCCTGACTTCCTGAAACTCCAAGTTCTCAAGGCTCCAGCACAGCTCAAGAAGTCTCCATCAAAGTTTTGGGCTTTTGGATATCCAGAGTTCTTCAGATAGATATGATTCTATTACTGCGTCTTTTTCCCAAAAAGGGGCATTGATTGTACACACATACAAGAGGATTTTGGACAGGAAAGAATTGCTTTTCCCTAGAGCAGCAAGAAGTTTTCATCTCTAATCACCCTAATCAGTTAGCAGGGACTGCCTGGAGAGCTACTTCGCGAAGTCCCTGGGCTTGGCTAGAAATCTCATGTTAATCGATTAGCAATGTCTGCCACGGACAAGGTTCAGGAGTATCAGGATTATGTCAAATACCAGCAGACACTTCCTATTCCCCATTAGCTGCAAAGGCAGGCCAAAAATCCAGGTTTCCCGACACCTGGTTGTTCCCACATGCCATTAAAGAACACCCAAGACACATCCGTAAGAGCTGACAAAATAGAAGCTAGGTATGATCCATTGCATTACAGAACTTGTTTTTGCCCTGAAATGTTTTAAATGGAAAATATCATGTCTTTGATAATAAATTAAAGGGCTGGTTTGCAGACCCTTAACAACTTGACAGTGAAACCTGGGGAGATCATTGGAAGCTCTCACTAAAATGACCAAAGGGAAACTAAAGCTAAAAATCTAAGCTCAGAGATGAGCGGGTAAACCAGTAATGAAATAAGACATAGTTTATAAGAACTCCCTTTACCCTGAACTTTTCAGAATCGTGACTCCTGAGGGGATAAATATATACTCCAGTTGCAAAGGAAAAACAGAAACAATATCTTTGGTGGTCTCTATAAGGTGTGAAAATGATTCTCTTTAGTATACATGATTTAAGAAGTTAAATACTCATTTGGGGGGCGGAAAAGAGGAGTTTTAAAATGTGAATACCCTTGGAGCCAACAATTTTGCTTGCGTTCATGAATTAGCCAAGAAAGTATTAGCCAAGTATTGAGGACTTAATACTCCTCTCCTAGGAGAAGAAAACCTCTAAGTGACTGCTCCCATTGTAACTGAAGTGTTAGTGAGACACCGTGACCTAGTCAACTGAGGGAGGATCTCCAAGGACCAGGAGCTGCTAAACATGAGGTTTCCAGGAAGGAGAGGAGGCAGGAGAGGAGGAAGGCGGTCACTTTGGGCCTGAGCACCCAATGAAGCCAACTCCTCATTGGTCTTCCTGACGTCGGCCAGGTTGGCACTATTGGCACTATCTGTGGACCCCTGGCTGCTGAGGTGAGGGTTCTTTGGTGGGACTAAGTTGAAAGGAGCTCATCCTCCATTGATAATGAAAGATGGCCAGCTGCCTGTGAGCTTGCAGATTAACTATCTTTCTGGTTAATTCAATGTCATGCTAGTGATCTGGGACCTGCAGCACTGTGCTAGTTGGCTCAAACTTTCAGGCCAGGCTCAGGTAACAGAATCCTACACTTGGCCCTGGTGAGGACTCAGAACCAGCTGCCTGCCCCCATTCAAGTCTGTGTCTCACAATCACCTTTTGAATCCACAATATTATCCTCAACTGCAGCAACACAGAGGAATAATGATCCCAAAAAAATAAATGAAAAAGGGGTTCACCTTCCATTACAGCAAGAGTAATAGTAATAGAATTAACTGTCTGTCATATTAACTTTTTTTTAAAGATCCAAGATCCATCCTGTGTTACACCCATCAATTTCAGGCACTGAAACTGTGTTGGAATTCCTTTGCACACAGATGAAGAAGCTCACTGATTTTTTTTTTTACTTTTAATAAAAGGCAAAACAAAATTATATCAATAATTCTTGTGGACTGAAACTATACATCTATGTCAAGTGACTGCCTTAGGCAATTTTTTTCATTTTTTAACTACCTAATTACAAACCTGCAATAGGCCTGGTATATGATGAAGTCACTGGTATAACCTTAACTGGCTCCATGCTAATAAGTGTCTCTCTCGTTTTGAGAATTATAACCTGTAAAATGATGACATGCCTGAGAAGCAGCGACTGGGACTCGTGAAGCTTAGCACCAAGAGCTAGAAAATGCCCATGAGAAGCCAATGCAGGCAGATTTATTGTGACATTAGACAATACACGTGTGACATTAATTATACCCTCCGAGCTTTGCTAGATCACAGCCTCAGACAGTGTGTCAGGCAGTAACACCCCATCCCGTGTCTCTTAGCCACTTACCAATGACATCTTTGTCACAGGCAAGCTGCTTCCTAGAATCCCTTAGACCCAGGCCCCGAGGACAAACACTCCACATGTTCCATCCTGCCTCAGTCTGGTGGGCAACCGGTGAAGCCAAGCTAATAATGAGAAAGCAGCACTCTCCCCCAAAAGGACATCTCAAGATTGAAGAGAAAAGGAAAGAATGACTGAGAGGCTAAAAACAAGATTACAGAAGAAGGGAGAAAGACTCAGGGAGAAAGAACTCAGGTTCAAGGGCTAAGACAGATACAAGACAAGAGGCAGGGGAGAGGATGGTAGGTCTGCCTTTATGTATCTGAGTTATTCTTGTCATTAGAAGGGACCTAAAAACTCCTGCCAACACCTTGATCTTTAGACCCTGATACATCCCACCAAATGGGCATCCAACCCCAACCACCAAAACTTCCCAGGCCGCAGGCAGTTCATTTCGTCTTAGCTCTGATGATTAGCAAGTTCATCTTCCCATTGAGCCAAAATCTGTCTCCTGGTTACTGACAGCTCTTACAGGAAATGTGGAATGACTGCCCCCTCCTTCAAGTATTAGACAAAAGCTGCTGTGTCCCATGGGCTGCCCTCCCTCAATATGGTACAGATCTGTCTGACTTGGACCCATTAGGACATTATTCTCAAGAATAGAAAAGGGAACTGTTAATAAATAAGTGTCTAAAACAAACACCTGGAAGAACTAATTGATACTGAGGTACTGGGAAAGGATCATTCTCCCCCTAAAAAAGTATAATCATGACTCTCATAGAGATATAAACTAAACATCTGTTAAAGATTTAATCCATTACCGAACGAGGGAACAGTAAGATGTTACAACCAGTTCAAAGGACAAACCCAAGACCAGATGCATTTATAGATGAAGAATATTGAAATCCATGTACAAATAAAAACAAAACTGGCTCCTTTCACAGTGGGAAAGGAAGCCAATTAAACCTCTATGTGGGCAGAACAAAATTTGCATGAATTATTTTGTATTGCTGTCCGTAATCTGTAATTTACAAAGTTTAAAATAGCTCAAAGGCAACATATTCATTTTCTGGATACTTAACCAAGTACCACAAATTGGATGGCTGAAAAAGCAGAAGCGTATTAATGTACTGTCTTACAGGTGTGAAGATTGAGAGTAGGTACCAAAGTATCAGCAGGGCAGCTTCCTTCTCTGTTCCATCCCACTCCCCCAGCTTCTGGTGGTTTGCTGGTAATCTTCAGCAGCAAAGAGTGATAGAGGCATCACCCTGATTTGTGCCTTTCTTTTCACATGACAGCATTCTCCTTGTGTCTGTGTCCAAATTTCCTCTTTTTATAGGGATACCAGGTATATGGATTCAGGGAATATCCTATTCCAGTTATTCCAGTGTAACTTCATCTTAATACCTGCAATGACCCTCTTTCCAAACGAGGTCACATTCTGAGGTTCTAGGAGTTAGGACTTCAGCATGTGATTTTTGCAGGGACAATTCAATTCATAATAGGTACAAAACTCCCATCTAATCAGAATAAAATAATCTTGAAGAGAATGCTCTAAACCAGAGTTTTTCAACTTTTATCTCGTGGCACACTTGAACCTATAGTTCACTTCCATGGCACATTTAAATTACGTTGATCAAAAAAAGTGGAAAAAAATATCCTTACTGTGCTTTGAATATGGCACATTTAAATTATGTTGATCAGGGCAGCGCCTGTGGTTCAATGGGTAGGGCACTGGCCCCATTTACCAAGGGCAGTGGGTTCGAACCCGGCCCCGGCCAAACAGCATCAGAGAATAGCCGGGCATTGGGGTGGGGCACCTGTGGTACCAGCTACTCGGGAGGCTGAGGCAGGAGAATCACCTAAGCCCAGGAACTGGAGGTTGCCATGAGCTATGATGCCACGGCACCCTACCAAGGGCGATGAAGTAGGACTCTCTCTAAAAAAAAAAAAAAAAATTATGTTGATCAAAAAAAGAGTGGAAAAAAGGAATGTACTTACTGTGCTTTGAATTTCTTTTAGAAAATAACTTTGATCATTAAAAATTTTGTGGCACACCTAAGATCCTCTCACAACCCACCAGTTGAAAATCACTGCTCTAACCAGGGCATACTTTTTCCACAAAGCACACATTTTTTTCCCTACATAGCCATACAGAGAACTTGCATGAAACAATTCTAGAAAATACTGGGAGAGTGACATCTGGAAACCTGAATATTTAGAACTGACCCCCCAGTTTCTCTGATAATTTGTCAAAACAGGATAAATTCTGTTCTACTGACCATTCTCTAAAAGCCTTATGGAAAGAAGCATTCATAACTCAAAAAGTTAAGCAAGTTCCCCCCTGCTGCACATTTACCCCTTTTCTAAAAATTTGTATAACTCATGTTTAATGGAAGGTGACTGGGCTGGGTTGAAAAAAAGAACCCCTGTTATGATAACAATAATTCACTTATAAAGTAGTTCCTAAGGTAATTCTCATGACCCATGAACGTAAGTAGTTTGGTTCTGTTAAAATTTGTACCAGGGGTGGGGAACCTTTCCATGTCAGAAGGCCACATTCCAGCAACTTCAATTATATGTACTTAAAACTTCCCATTATTGTAAAAAATCTAACTACTGTGTATTTAATAATTTCAAATAAGAGAAAATTATTTGTTAATTTTAAAGTTAACTGACCGCTTAGTGACTTTGTTATACCTGCTTTTTCTTGGAAAGCATTTGATTATTTGGTTGCAGCATGGAGGTCCACAGTTCCAGTTGATCCTGTGGGTGGGTATCAGTCCCTTGTGAACTCAAGGGCATCTTGATTTGGGTTAGGTAAGAGAATGTAGATTCACAGCAACAAGTGATTAAAAAGCAAGAAAGCATTTTGTGGGCATGTTGCTAAAGGTGTGGATAGTCCACTGAATTTTTTCATATTTCAATAAGATCTTTCTTAGCAACAAAGACTTGAAAATGTCATCTACTGAGAGCTCAATCAGTTTTATCTGGAATTGTTAGGTGCCTTGGTGATATCAACCATGTGAGGCTGAAGTGCTAACTGAAGTGTGATGTCATGATTCTCAAAATCAGTGAACTTTGTGTTGTTCATGTATTACTCCAATTACAGCAGAACCTCTGTAAGTTGAACACCCCAGGAACTGTAACAAACTGGTCAACATGTGGAGGTGGTCAACATAAGGAACTAGGCCTACTATACTGATACATGTCCAGTCTATGAAAACTAAGTCAACTTAAGGAGGTGGTCAATGTGGGAAGGTGGTCACCCATGGGGGTTCCACTGTAATAGGTCTATAATAGTTGCATATTCTTTAAATGATTCCCATATATCATCCTGCTCATCAATGACCATTGCTAATGAGAAAATGTTCATCTGAAATTTCCTTTTGAAGATGTGTTTTTAAAAAAAAAAAAGATAGTTTTTGAAATGCTTGATTTTTTGCCATATATTATACAGATTTACTTTTATCTTGCAAAAAAAAAAAAAAAAGGGCATTTTGATTTGACATGATGGCACACAGACAATTTCTATAGATGACTTCTTTCAATAAGTTACATTATTGATTCTATTCTTCATAACATTTTAGGCGACACACTTTAGAATGATATGGAAAATCCACATTGAATACCTCATCATTCAACTTTAACAGGTTATGAAACTGATGATGCCATGTTGCATTTGTATGAATATATTTAACAATATTTACGACTTGTTGCAAGTGTCACTAAAATAGTAACTTTAGCTCAGATTTTGCTGATGCAAGA
Organism: Nycticebus coucang; assembly: GCF_027406575.1. Lineage (NCBI taxonomy): Eukaryota > Metazoa > Chordata > Mammalia > Primates > Lorisidae > Nycticebus > Nycticebus coucang. Next base: position 50,384,006 of record NC_069797.1, read on the forward strand.
TATAGTGAAAATAAAAAGTCTGGATCTGTTAATACTTTTTTTTAACCTATGCAATTAATCCTTCATGTTTTCCTGTCATAGAAGGTGCACCATCTCCACATACACTAAATTTACAAAATTTAGTCCAGCTTCATGACATTTATCTTGAAAGTTGTTGAAGATATCTATCCCCCATGTTCTATTCACAAGAGTGCCCCAAGTAAGTAACTCCTCATAGCAAAGAAAAATCTTGTCATGACCCAAATGAAGTATAAAACCTGTGCCAATTCAGTACTATCACTTGATTTAGCCAAAGTGATTGAATAATATATTTTACTTCTAAAGTATTGCATAAATACTTTAAGTATCTGTTAAGTTGAAGGCTAATTCATGCTGCCAATCTGTCATGGTCTAGTTCTCCTTAAAAGAGGCACTTCTCTTTACTTTGAAACATTTTCAGGGTCTAAGCATCCTACAACTTTGACACCCTCCTATAGCATCTTCTTGTGAATAAGATACGCAAAAACAAGAAGTGTGAGCTCTCGGAACTGCAGAGAACCAAGGTATATTGTGTGACAGAGACTGGCACCTAGCAAGTGTTCAGTTTCATAAATACAGTAGAACCTCTGTAAGTTGACCACTCGAGGGATTATAGCAAACTGGCCAACATACAGAGATGGTCAACATAAGAAACTAGGCCTACTGTACTGATATGCATGTAGTGTATGTCCAATCTATGAAAATTATGTCAACTTAAGGAGGTGGTCAACGCAGGGAAGTGGTCAACAATGGAGGTTTTACTATATTAATTAATTGTCCACTACTATATAGTTAATTGTCTCCTTTCCACCCCTTGAGTAAAGTCAGGCCCGTAGCATGCAGACTTAACTCACCCTTTACAAAATGTATTTATCTTGCCTTTTTTAGAGTTTAAAAGATGAAGAGTGGTGCAGAGTTGCTTAGCAAGATGGAAAAGTTCTGGAGATCTATTACACAACAATGTGAAAATACTGAGCAATATTCAACACTATATTTAAATATGGTTAAGATGATAAACTTTGTTACAGGCTTTTAAAAAACACACACAATTTTTAAAAAGGTAAAGGGAGATCTGGAAGCTTCCTAATCAGTTACGGTTATTCCTCAAGTGTCACTGATTCAAATATTTTTTTAATTGGGCGGTGCCTGTGGCTCAGTGAGTAGGGCGCCGGCCCCATATGCCGAGGGTGGCAGGTTCGGACCCAGCCCCGGCCAAACTGCAACAGAAAAATAGCCGGGCGTTGTGGCGGGCGCCTGTAGTCCCAGCTGCTCAGGAGGCTGAGGCAGGAGAATCACCTAAGCCCAAGAGTTGGAGGTTGCTGTGAGCCGTGTGACGCCACGGCACTCTACCCGAGGGTGGTACAGTGAGACTCTGTCTCTACAAAAAAAATAAAAAATAAATAAAACAAATATTTTTTTAATTGAGGGTTTTTCTCCACATAATCATTATCGCCAGGTGGTTTGGTGAGGCGGCACTGCCAACGCTCTTAATGTTGGCCACATCTAGACATTTCAGGCTTTATTAGTATGTACATGGTAACTGCAAAAAACTGGGGAGGTGGGGAAGAAAAAAAAAAAAAAAAAAAGAAAGCCATTTTATTTTTTTTTTCATGAGTCCCCACCACATATGCGATCATCCAATGAGCCAAGATATCAAGCAATTTTCACAAGTGAAAATGTACAAAAAGAATCTATCTTCATTTATTGCGGAAGTTTCAACATCTTTACATACACACACGATGCTTGCACACAAAGTCAACATTGCAGTAATGCTCTTTCATGGAGCCAAATTTGCAAGAATAATGCATAAAATGAATAAGAATTCCCTAAAAGTCTCTACACAATTTATACCTCCAGTATTGATAATTAGGTAAACATGAAATATATAACATAGTGAATTGTAAAAAGTAATGCCAACAATTTTAAACAATAGGGGGAGGCTGAGTGTGGTGGCTCACACCTGTAATCCTTGTACTCTGGGAAGCTGAGGAGGGTGGATTGCTTGAGCTCAGGAGTTCAAGACCAGCCTGAGCAAGAGCAAGACCCTGTTCCTAAAAATAGGCAGGCATTGTGGTGGGTGCCTGTAGTCCCAGCTATTCGGGAGTCTGAGGCAAGAGGATTGCTTGAGTCCAAGAGTTTGAGGTTGCTGTGAGCTATGACACCACAGCACTCTACCGAGGCAGTCAAAGCAAAACTCTATATAATAAATAAATAAATACTGTAGGGGGACTAAAAGAAAAAGAATAAAAACTAATAAGAAAATTTGACATATGCAAAAGTATATTACAAGGATATCTTGCGAGCGATTACAGCTTTCACAATCATGATGTATATTTTGAAGCTTTGCATCACAACAAATAACTGCTTTTTTTTTCTTTTAGGACATGGCTGTCCTCAGAATATGTTCACATTCATTTTGTGCATATTCATATAGCTCTGCTCTTTCTTGAAATTCTTCTAAGATTCAACATACACTGTTATAAGCATTCTCTAGTCCATTTTCTTATCTCCTATGCCATATTTCTATGTTGTTTGGGTACGGGGAAATCCGTTCCAAATGCAGTCACACAGACAACAAACGTGGCATAAACAATCCTGGGATCCAACAGTGCCACAAGTGTCTCCTTTCTTCTATCAGGTGCATAATTATTTTCAAACCATTCAGTAACTCCTCTGTCCTCTTTAGGCAAATGCAACTTTAATTTATTAAGAGCTCCTGGAATGTCATCAGCTGGAAAAAGGGTCAATGCAGGCAGATGAAGCCTTTTTAAACAGAAGCTTTTACTGTGACCGTATTACAAGGCCAATCTATTCATTTGAACTTTCTGCCAAATGCATTGGGGTAAGTGGAGAAAGCAAACTTTATTGGTAACATCTTGAAATTCACTTTCAGAAGCCAAGAAAGCCATTTTAAATGGAATTGCATGTTCTCAGTACCTTTGCGGAGGAGACTGCTTTCTCAAAGGGATTCTCATGATACCCATCTCCCTTCTTAGACTGATGGCCATTTGGATTCCAAGATAACTTGAGTATAAATGCTGCACCCAACTCTCTCCACCTACTCCAAACATACCTATTTCCTCCAACCCTCCCCGCAGCAGCAAGCAGTGAAGTCTATTACTCGAATAAAAGTTGCACGGTGACAGCAGAAGAAACAGCTACTTTCTCTCCCTGGGCTGAAGACAGAAGGTCCTCAAAATAACTCAAATGGATCCTTTTGTCAGCAGACAGCCCTGGAGCATCCACTGTGTGCCCAACACTGTGCTAGTTTCTCAGACCATAATTCTAGGACACAGCACCCATTTCTATGCAGACTTATCTGCTGTGGACGGGCAATTCTGCTTCCTGTGGGAAAATCATTAACTGTCCCCTCGCACAGACAGAGGCACAAACCCGTGTTGCAGCACAGTGCAGGTCCCTGTCTTCCAGGCTTAGTGTGCCTGGAAGTGCCTTTCCTCCAGCTCCAAACTAGCAAAGAATCCATGTGAATCAAAGGCTTTACCTTGCTTTATGGGCCTTTCACAAATAAAGTTAATCTAGCAAGAAGGAGACATCTTTCCCCTGGGCAATTCTTACATTAAGGAGTGAGTGCTGGGTCGGATGCATTCATGCGGGTTTCCTCTTAGATCCATGAAACACTGAGAAGAGACGCAGAGAATCTCAGGAACTTTTCAGCACCAACTCTTCTTGTACTAAAGGGGGAAGCTGAGACCCAGAGCTCCTGGAGCCAGGCCAGAGACCACTCCAACACACCCAAATGGCCTGGTTTGGTTCTAAAACACCCACGCCTTCTCCTCCTCGTGGTCTGTGATGCAGGACGAGCTACTATGTGTCTGCTTGTTGTAAATTTCGTATTGTTGGGACTTTTTAGAGCAAAATAAAGGGCAATCTTGACATGAGGACTTCTTTTGAAATTTCGGAGAGTTCTTAAGACTACTGGAGAATCTCAGGCAGTGGTTTTTAACCACGTGTAACTTGAAAGGAAAAAAAAATTACCTGAGCTACTCCCCAAACCTACTGACTCTGAGTCTTAAGGATGAGGCCCAGCAGCTGTATAGTTAAGCCCCATAGGAGATTCTGAAGGTCAGAAACCAGGGCTCCAGGTTGTTATAGAACCAGGCTGGCAATGGCCCTTTCACGAGGCACACTTGTTCAGCTCAGTCATTTCACAGAGAAATAAATGAATGCCTTTAAGCCTTAAGAAAATCAGAGTACCATGTACACATGTAATGCACAGATATAACAGCCATCTGCTGCTATAAAAACATTGAAATGTTTGGCATGATGATGAGCCAAGTTCACTGTGCACTGGTTACCACTTCAGGCCACTACATCTTGGGCTGCACTGTTAGTACTTGCTTAAATTCAGTGACAGAGAGCACTCACCCACATAGCAAGGTTATTATTTGTAGATCAGCAGCAAGGGACAGCAGAAGCCTAGGACTCATGACAAGCTGGTCCCCACCAGGCTCAGGAGAATGGTTGAGGGTAGAAGTCTTACCTCTTCCTGCCCCACGTACACCCCCACTGAGGGACTCTGGACAGCAGCCCACCCTGGGTTTTATACCCTGGAGACTACAGGATCACTGGGCTAAAGTGTTAAAGAACATTCTATTTCCAGGAGGGACTGGAACAGAGCCCAGGCTATTCCTGCCAGTACCTCTTTATTTCAGGCATTGTATTCCAGCCCATTCTACAGTTATTCTTCAGAACTATAAGCAAAAAGAGATAGGGAAATTGAGCTAGTCCAAGGCCACCCAGAAAACTATTCAACAACAATACTTTAAAATACATAAAAACATATTATGGTAAAGACAAATCATCCTATGTTTATATAATGGAATAGCATCCAGAAATAAAAAAAAAGAATAAATTACCTAGACAAGTATCAATTTGGATGAATTTTTTTTTTTTTTTGCAGTTTTTGGCTGGGGCTGGGCTTGAACCCACCACCTCCAGCATATGGAGTCAGCGCCCTACTCCTTTGAGCCACAGGTGCTGCCCAATATGGATGAATCTTAAAATCGCAATGTTGATCTAAAGAAGCCAGACATAAAAGAGTACATGTTGTATAGTTGCATTTATATCAAATTCAAGAACAGGCAAAACTAATGTGCTGTAATAAAAATGAGGCTAACTCTTGGGGGAGATAGTACTTCCTGGAAAGGGGCCCAAGGGAAATTTCTGGGGTAAGAGAAATGTTCTCTTAAAGTCGGAGATACAGCTTAAGCACACTTTAAATTTCACCTTTTCTGTATGTAAATTGTTTCTCAGTAAGGCACTATTAAGAGCAAAAAGCAAAGAAACAAAATAGGAAGCTGTGCTCAAAAACAAGAGGAGAGAAAAAGGACACAAAAGTTGCCAAATTCAAGATTGTCATTGCCTGTAGGGGTAGGGAGAGGGGGTAGGGACAGTGTGGGGAGAGGGAGAAAGTCTCACCTCTACCTATAATATTTTCTACCTTTAATGGAAAGCAAATAGGACAAAACCATTTTTAATTCCAACTGTTATAGACTGTGAATATTTGTTAAAATTACCCTCACTTCCATTCTGGTTTTATTAGGTTTCGTCTTAGGAAGGAGAAGTCAGGCTCAGTGCCCGGAACACAGTGGTTACGGCCACAGGCACCAAGGCTGGCGGGTTCAAACCCAGCCGGGGCCAACTAAACAACGACGACAACTGCAACAAAATAAAAAATAGCTGGGTGTTGTGGCGGGCACCTGTGGTCCCAGCTACTTGGGAGGCTGAGACAAGAGAATCACTTAAGCCCAAAAGTTTGACATTGCTGTGAGCTGTGATAACACAGCACTCTACCGAGGGTGACGTAGTGGGACTCTGTCTCCAAAAAAAAAAAACCAAAGTCAAATGTGAGAGATAGTCCCAAGTCACAAAGCAGTCAGCAGAGGCCACAGCTTCTGTCACCAGGTTCAGCAAGTCTTCGCTCTTTCTACTCCCCCAAACTGAAACATATGCATTGAGAAGCATTTTTTTTTTTTTTTTTGAGACAGAGTCTCAGTTGTCCAGGCTTGAATGCTGTGGTGTCAGCCTAGCTTACAGCAACCTCAGACTCCTGGGCTCGACTAATGCTCCTGCCTCAGCCTCCCCATTAGCTGGGGCTACAGGTGCCCGCTACAACATCCAGCAATTTTTTCCATTTGTAGTAGACACTGGGGTCTCACTCTTGCTCAGGCTGGTCTCGGATTCCTGAGCTTAGGCAATCCTCCTCCCCTGAGCTCCCAGAGTGCTAGGATTACAAGCTTGAGCCATCACACCTGACCCACCCTACGCTTTCAATCAAAGGATATGTGTGTTCACTGTTGCTTTGCCTTGTAGGGTTTGCATTCTATGCTCAGTGTGGGAGGTTAATAAAGCTCCCTTTATTCACTCTGATGAAATGAGCTATCAACCCTCCCCCAAAAACAAAAAGTGCTCTATATCTTAGTTTCCTCATCTATAAAATGAATTGATTGGGCCAGTCTGTCAATTTCCTTCCTTCCCTCAGCTGGTCAGGTAGTTTTTGAGCTTTCACTATTTGCCAAGTCTGACGATCCACGCACAAATTCATTCAGCCGTGCATTCGCTGCATATCCACAGAGCATCTCCTGAACGCCAAGCTCTGTGTCAGGCACTGGCCAGAAAGCTGAGCGGGAAGCTGTGACACTGACCTTCAGGCCAGGGGACGTTTGAAGTGGATGAGAGCTCATGCAGCCCAGCCCTGTCTTTTACCAGGTGAGGGAAAAATGAGTTCCCAACAAAGGGTAAGTAACCATAAGCCAGGAACCTGGTCAGAGGCAAAGCCAAGGCAAAAACCTGACCTATCTGACTCCAGACCTCACTGAGGCTGGTGGTCTTTCCAGAGGACAGTGGATTGAGTATTGGGGCAGTGCATATATAAATGCTGCATTAATGTCACTGTTGATAATAGCTAGAGAGCCAATAGCCAAAAGGCACAGCTTATGACTAGAGTAACAGTAGATGCTTAAGGGACAGCCACCATCTGAGGCAGGGGAGAAACGGCATATACCCAGAGGGAAGAAGGGAAGATGCCCAGAGGCAGAAAAACGAGCACACTGTGTTCAAGAACAGCGAAGAAACCAATGTGGTGAGCAGAGGATTCAGGCAGACGGTGGACACAATCCTGAGTAATGACTGCTCATAAATTACACTGGTAAAGTAAGATGTTTGTGGATCTGGTTGTGTGGTAACCACACCGGAAGGAGTTAGAAAACTCAATCCTTTATTTAAAAAGCTGCTTCTGCAGCTCCTGCTAAGTCCTAGGCTCTGTACTAGCCCCTGGCGATCTGTGAATTCACACACTAGACTGTGGGGTGGGGTATATTCATCAGCTCAGGCTGCATATCAAAGTACCGCAGACGGAGTGGCTTAGACAACAGAAACTTACTTTCTCATCGTTCTGGAGACTGAAAGTCTGAGATCAAGGTGTGGGAAGGGTTGGTGTTTTTTGAGGCCTTTCTCCTTGCCATGCAGAACAGCCGTCTTCTTCCAGGACTTCACACAATCATCCCTCCACCTGGCCGGGGCCTACTCTTCACTTCTTATTAGGGCATCAGTCCTATTCAATTAGAGACCACCCATATGACTTCATTTTACCTTGATTGCCCCTTTAAAAGACTCATCTTTAAAGATGGTCACATGCTAAAGTCCTGGGGTTTATTATTTTTTTTTTTAGGATCTAAAAGTCTAAGTTTATTTTATATTATAGAGAGGAAAGAGAGCTGGGGGAAGAGATGAGAAATAAAGCAGAAAGCAGGGAGTAAGTACTGGGTCTTAGAACTTTAGTATATGAATGTGGGGGGAGGACAAAATTCAGCCCATAACAGAGAGCTTTGGGGGTAAAAATAGCAAGTCTAGGGTTCCAGAATAATCTGGATAGGGCCCGGCTTTGGTACTTTTTCAAAGCTCCCAAGTGATTCTAATGTCTGTCCAGCATTACAAAGTACTAGGTAGACCCTCGAGGAAGATTCTAGTCCCAGTTCAATCTAAAATAATGAGGACCATAGGTATAAAACGAACCAGCTGGACAAACAATTTTAAAGTCCTTCTCAGCATTGCAGTATCATGGAGCAGAGGGAGGAAAATCACCCCTAGCCTAATTCTTCTGTCCATCCTAACCCTGCTGCCTTTCATGGCTTCCTGATAGGAGGTGGCACATTTAGGGTTCAGGAGTAAATGGGAAGAAACTCAGAAAAGTTCCAGGAGGATCAACTTCTGGCCAATCAGGTGTTCCCTGATAATGCGTTTGGGCAGGATGCTTATGGCAGGCTGCCTGAGTGCTCCCGCAGCTGAAAGCTATTGGGAAAACATCAAGGGGCCCTGCCATTAGCGTTTCCATGCAGCTGCAATGGGACTCCTCTGAAAGCAAATTTGCACAAAGAGTGCGGTATGCTAATTAAAATGGAATTCTATGTGGACATTTCACTTGTGGATTAGTTAAACGCAATTAGCATCTGGGGCAGAAAGGGTTCTCTGGGAAAGAGGCTGAGCCAGGTACATTTGGGGTGGAATGGAAGAGTTAGGTTTTGACTATCATGCTTAAGGGAGCTGACTCTGCAATCACCATGAGGGCAATGTCACGGTGAGATGAAATTCACAAAGCAGGCTGGCTGAATCCCAATTACCAGGCCACAGGACACGTTTACTGGGTTCTTGAGCTTAGGCAGTCTCTCTTCCTGCTCCCCGTCTCGCTCGCCACAGTTAGGAACATAATATAACAAAAGCAGATTGAGGGGCGGCATCTGTGGCTCAGGAGAGTAGGGTGCTGGTCCTAAATGCCGGAGGTGGTGGGTTCAAACCCAGCCCCAGCCAAAACTGCAAAAAATAAATAAATAAATAAAAAGGTGTACATTTTAAAAAAATAAAAAAAAAAAAGCAGATTGAGAAATGTGTTTATTTGTAGCCAGTTGGTAATTTGAAACATCAAATTGCATGTTTCTAGAAATCTGTATAATAAACCTTAGGTGGGGGACACAAGGGGTGAGTTCCAAACTATTGGAAAGAGTGGACAGTGGGCCATGAGAGACAGATCGTCAGAGGGCCTATGTGAACGATGAGAATTGATTTTTCTTGCCTCCACCCAGAGGCAAAATGAAAAGGTCTAGAAGTGGGAGAAAAGAGTTGATGGAAGATAAAGCAAGTCAGGGAGACTGTAGCAGCTGAGGATCCCTCACTTACAATGGGGAAAACAGGGGAAAGGAAAGGAAAATATGAGAGAAGTCTGGGTGTGTCTGTAAACGGGCAGATGAATGTGCTCCTCTCTGACTAATATTAGACAGTGAGGTTCCCCCACCCTCCCCATGCCATGCATAGCACAAGATATGGGCAGGATATCAGATAGATAGTAAGTATTTCCGACAGAAAAAAACAATAGAGCATTCCCTTCCCCACCCCCACGAGTTTCCTGCAGCTTTTACCTAACTCTGAGAAGACCCAGAAGGTCTCCTGCGCCCAGTGGAGAGGGAGACACAGAGAGGTGAGAGTCCTGATTGGCATAGTTGACTTGGGACTTCCATGGCAAGGGCCAATGCGACCCTGGAGTAGGAAGCCTTGAAGTGTGCCCCAGCCCCCAGGGCATCCCCAATTCCAGCCAGATCCAAGCCTGAAGTTCCCCTAAAGAGACTGCCATCAAGCAGAGTCCAGTGAGAAGACAGGAAACACACTGGTTATTTAAACAAGAGAGAACTTACCATCAGGAACTGCTAACTAGGTAACCAGAAATGTCAAAAGAAAATTCTAAGGTGTCATGGAAGTAGCAACTAAGGGAAGAGTCCCCAACCCCCTAAGGATGAGGAAACGAAGAAAGAGATTGTACTTATTAAGAAGGCTGAATCAGGAGGAGATTGTACTATTTAGAAGGCTGAATAAGGAGGTTTTCCACCGTGAAACTCGGCCCCATGAGGACGAGTGCCAGCCAGTTGGTGCTGGTGTCTCTGGGCGAGGTTGGAAAGGCTGCTAAGTGAATGCAGTCGCTGCTGCAGGGAAGCTCTGTTACTGCCGGGGTGAAGAAAGACCATCATGAGAGTGATGCTCAGAGACAGACAGGAAGCCCGGGAAGCAGCCAGGAAGGGAGACACCCCTTCTGCCTGCCCAGCCTCCCAGTCTCCCTCTAGCATCTGACAGGGCAGAGCCTCCCAGAGAGCCAGCCAGAGAACAAGGAGATTGTTCAGTCCCAGCTGCAAGAGCACAAGTGTGGAGTATAGATGAGAGGTTTGGAAACAAGAGGCAATTGCTTAGCAATAGCTGTAACACAATAATCACACAAGAAGAACACAGCTAATCCGGCAGTAGCTGGCACAGCTACAGCTCATGGTCTGTAGGAGGGACCACGCTGGGTGATACAAAGAGCTGTAAACACAGCCTCCCCCTGGCATATTAGGAGGAAAGGAAATTTGCTTCTTTCTGCACCCTGCCTCTTCTTGATCACAGAGTTTCTAACCCATGATGCCTCTTACATACCATCGGTCACCACCTAGAATTCTTGAACTCTTGTGGTATGATGCTGCTGCTGCCACCAGACGACTTCAAGAGGGTAGTGTGAGGCTAAGTCTCTCCCAAGTGATGCCCACGCCTCACCCTCTGATTTCTTACAGGACCTCCAATACAATTTTATGGAAGGTTTAGAGATTATCATACAGGCCAGGAAACAACTTAAAAGTAAACCTTAGATATTACCGTTGCTAAAGTTTGTCACATATTCTCTTTTCAGGAAAACTCTGCCATTGCTTCTTGGCCTTTTGGCTAAGAACAAGTGCAGAAGAACTCTGTCCTTTGGGCCTGACTCCCTATTATGTCCCCATGGCCTAGATGCCCATTTTCTCACTTCCTTGAGTTCCTGGCCCCAAATCTATGAAGGGAAACTGTAAAGACCTGCTCATTTGTTACCCACAGCGAATTCAATCAAATCAGAATTGGACTCAAGTCTCATTTTCATTAGCAAACACCCATTATCAGACCTTCCTATATTAAAAAAAAAAAAATCCCTTAAGGAAAATTATACTACTTTTCTAATATACAGAAGCAACTGATGTCATTTTGTGTGTGTGTGTGTGTGTGTGTGTGAGATTCTTCTTCATTTCTTCCCAATAGCTGTCCTGGGGTGGACCTTCCTGACACATTGCATCTCAGAGTCGTCTGAGTCCTCTGAATTAGACAGATTAGGCAGATCATAAGCTGTTATTTCTGCTGCCGAGCTGCCATTTCCTCCTCAGGAAAATAAGGAGTTGTATCTAATTCAATGCCAAGATGTCTTCCAGAAGTATGATGCCATGAATATTAATGTGAATTATGAAACTGATGGTTTGTCTTCAGCTTTGGTTTACTAACAACTACCATAACACTTGAGACATAGGAGATGCTCAATAAATGTACATTGAATGCATAAGTGAATAAAAGAATCATAATAGTAATTTTGTAGGTTTTTTTTTTTCAGATTAACATAAGGGTACATATAATTGGGTTACACCTGAGTTTATATTAGGTAGGTCATGTCCAAGTTGTAGTTGAGTCTTTCACCCAGAAAGTTTGCCATATAATTTTTGTAATTTTTTTTAAATATCTACAAGGGAAGGGAAATCCAGTGTGAACCCCATGGGCAAGTGGTGATTTACAGTTGATCAAACAGCAAAAAGACACATTGATGATTTTTTAAAAACCTATATGATTATGTCCGTAGATATGTCAAAAAGTGAAATATTTTATAAACGTCAACTAATCAATTCATTTGTTCATTCAAAAAACAATTTACTCATGGCCTACAGGCAGTATTGTAGCCACTAGGATCAAAAGAGATTAAAAAAAATCTATGTTCTCATGGAATTTATTACATTCAAAATTAAAACTTTTTACAAACTAGGAATGTAGATGATATACAAGGATTTATTGATGAAAAAAATGTTTCGAGATTTTTAAAATCATATATGTCGTTACTTGATGAAAAGTCATTAGTATGTAAGTCATTCCTTGAAGTTTTATTTCCCATTTATATTTTTGCCATTGTGGATAGCTGATCAATGTTATTATCTACTATGTTCTGAATGTTTTTGATCTCCCTAAAATTCAAATGTTGAAATCCTAATGGCCAAAGTAGAGAGTCTGAGGAGTTGAGGCCACTGAGGAGGTAACTAAGTCATATAGGCAAAGTGCCCTCATGAATGGGACTAGGGAGTTCTTCCTCCCTTTCTTCTGAGGACACAGCAAGAAGGCGCCATTTCTGAAGAATGGGGCCTCACCAGACACCAAAGCTGCTGGTACCTTGACCTTGGACTTCCCAGCCCCCAGAACTGTGAGAAATAAATATTGTTTAGAAGCCACCCATCTAAGGTATTTAGTTAAAGCACCCCCAAACTAAGACAAAATATTAACTTTTTTTTTTTTTTTTTTTTTTGCAGTTTTGGCCAGGGTCGGATTCAAAGCTGACACCCGCTATATATGGGGCCGGCGCCCTACTCCTTGAGCCACAGATGCCACCCAATATTAACATTTTTACCATCTTAATGTTGAATATCTCTGATTTTATTCCTGCACAATTTTACAAATAGTAAATTTAATTGTTGAAAAAGCAGTCTGCAAATTAGTGAGGGTCACTGGTATGAGATTGTATATCTGGTCACTAAATGTGTCTTAAATTGATATAGCTCCTACATTCAATTAAAGCGTTCTCAACCCCCTGACTTTTAAGGAACCTCAATTACACCTGTGCATGAGCTGGTTCCCCTGAGCAGCCTCTGGAGCAGAGAGTGCAGGCAGTGTAGTTAATGCACAGATGTCTCAGCCAAGAACAGACACCGGGGACCAGGTTTTAAATAGTCCAAAGCAAACCTTGTTCCAAGACCACAGTCTTGTTGACTAAGCGGACAGAGTTAACCTTCTCTCTCCCTCTTTGAACTTCATGCAAATACAAATGGAAAGTGGAGAAGTAAAGGTAGGAGCTTGGGGGTTGGGGCATAAATCACAAGCGTGAGCAGTGGCCTTTCTTCTGGCAATTTTAGAATTTATTAAGTTCTGACTTGGGTAGCCCACCATGACATCAGCACAGTGTCAGCTGTGATATATAAGGTGATGACAATCCTGACTGATGCCACTTTTAGCTTCCCATTTTCTAAAAGCCGAAACATGCCCTCTCTCCCTCCAGATACAGTAAATTCACATTGACTTAGGAGACACCTTTGCAAACAAGACATCAAACTTTATGCAAGGGCATTTCTTTTTAGGGCAGTGGCTGCTATCATTGCCCCCGCAGGCTGCTCTGTCCTTGCAGAATTCTTCAGAATGTGACTGAGGCCAGGATCCCCTCCTTAGTAGTGTGGCTTTTGTTCTTAGAGGAGTTTTAAAGTAGACAGAAACCAATCTAGCTGCCATTCATTAGAGAGATCGTGTCATTTTCAGAAAGCCAAAGAGGGTGAAAGGGAAATTAACATCTCCCAGGCCTCTCTCAAAAGTGCCCATGATCAAGATTGCAATTGCTTAACTTCAGGATGGCCACCATCAATTATTTCCTCCCTTCAGAAACATGTTATTCTTCTATCAAGAGGTAGAGCCCATCTTCTCAGTGCAAGAAATAATATAAAATGTTTTCCTGGGCATTAGTTCACAGGCAAAGCTTTCCTCCAGTTCTACAGACCCTAATGAGCATTCTCTTCCAGGACGTCGTACCTTCTTCCATCACAGCGCTTACCTTACTATTTGTAATTTTTCTATGCCCATCAGATTGCAAGCCCCTTGAGAGTTCCACGTAAAAGGTGCGGCTGGTAGTGGGCAGTGTAGTTCAGTGGATAACTCCAATGGTTTTGAAGGCATTCAGGACCAGATTCAAACCCTGACTCCTCCGTTTAGTTTCAGATGTGTGACTTCCGGCAAGTTATTTGGCTTCTCTGATTTTTAGCTTTCCCGTCGGAAAAAGGGGATAAAACTATCTCTTAGCATTGACTGAGCATTAGAGAAGGCAATGACAGGGCCTGAGGCAGAAAAGCCTTGCATCAGGGGTAGCTGGTATTCATTAGGCACTCAGCAAATGTGACAGAACAAATGGAAACACTTCTAACCTCTGCCCTGCTGAAATGGCCTCTTCTTGGACTTCTCTTCTGTCATCCCCTTTAATTAATTGCGCTTCACCTTAGCTGCTCTGTATTATTACCTGGGGAACTTTAAAAAGTCAGATACCAAGAATAAATACATACATATATAATGTTTTACACATTTACAAAAAACAGAAAATGCGGATACCCAGGCTGCCTTCTATGCCAATGAACTCAGAGTATTTAGAGGTGGCACCAGTCATGAAGAGCTTCCATGGTCTCCAGTTGATCCCAATGTACAGCCAGAGTTGAGCACCACTCCCTCGAGGGCCCCACCCTCGGTCCTCTTCTTTTCCAGGTCTGTGCATCCTTGTAAGATCCTCGCTCCTGGGCCTTTCTGGCTTCCCCTTGGCTCCTGGCATTGCCTTCTCCAGCTTGGCCCTCTCTTCTAGATAATGGACAAAACTTTGGATCAATAAATCCAAAACAGAAGTCTCTGCCATTCGTCCCTGCCCTCAACACCCCCTGCCCCTGGAGTTCCCATCTCAGTGGAGGGAAGGAGCAGAGTCCCAAATGCTCAAGCTGAGAATCACAAAACCAAGTTTTACTCCTTCCCGACTCTCCCTCCAGCCCCATAAAAACCAGCATCCAAACCCATCGGTCTCCTCTGCACGTTGTCCTTGTACCATCCCCATCTTTATGCTCAAATTGCCTCTGCCCTAACGCAAACCCACATGCCTCCAGCTCAGGCTGTGGCAGTGGTCTCCCATCCTAGTCTGCCTGTTCGCTCATAAATCCTTCCTCACTTCCCACAAGATGTTCTCACAACACAGCCCTGGCCAAGTCACTTCCCTGCTTGAAAATGTAATGGATTCCCAGATCCTCGGCCCGACTCTGCCTGGACATGGAGGAAATCGCCTACCTTTTCCTGTCCCCCACCCACCCCATCTGCAGCTTACTCTCCGGCCATACAGTGGCACAGTCCTTGCCAGGACACACACACACCCTGCCTTTGACCAGCCTGGAGTTTTCTTCTCAGCCTCTCTCCTTTGTTCAGCCTTTGTTCAAGCAGGAGTTTTTATTCCTCACCCTCGCTCCTCCCAACTCTCTCCTTCACTCATTTCTCTCTCTTTCTTCAAACACAAGCTGCCCTCCTTCTTCAGAATCAATGTGCCACTCACTCAAACCTCCAAAAAGAACTGTACCCTGCTGTGTTGGCCATGAAGCCTCAGCCAGTTCATCCATCCCTGGTCTCTCCAAGGACAGTTTTGTCATGGAAAATTCCAGGGCAAATGCCAGGCTCCTCATCCTTCTACTCCATCCTCAACCTGCCCAGACCAGGGCAGTTGAGCCCCTTGAGGCCCTGAGAGGATGGACTTGGACAACTGGAAGCCCATCTATCTCCTGTCAGCTTGAACGTAGGTTTTCCAGGCCACTGCGTTTATTATCTCAGTGCTGAGAGGTTACCTGTTGTGCCAAGAGGAACCAGCACAGGATTTAAGAACGCAGAACACCTACCACTTATCACCTGCCTGAACTGGAGCAAGTTTCTTAACTTCTTTGCTTCAGGTTCTTCATTTGTAAAATGGGAGTCATAATAGTACCAACTTATAGGGCTGTCATGAGGATTGAATGACTTAATATTTAAGCTCCTTAGAATAGTATCTGGCACATGGCACTAAGCATTATGTAAGGGCTTGTTAAATAAACAGGGAATCTTAGTACGTGTTAACAAGCCACCTAACAGCATGTAAACCCCCTCAGGGCAAAAATAATATCTTATTTGTTTAGAACACAGTAAGTTCTCAAAAAATATGTGAGTGATGATGGCTGGTAGAAGTAGAAATTGGTACATTTCTGGAGGACGGTTAGATAATATGTATCAAAGTTTTTAACAGGACTATTCCTTGATCCAGTAATTCCAACTTTCAGAATGTTTTCTGTGGACATAATTTAAAAATGTAAAAAGATGCATCTATAAGGATATTCGCTGAAGTGCTCTATATAGTAACAAAAAAAATGGAAACAGCCTTAATGTCTTTTAATGGAGACTCAGTTATATAAACCATGAGAAATGTATACAAAGGGACATCACGCTGCTCTTAAAGGATGGTGGTCTATATGCATATTTTGAGGGCATGAAAAGATGTCTAAGATATTATCATGAGGTTTTAAAATCAGGCTACACAACAAATATAGTATGATCTCAATTTTTTTTACCCTTCTATGTGTATGTATTTACCCATGGATATAAAAACCTCAGAAAGAACTTGTTAGTAGCCAATTAAAAATAAATTAGAGAAAAAATAAGGAATGATATGTATCAAATGTTGAAAAGTCCTTACATCTGGACAGAGAGGTTGTGGGTATTTGTAAGTTTTTTTAGTTTTTTAATTACAAAATGGTACATTTTAATTGTCTTTAATTGAAATAATCCTGAAGCACATATGTACCAAAAAAAAAAGAAAAGTCCTTTCACCTTCCCAGTTGCTCACAGCAAGTAGTGTTCCCCAGATGCAGCTAAACAGTTTGGGGTGTGAGCTTCCTGGCCTTTATTTATTTTTTATTTTTTTTTTTTGCCTTTTCTTTTTCTTTATTCTTTCTCTTTTTCTTGTTGTTGTTGTTGTGCATCCGAACATACTTAAATATTAGATGAAGATTTTCTAAACTTTAAAATTGAAATAAAATCAGCACCAGTTCCTTCCGCAGATTTCTAAATGTCTGAAGCCCTTGCCAAGATTTCTCCAAATCCCCAGAGAGGTACCATCTCATGAAATCTGCTGGCTTTGAATCAATCCCTGCTCTTACCAAATTATCTATTTTGATTATCACTTCCCTCCCCCACCTCTTCTGCCTCTCTCCTCACTGGTCCTAATGTGCAACAGAATTCCTTTTTGTCTACTTTTACTCAAATTAACTCCCATATATCTAGAAGCATTTATGGGGGTGGGGGTTGGCACAGTGGATGGGGACTTTCCTCAGAAAAACAATTTGTAAGGTGTTAGCAAAAATCTAGTCCCGTACTTGAAAATTTTCCTGGACCACCCACACCCACACATATACCACTCCATCCTTAGCTAGGGGAGTTTTTTCTCATGACCTTTTTCAACAGGCTCAAGACTCCAGCAAGTTTTCTTGAACTTTCTATATTTCCCAATGCCTTCCTCACATTTGAGAACTTGTAAACCATTCAACAGAAAGGTCACGTTCTCTGGGTCTCATCCTTCAGGTGACTTGACATATCAGAGACCCCAGAACTTATTGTACAGCTGAAGCCTCTAGATGCTTCTGCAGCTGGTGCCCACGAGGCTGAAGTGAGGGCTCACAGCATCCCACAGAGCACTGGTCTGTGCAGCTGAGGTCTTCATCTCCCACTCAAAGTGCTATAAATAATTCTAGATAAAAGCTGGATTTCTAACTCTCCTTATCAAGACAAGCCTCCCGTTTTGCATGCGGCCTTTAGAGGGTTTCTGTCCATCGCTAATGTCATCATGCTACTCCAACTGCCAAGAGGCCTCAGCTTTATCAGCTGATTTCGGGGGCCCCACGTTTGACTTACACAATCATGAAAGGACTGAGACATGTGAGTCTATCTTCAAAGGCTTCATCTGTCCCACACTCATCCTCAGACTCACTGTCCACATCATCTCCCTTTCTTTCTAACAGTTGGCAGAATCCCCTTAGGAGTATTTTCTGAACATCAGAAGGAAGTTATAAAACTCCTTTGACATTAGCCTTCCCATGGCAGGGGGGTGAGGGGGCTGCAGGTAAACTATCAGAGGGCCAAGTACAGGTAGGGCGAGGTTCAGAAATTTCTCTCAGGTGAAAGCAGCAGAGGGCCCTGGAAAATGAGTCACAAACATCAACAACTATAGCTACAGAATTTCTTCAAAAGTCAAAGTCTTTGTTGAAAACACACTTGGATTAATTGAAAATCCCTACCCAGCTCACTTGCCAAGGCAGAACTGGAGGAGCTGGCCGATGCGGCTCAGGAAGAAATCAGGGGCCTGGAGGCTCTGGGTAGAAGCTGCCTGCTCTCAGATTCTAGGGAAATGCATCACCAGGCCTAGAGAGCAAATTGTGACGTGTGGATAAACACACTCTGCAGACACTCTGATACTGGCAGAGCCCTGGGGCAGAGGAGCTGGGACTCCAAGTCCCTGCCTCAGAAACCAGCAGCTGCCTGGAAGCTTCAAATGCCTCAGTCCCCATGGCTGACTGCCTAATGACACTCAAACAGGTAGCAGGAAAAACAGAGGGAAGCAGGACTCAGATGCTAACATTCTGAGTATGTATCACCAGAAAGGAGGAGCGACTTCAGCACACATGTGCAAAGAACAGTTGCTAGAGACAGTGTGGGAACTGTTAGCCAGCTCCAGGCAGAGGCCCTGCCCAGACTGTCCCACGGTAGTATGACCACAGTTCCCGCACTGGGGTTCTACTCCTGCCATCCCAGGTTCAGAGGAGTAGGACCTAACCAGCCTCTGTTAGAGCGCTGGTTTCCAACGCAGACCTACCCAGGAAAAGCAATCCTAGAGAACATGGCAGATCCATGAACGAGCAAAGAATGTGAGCAATCCAGACCTTTGGGACTCGGGGTCCCCACGCTGGCTACAAGGACCCCCAGACATGGACGTCAGGCACGCTGGAGCCTAGAACTGAGCAGAAACCTGAAACCCTGGATAAGCAGAGCCAGCTAGTAGCTTGATGTTATCACCACTTCTTCTGGATAAAAGCCCGTTTCTTAGCTTTTTCCCATCACTTATAAGTAACAAAATGTCCTCAAGTCACCAAACAGTATTTTAATAATTCCTTAAAACACTGAAAGGACACAGTAAACATGTTGGAACATGATGATAAGTAATTTTCAAGGGGCTCAAGTAAAAGGCCAGGAAGCAACAAGCTTGAAAAATGAATCCAAGACATGGCCCCTTGCCCTTTGGACCACAGCAGACCCACCTCTATCTTGTTTCAGTGCCAATTTTTACTCTGCTTTTTGGATCATGAAAAGGCAGGTCCATGAGTGACAGCAGTTCCAACTGTAAAGCATTCTGTTGGATAATCAGTGACACACATCCTCTTACAACACTGACACCTAAACTGTTCCAATCAAACCAGGAGGACAGTTCGGGGCATCACCACCTCCAGCGTATCATCATTAATACAGCAGCTAAGTTCACTGACACCTTCCTCTGTGTCACACTGAATGCTTTGCACAGACAATGTTCATTTAATCTTCACAGCAGCCCCACAAGGTAACCTTTGCTTTAACCTCCATTTTCCAAGTGATGAACCTGAAGCTCAGAGAGAGTAATTAATCTTCCCAATGTCACACAGCAAATACGTTAAGGAACCAAGACTCTGAATGTCATGCTTTTAAACCTCATTTTGGCACCATGGACCAGTTTCACGAAAGACAGTTTTTCCACAGATGGGGGCAGGCAGTGTGGTTTCAGGATGATTCAAATGCATTGCCTTATTGTACACTTTGTTTCTATTATTATTACATTGTAATATATAATGAAATAATTACACAACTCACCATAATGCAGAATCAGTGAGTGACGGGGAGTGGCTGTAAATATAGATGAAGCTTTGCTTGCTCACCTGCTGCTCACCTCCTGTTGTGCAGCCTGGTCCTAGGAGGCCACAGACTGGTACCTTGGGTATTGAGGCCCACAGCTCTTAACCATTCCTCTACATCAGTGGTTCTCAACTTGTGGGTCACGATCCCTTTGGGGATCGAACGACCCTTTCACAGGGGTCACCTAAGA
Source organism: Nycticebus coucang (assembly GCF_027406575.1). Lineage (NCBI taxonomy): Eukaryota > Metazoa > Chordata > Mammalia > Primates > Lorisidae > Nycticebus > Nycticebus coucang. The sequence continues at coordinate 50,403,828 of NC_069797.1, forward strand.
CCATCCTGCATATCATATATTTACATCACTATTCATAACAGTAGCAAAATTACAGTTATGAAGTAGCAATGAAAATAATTTTATGGTTGGGGTCACCACAATATGAGGAACTGTATTAAAGGGTTGCAGTATTAGGAAGGTTGAGAACCACTGTTCTACATAGACCCTGAGAGGGAACAGAAAGAAACAGGTATTTATTGGGCAACTACTTTCTGCCAAGCATTCTTCTAAAGGGTGAAGGGACAAAAGTGAAAAGAAATGCTCTCCAGTCTGAAGAAGCAGATGTTCTCCTAGAGAGAGAGTCACACATGCAAATTATAAAGCAATAACGTGAGGCCAGTGGTTTCCCTGAGACTGAAGGGGCCTTTCCAGCCCTGAGCAGGGTGCAACACGGCACACTGTGCTTGCTCTTCAAGCAAAGCCTCTTCTGTCTCTGTGTCCCTGACAGACTCTGAGCATATAGAGAGAGGGACTGTGACCTGGTCAATATCATGTCCCTGGGGAGAAGTTGTGCGTATTGGGGCAGAGAGGCAAAAAGCTCAGGGACAATCATAGTACTTTCATCCGGTGGAACTGAAGATTTCATTTTGCTGTGTGGCCGAATTTTCTTACTACTTGCTCTTCTTGTTTTAATTATTTCTGTGACTATTTCATGGCTTAATTCATTTAAATCTTCCAAAGTTTATCTGAAAGAAGAAAAAGAGAAGAATGAGAAAAGGCAAAAACTTGCAAGAAAAAAACAACAAGAGATACAAGGTGAAAAGAGGCTCCCATCCAGAGGAGAGTTAAAGAAAATTAGCAAGTAACCTGATGGATTATAGCTGCAACAAGAGAGAAGGTTGAAGAACGCACATCAACCCCGCTGAGGTGAGCTGTGACCCCAAGGATATAAACAAAAGGTACAAAATCCATCACCAAGCAATGGGAGTCCCCTCCCCCATGAGAAGGGCTCGGAGTGCCCCACAAACAAACAAACAGAGTTCAAAGGTCCTCCCACTACACTCCATGGGAGAGACCTGTAAAAACTGGACCTACCTCCCCTACTAGGGTGCCACGGCATTCTACCAAGCATAAAACTGTATATATTCTCTACCTGCAATTCTAAGCTCCCAGCACTCCCCTCCACTCTCATTCTGAGGTCTGGAGGCCTGTCCCCCAGAAGTCCATATTCTTGGGTGATTTCTCAAGGGGTGTGGACAGCTAGACTGCAGCTAGTCAGTGCTGATTCTGTGGCACAGGAGTGAGGAGAGGACAGTCGGCTGAGAGAGAACTACACCAGAGTGGCAGTGCCCTGAGCCACAGAGCAGCAGCCGTTTTTGGCAACAATAGGGCTCACTCCTGGATATTCCGAATCCAAACCCCCTGTCTCCCTAGGCAACCAGAGGAGGCCAGGCATCTTCTCAGGTGGCAACCACCACAGAACAGATCTGGGACGGAAACGCAGGCCCCATGAGTAAAGGGCTTACCTGAGGTGGTACCGACCTGGGTGGAGTGCAGGGACTAGAAAATGCATGAGCAGAGCCAGGAAATTCCCAGGGCAGGGCTGACCCAGAGGACCGCATTACTGAGCCTAAGACACACCCAGCCCTCAGGGGATCGTCAGCCTATACACAAAGGAAGACAGGAGGCTCTAGAACTGACAGGTAACTGAATACAACCTGCAGGAGAAAAGACAGGGCCTGAGGCGCAGGCTCTGGGAACTCAAAACAGCTTCTCTTCTGCAAGAGAATTTAGCAGGGACAGAAACAAATTTCCGCAAAGTTGTTCTGTTCTGTTCTGTCAGTAACATCAATCAGGGGCAGGGCTTGAACTGAGTGAACACCCCCCAGCCTCCATCAAGTGCCCGAGGTTGTCAGGCCTCACCTCCCCCTGCTGAATAGAGGCAGAGCACAGCGGTCTGGCTGCGCAGATATAGATTTCTTTGTGATTCAAGCAGGTGCAAACCCCTGGAGTATCTGTTCACTACAGGCAAGTGGGTCACAGCCCTGCGGGGCTATCCGTGACTGGGTGTGACAGAGGTGCAAGGTGAGGAAGGAGGCATGAACCTTCCCACACTGATCTATTTGCTGGGTGGGTCCTCCTGACTTCACAGAGCACCAGAGCAAGTCATATCTGAGTTGTCACCAGACCCCTGCGATCCAGTTGCCAGAGACCTTTTAAACTCTCCCACCTGAGACAGGTGCTGACTGAGACAATTGATTTGGTCCTTTTGAACTGAGCTAATCGCCCGAGGACTATTCAAATGGTGCCCTGGGTGTGTGGTTGTAGGAAGGTTTGATTTTCCTTTTCCAATTGTTGCCTGTAGGGGATGGGGTGACTTAATTGCTGGTATTTCTCCACAGCTGAGACTTCAACCCAGAGTAACTATTTCACTAGGGTCAAACAGAGACCAACTAAAAACAAGACAGAACCACTTAGCCTCTCCACAACAAACAGGTCCCCAGTTTCTCAGGCCATAGCACTGTACAGGTCCTTGACAAAGCCCCTGGGGAAAAATCAAACAGTGTAAAATAATCATAGGGCAGAATCAGTGGAAAAACTCTGGTAACATGAATAGATCAATACCTCCAAGGAAAGATGTGGCAGATGTAACTGAAGATCCCATTCATAAACAGCTGGCCAAGATGTCAGAAATTGAATAAAGAATTTGCATTGCAAACAAGATTAATAGAATGGAGGAAAATTTGGAATTAGAAATTTGAGGAGCAATTCAAAAGTCGGAATTAAAAATTCAAGGAGAAATTCAAAAGTTGTGTCAAGTATTTAACAAATTTAAAGACAAAACCACCAAAGATTTTGACACACTGAAGCAACAATTTGCAGCCCTCAAACATCTGAAAAATACAGTAGAATCCCTCAGCAACAGAGTGGAGCAAGTAGAAGAAAGCATTTCTGACATCAAAGACAAGTTTTTGAATGCTCCCAAACTCTCAAAGAGGAAGAGAAATGGAGAGCAAAAAGAGATCATTCTCTCAGAGAGCTCTGGGATAATTTGAAGAAGGCTAATATCCACATCATTGGAATCCCTGAAAGTGATGAAGTGGCCTCGCAAGGCACAGAGGCCCTTCTCCATGAAATTATGAAAGAGAATTTTCCAGACATGGCAAGAGATTCTGAAATTCAGATAGCAGACAGATTCAGAACCCCAGCACGACTCAATCCAAATCCCCGGGCATATCATAATTAACTTCACTAAAGTTAATATGAAGGAGAAAATTCTCAAAGCAGCCAAACGTAAGAAAGCCGTTACCTACAAAGAGAAGAACATTAGAATGACTGCAGATCTCTCTGCTGAAACTTTTCAAGCCAGAAGAGGGTGGTCATCGACTTTTAATCTCCTGAAACAAAATAACTTTCAAACCCAGATCATGTATCCAGCTAAATTCAGTTTCATTTATGATGGAGAAATTAAATACTTTAATGACATTCATACGTTGAACAAATTTGCCATAACCAAACCAGCTCTTCACGATATTCTCAGACCTATCCTCCATAATGACCAGCTCAATCCTCTACCACAAAAGTAAACTCACTCAGAAACTTTTGATCAAACTCCAACTTCCGCTTGGCGAAAAGATTAAAAATGTCCATTGGAATTTCGAAAAACTCGATACCCAAAATTTTACCAGACTTATCAATATTCTCCATTAATGCAAATGGCTTAAACTATCCTCTAAAGAGGCACAGGTTAGCTGACTGGATACAAAAACTCAGGCCAGATATTTGCTGCGTACAAGAGTCACATCTTACCTTAAAAGATAAATATAGACTCAGGGTGAAAGGATATTTGCCCATATTACAGGCAAATGGTAATCAGATAAAAGCAGGTGTTGCGATTCTATTTGCAGACACGATAGGCTTTAAACCAACAAAAGGAAGGAAGGATGAGAATGGTAACTTCATATTTGTTAAGGGTAATACTCAATATGATGAGATTTCAATTATTAATATTTATGCACCCAACCAGAATGCACCTCAATTTATAAGAGAAATTCTAACAGACATGAGCAACTTGATTTCCTCCAGCTCCATAATAGTCAGAGATTTTAACACTCCTTTGGCAGTGTTGGATAGATCCTCCAAGAAGAAGCTGAGCAAAGAAATTTTAGATTTAAATCTAACCATCCAACATTTGGATTTAGCAGACATCTACAGAACATTTCATCCCAACAAAACTGAATACACATACTTCTCATCACCCCACGGAACATACTCCAAAATCGATCACATCTTAGGTCACAAGTCTAACCTTAGTAAATTTAAAGGAATAGAAATTATTCTTTTGCATCTTCTCAGACCACCATGGAATAAAAGTTGAACTCAGTAATAACAGGAATCTGCACACTCATACAAAAACATGGAAGTTAAATAACCTTATGCTGAATGATACCTGGGTCATAGATGAGATTAAGAAGGAAATTGCCAAATTTTTGGAACAAAACGACAATGAAGACACGAATTGTTAGAACCTCTGGGATACCGCAAAGGCAGTCCTAAGAGGGACATTTATAGCACTGCAAGCCTTCCTCAAGAGAACAGAAAGAGAGGAAGTTAACAACTTAATGTGACATCTCAAGCAACTGGAAAAAGAAGAACATTCCAATCCCAAACCCAGTAGAAGAAAAGAAATAACCAAAAGTAGAGCAGAATTAAATGAAATTGAAAACAAAAGAATTATACAACAGATCAATAAATCAAAAAGCTGGTTTTTCGAAAAGGTCAATAAAATAGATAAACCTTTGGCCAACCTAATCAGGAAAAAAAAGAGTAAAATCTCTAATCTCATCAATCAGAAACGACAAAGACAAAATAACAACAGACTCCTCAGAAATTAAAAAAAATCCTTAATGAATATTATAAGAAACTTTATTCTCAGAAATATGAAAATCTGAAGGAAATTGACCAATACTTGGAAGCACGTCACCTTCCAAGACTTAGCCAGAATCAAGTGGAAATGTTGAACAGGCCCATATCAAGTTCTGAAATAGCATCAACCATACAAAACCACCCTAAAAAGAAAAGCCCAGGACCAGATGGTTTCACGTCAAAATTCTACCAAACCTTTAAAGAGGAATTAGTACCTATATTACTCAACTTGTTCCAAAAGGTAGAAAAAGAAGGAAGACTACACAACACGTTCTATGAAGCAAACATCACCCTGATCCCCAAACCAGGAAAAGACTCAACAAGCAAAGAAAATTACAGACCAATATCACTAATTAATATAGATGCAAAAATATTCAACAAGATCCTAACAAACAGAATCCAGCAACACATCAAACAAATTATACATCATGACCAAGTCGGTTTTATCCCAGGGTCTCAAGACTGGTTCAATATATGTAAATCTATAAGTATAATTCAGCACATAAACAAATTAAAAAACAAAGACCATATGATTCTCTCAATTGATGCAGAAAAAGCTTTTGATAATATCCAGCATCCCTTCATGATCACAACACTTAAGAAAATTGGTTTAGAAGGGACTTTTCTTAAACTGATAGAGGCCATCTACAGCAAACCCACAGCCAATAAAATATTGAATGGAGTTACATTGAAATCATTTCCACTCAGATCAGGAACCAGACAAGGCTGCCCATTGTCTCCATTGCTCTTTAACATTGTAATGGAAGTTTTAGCCACCACAATTAGGGAAGAAAAGGCAATCAAGGGTATCCATATAGGGTCACAAGAGATCAAACTTTCACTCTTCACAGACGATATGTTGCATATCTGGAAAACACTAGGGATTCTACTACGAAACTCTTAGAAGTGATCAAGGAATACAGCAGTGTCTCAGGTTACAAAATCAACATTCATAAATCGGTAGCCTTTATATATACCAACAATAGTCAAGTTGAAAAAGCAGTTAAGGACTCTATCCCATTCACAGTAGTGCCAAAGAAGATGAAATATTTGGGAGTTTATCTAAAAAAGAACGTGAAAGATCTCTATAAAGAGAACTATGAAATTCTAAGAAAAGAAATAGCTGAAAATGTTAACAAATGGAAAAACATACGATGCTCATGGCTGGGAAGAATCAACATTGTTAAAATGTCCATACTACCCAAAGCAATATACAATTTTAATGCAATCCCTATTAAAGCTCCACTGTCATAATTTAAAGATCTTGAAAAAACAATACTTTGTTTTATATGGAATCAGAAAAAACCTCGAATAGCCAAGACATTACTCAGAAATAAAAACAAAGCAGGAGGAATCATGCTACCAGACCTCAGACTATACTACAAATCGATAGTGATCAAAACAGCATGGTACTGGCACAAAAACAGAGAAGTAGATGTCTGGGACAGAATAGAGAACCAAGAGATGAATCCAGCTACTTACCATTATTTAATCTTTGACAAGCCAATTAAAAACATTCAGTGGGAAATGATTCCCTATTTAACAAATGGTGCTGGGTGAACTGGCTGGCAACCTGCAGAAGACTGAAACTGGACCCACACCTTTCACCATTAACTAAGATAGACTCTCACTGGATTAAAGATTTAAACTTAAGACATAAAACTATAAAAATACGGGCGGCGCCTGTGGCTCAGTGAGCAGGGCACCAGCCCCATATGCCGAGGGTGGCGGGTTCAAACCCAGCCCCGGCCAAACTGCAACAACAAAAAAAATAGCCGGGCGTTGTGGCAGGCGCCTGTAGTCCCAGCTACTCGGGAGGCTGAGGCCCGAGATTCTCCTAAGCCCAGGAATTGGAGGTTGCATGAGCTGTGTGATGCCACGGCACTCTACCGAGGGCAATAAAGTGAAACTCTGTCTCTACAAAAAAAAAAAAACATTATACAAATACTAGAAGAGAGTGCAGGGAAAACCCTTGAAAAAAATCGGTCTGGGCAAGTATTTTATGAGGAGGACCCCCAGGGCAATTGAAGCACCTTCAAAATACACTACTGGGACCTGATCAAACTAAAAAGCTTCTGCACAGCCAAGAACACAGTAAGTAAAGCAAGCAAACAGCCCTCAGAATGGGAGAAGATATTTGTAGGTTACGTCTCCGACAAAGGTTTAATAACCAGAATCCACAGAAAACTCAAACGTATAAGCAAGAAAAGAACAAGTGATCCCATCGCAGGCTGGGCGAGGGATTTGAAGAGAAACTTCTCTAAAGAAGACAGACGCACAGCCTACAGACATATGAAAAAATGCTCATCATCTTTAATCATCAGAGAAATGCAAATCAAAACTACTTTGAGACATCATCTAACTCCAGTAAGACTAGCCTGTATCACAAAATCCCAAGACCAAAGATGTTGGCGTGGATGTGGAGAAAAGGGAACACGTCTACACTGCTGGTGGGAATGCAAACTAATACATTCCTTTTGGAAAGATGTATGGAGAACACTTAGAGATCTAAAAATAGATCTGCCATTCAATCCTATAATTCCTCTACTAGGCATATACCCAGAAGACCAAAAATCACATCACAACAAAGATATTTGTACCAGAATGTTTATTGCAGCCCAATTCATAATTGCTAAGTCATAGAAAAAGCCCAAGTGCCCATCGATCCACGAATGGATTAATAAATTGTGGTATATGTACACCATGGAATATTATGCAGCCTTAAAGAAAGATGGAGACTTTACCTCTTTCATGTTTACATGGATGGAGCTGGAACATATTCTTCTTAGTAAAATATCTCAAGAATGGAAGAAAAAGTACTCAGCCCTACTATGAAACTAATTTATGGCTTTCATATGAAAGCTATAACCCAGTTATAACCTAAGAATAGGGAGAAGGGGGAGAGGGAGGGCAGGGAGGGGAGAGGTGGGTAGAGGGAGGGTGATTGGTGGGATTACACCAGCGGTGCATCTTACAAGGGTACATGTGAAACTTATTAAATGTAGAATATAAATGAATTAGCACAGTAACTAAGAAAATGTCAGGAAGGCTATGTTAACCAGTGTGATGAAGATGTGTCCAGTGTTCTATAAAACCAGTGTATGGTGCCCCATGATCCCATTAATGTACACAGCTATGATTTAATAATAAAAAAAGAAAGAAAAAAAAATCATGTCCCTGTGAGGTGGCATCATGCTTCCCAGTGCAAATGCCACTTTGACTGGAAGGCTTATTTACCGAAATGAAAACTACAGGCTGGACACATATGTTCATCGAAATGTAAAAACTGAAATACTCACACCCTCAAGAAACAGAGTACACGGCAGGGACACAGAGAAGCAGGGCAGGAGGGGCCGGACCTAGTGCCATGCCCAAACCAAGAAGACTCTCCTGTCTCCAGGAAGCTGGAAAATAGCAATTGAAAAAATGCCAGTTGCGAGTAGAAGGCAGGGCCTCTGGCAAGAGGCGTGGGCAGCTGGTGAACCTCCTGAGCCGCACTTCTGAGATCTGCAAAATGGGAATAATCACAACTGCACTGCTCACCTCGTTAAGTTGTGTGAGGCTTACAGTCAGTAAAAGGAATATTAAAAAGTGTCTTGGATTCTACATATCATGCGCTCTTCAGAAATCAGGGGCCATGGTGGTTCTCATGTTTCCCATTGGATGGGCATGAAGTTCATGTAGGCCCAGCAGGGGAAGTGGCAGCCCAGGGTCAGGAGAGAGGAGTTGACCAAGTCCTCCTGCCAGCCTCTTTCAGCAGCAACCAGCTCATCGGCAGACTAGAAGCACCTCTTCCCTGGAGAGACCTGGACAGGCCCTTACCCAGCCTAGACAGTTCCAGCTAAAACTGGCCAAGCCTTTCTATCAGAAAATCCATTTCTGCATTACTTCGTGTGGTTGAAATATCACTTACCTGGTGCTTTGGTTTGAATATTTGCCCCCTCCAAAACTTATGCTGAAATTTATTTATGCATTCCTTTATTTACTTTTCTTTTTAGAGCTAGGGTCTCACTCTGTTGCCCAGGCTGGAGTACCATGGCATGATCAGAGCCTCAAACTCCTGGACTCAAGGGATCCTCCAGCTTCAGCCTCCCAAGTAGCTAGAACTACAGAGCTCCCCACCATGTCCAGCTCATGTTGGAATTTAATTCCCAATGTAGCAGTGTTGAGAGGTGGGGCCTTTAAGAAGTAACTGGATCATGAGGGCTCTGGTCTCAGGAATAATTAATCCATTCTTGGATTAATATATTAATCCATTAATGTGTTAATGGATTAGTAGGTTATCATGGGAGTGAGACTGGTAAGAAGAAGAAGAAAGACCTGACCCAGCACACTCAGCCCTGTCACCATGTGATGCCCTGCGCAGCCTCAGGGCTCTGCAGAGAGTCCCCACCACCAAGAAGGCCCTCATCAAAAGGCCAGGCACAGTGGCTCACGCCTGTAATCCCAGCCCTCTGGGAGGCCAAGGTGAGTGCATCTCCTGAGCTCATAAGTTTGAGACCAGCCTGAGCAAGAGCAAGACCCATCTCTAAAAATAGCTGGGCATTGTTGTGGGCACCTATAGTCCCAGCTACTCAGTACTCAGAAGGCTGAGTCAAGAGAATCACTTGAGCCCAAGAGTTTGAGGTTGCTGTGAGCTATGATGCCACAGTATTCTACCTAAGGAGACAGAGTGAGATTCTGTCTCAAAAAAAAATGTGGCCAGATTTGTCCTTGGACTTCTCAGCCTCCAGAACTCCAATAAACAAATTCCTTTTCTTTATAAATGACCTAGTTTGGGGTATTCTGGTATAAGCAGCAAAAACAAACTAAGATCCCCGGGGTACAGCAAACCTGTGCTCAGGTCTCCTCTCTGCCTGGCATGAGCTCTGTTACCTGGAAATGGGAGCCCATCTCCAGGGAGCCCTGTTTCCATGCCAGGAAGTAAAGGGTTTCTGAGATGAGACTTTCTCAACATCAGCGCTATTGACATTTTAGGTTAGATGATACTGTATTGTGGTGAGCTATACTGTGTGCGTTATAGAATGTTTAGAGTCTGGCCTCCACCCACTAGAGGCCAACCACGCATCATTGGCCTCTAGTGGGTGGAGGCCAGACTCTAAACATTCTCTCAACATTCTATAATGCATAACCTCCCACACCTCCATCATAACAACCAGAAACATTTCCAGACATTATCCAAGCTGAGAATAAATGACCTGGTGTTGCTTAAAGGCTTCTCCAGCCCAGGAACCACACTTGCAACACAGGCTTCCCTTGCCTGAGACAAACATCCCCACTGTCCCCTCCTCTTCAACAGCCTCAGCCAGAACAAAGGCATCCACCTCTACACATGGGTTTCATCAGTTATCTGCATTCTTGTGTTTTATTCAAATGATTGTCAGAGGTGGAAATCTTAGCAGAAGTGGCTCGGCTGTCCTGTCACAGGCCTCATAGGAAAGGGGGGTTTCTGGGTTGGCCTTGGAGCCCAGCAGATCTACAGCTGAATCCCAGCTTTCCTAGGTGTCCTCCACAACTCACATAATCTCTCCAAGTTTCCATTGCCTGTGAGTCAAGTAGTATAATAACCGAACTCTATGGGGTTGCCACAAAGATTAAGTGAGACACATGTTGAAAGGGCCCATCGCCGTGTCTCCTCCAGGGTAGGCTCTGGGCATGTGTTGTTCCATCCCCACTCTCGAGGTGTATTGGTGGGGAGGCCCCCCCCAGCTCTTAGATCTGACCCTTTGTTCGAACCTAAGTTTTTACTCCGTGGCCTTGCTCCACCTCCCTTGGCCATGGCAGTGTGTGGTCAGAGGCACTGGGCGGTTTTCCATCTGACACAGCAATAGATGCCTGGTCCATGGGCAGCACCCCAAAAGGAGAACCAAGCCTCACCTTCAGAGCTGCCACCACACCACACCGGAGCAATCAAGCTGGTCTTCTTGTTGTATTACTGCATCCAGACTGAGTGGGAAAATCTGCTGGGGAATTCATTACTTAATGCAGACAGAGTCGGCTCTTAACCCCCTGGCCCCTTCAATCCCCTTCCTGCCCACCCTCCCCCAGTCCTCACAGCTCAATAATTTAATGGGAAGGAAGCCAAACCAACAGGGAACGGAGCTGCAGGTTTGTTTGCAATAAACACAGTGAAATCTCCCTTCAAGAACAAATGCAGGCACACAAGCCCGGCTATGAGCTGTGCCTGCTGATGAAGCCCCTCTGTCCCTGCCTGCGGTGCCCAGGCCTTCCCTGAGACCAAGAGAGGCGTGCACAGAAAGCACACGGGTTCTGCAGGGCCTGAGCGACAGTGACTTGTGTGCCAGCCTTCTCTCCGTCGGACAGAAAACATCAGAGCAGACTGAGTGGTTCAGAAAGCCTTGAGCAAATGACCCAGCTCAATTCCTTATTTGCAAAGGAGCAGTAATAAGAGTAGCCTTCTGTAGAAGGTGGCTGTGAGGATTGAGTTAACACAGGGTATACGACAGTCCCAGGGATATGATGAGTGATATATAAGTGTGCCCCATTGTTGCTGCTGCTGCTGCTGCTGCTGTGGTTATCCTCAGGAAAGTTGTCCAGGCTTTCCTGACTAAAATCGCAATCAAAGCCAGTGTGCGTTGAGAATTTACTGTGTGTGTTTCCTTAGTTTTTGCAACCACTGTGTATGGCTGGTATTATTATTATTATCCACATTTTATAGGCAAGAAAACTGAGGCTTGGGGAGTGTAGGAGATTTATCCAAGGACTGGCACAGGAGCCACCAGTTGTCACATCCGATTTGACTTAGGTCTGTCCACGACTGTCTCTGGGTGCATCACTTCCTAGCACTTCTGGAAATATCTGAAATGCAGAGTTAAATATTCTCACCACAAGTTCATGCTTAAGAAGTTCAGCAGTAGAATGGAAAAATAAATTCCCAATGTACTCCCTACTAACATGAAATCAATATATAAACAATTACATGCTCATAAGAACAATAAACACTAATATAGTCCAGTTCAGGGGTAGAGAGAAACAGGAGCGGGGAGAGGACGTTTGGCAGAAGGAGGGATCACACCTAATGTGCACATTGTGAGGGTGTATAACAAGCCCCCTGGGTGAGGGGCTCTTCTACTAAGGGAACTACCCTGGAAGTGAGAACAATGTAACCCAAAAGTTGTACCCTCATATTAATTTGAAAAAAGAAACTCAAAAATAAAAAATAAAAAAGAAGAAGTTTAGCAGAAAATTCTTCAGTAAGTCTGTAGTTACAAGCAACAGAAACTGATTTTGCCTAACTTAAGCAAAAGGGGATACTGTGCATCATGGAAGGAGATCAGGAACTCTCAGAGTCCACTGGAAGGCTGGAACCCAGGCCTGGACACAGCTAGGGGCACAGACAGCTCCTCGAAGCAGGCAGTGGAGACATAGCCACGTCTAGGCCCACCAGTAGATTAAACAACACTGGACATTTGTAGCCTTTTCTGATTTGCTTAAGATTCAAATTCTAGGAAAGAAGCATCTGTTCCTGGGTTTGGGTCACATGTTTATTTCACATCAAGGCTCTACCAAACTAAAGCCATTGGGCAAGAGGTAATTGCCCCAGAGGATATTGGGGTGCTATTAAGAATGAGAAGTGGATACTGGACAGTCCAAAATTCACACTGACTACAACCACAAGGCTTCCCAAAGTGTTCACACCGCAGAACACAAGGAAAAGTTGTCCTCTTACAAGAGGAAGCTATCTGGGCATGGCAGAGCTCAGTAAGAATTTGAATTTGCTAGAATTTGAAAGAAGCTTAACATTATCAAACCTATTCCCCTCCTCCCCACCCTACCCCCTTTTTTTACAGACAAGGAAATGAAATCTCACCACTGGTTAATGGCAGAGCCAGAGCTAAAACAAAGGACCCTCAAGACCATCAAGCCTTTTCATCTGCCACTGCAAACTAAAGATCTTTCACTGCCCAGAAGTATTTCTACCCACTCCAAACCTCAAATCAGGCCTGCATGCAGTCCAGAGATCTTCCTGGGGTCTAGAAACAATCCTCTGCTCTAGATTCCTTAGGGGCTCCCTCCCCACCCAGCAATGTCTACAGGGAGGCAGAGAAACACAGAGAAAGGGGAAGTCCAGACAGCTGCAAAACACCCTTCCACACACACTGTAGCTGCTTCTTCCTTCCCCTCTCAACACCTTCCCCAGGCTCCTGTGGTCCTTCTCAGCTGTGTCCTCCCATCCCTTTCCCTTCAGGGGTTCCTTAACATTCACTCTACTCAGATTTCACAGTTTTCTGATGTGGAGAAATCTGGGGGTTCCCACAGTGAGATGTCCTCTGGTACCACAATCAGATAAAGATGGCCCTGTTGGTTCTCGGTCTTTGGGGGTATGACATCTGAGCTGCCATTGCTTGCTGCTCTAATTTAGATTTTGCATGCCCCAAGAGGGAAAAGTAAGGGGAAATAGAGAGGGGTATGTGTCTCCAGATACCAGAAGGGTTGCCCCTACAAAGAAAGAAAATGCTAGTTTCTGCAAATTCTAGCCCAGCTGTGTAGCTTATAGAAAGAGTGGACACAGCCATATGTGACTTTACCCAGAGGTGTCATTAAAATCTGTCCTCTCCATGCACTCCCATACGCTGTCAGAGACATGCAGATGAAAAATTAAACGCCACTCAATCAAACTTCCACCTGGGGAAGAAAGTTCACTGCCTCACATGCTTATTAAATAAATTTCTGAAACTGTCGATGCCGCTACCAGAGAAATGTGGCAGATACGAGGGCAGATCTCACTGAGAAGGCAGAAAATAATACATTGTTTTTTTCCAAATGCAAAAAAGTTTGCATTCCTCTAAATTGATATAGGGTACTCTTCAAACCTTTCGTTGCTTTTCAAGATTATGAAAAGCAACAAAAGACTGAGAACTGTCATAGAAGGGAGAAGGATGAGGGTCTATGATGACCCAACACAATACAGGATCTCAGAATCAATTGTGGAAAATACAGAAAGACACTAGTATAAAGTGAATTCTGAAGTCTGTAGTTTAGTTAGTATTGAATTCAGTACTATTGGCATTGTACCAAAAGATCTTAATAGCAAAGAAAGCTGGACAACAAATACTTGGGAATTCTGTGTTATCTTTGCAATTCTTCTGAAAATCCAAAATAAAATGTTAATTCAAGTTGGGGAGGGATCTCAGGTAGAGCAAAGGCTGGACCACCTCTCAGTGTCATGCCCAGCAAGGACAAGGGAGCCTTGAATGAGGCACAGTGAAGAGCAAACCTCACTCAGGCCCCGAATGTTCTGAAACTCTTTAGCAGAAATGCCAGAGGAGGGAAGCAAAGAGAATGCTGAGAGAGAGTCGGGCTAACAAGCAGAACCAGCAGAAAAGCCAGGAGAGGTCACCGGGACATCGCTCATCCTCGTGAAAAACAGAAAGCAAGTAAACATCAAGCTGGGCCAGCTGGGCTGCTAAGCTCTCAGATTTTTTTAAAAGAAGAAGATAGAAAATTCCGTGCTTTTTGGGCAGCGCCTGTGGCTCAGTTGGTAGGGCGCTGGCCCCATGTACCGAGGGTGGCGGGTTCAAACCCAGCCCCGGCCAAACTGCAACCAAAAAATAGCCGGGCGTTGTGGCGGGCGCCTGTAGTCCCAGCTGCTCGGGAGGCTGAGGCAAGAGAATCGCCTAAGCCCAGGAGTTGGAGGTTGCTGTGAGCTGTGTGAGGCCACAGCACTCTACCGAGGGCCAAAAGGTGAGACTCTGTCTCTACAAAAAAAAAAAAAAAGAAAAGAAAATTCTGTGCTTTTTAATAAAAGAAAACCTTAAAATTTTAAAGTAGCATTAAAAGGGGGGGTCAAAGGGAAAGATGTGCACAAAGTCTCTTTTGGTCACAGTCCTGGGGAGCAGTTATCAACCTGACTGTGCAAACAAACTCCCTGGAAGGGAAGCCTACCCTTGCCAAGTCCCAAGTCTCCCTCCCTGTGTTCTCTGCCCCCCTGCAGGGCTGACCACTGGCACCACAGTCTCCCTCCCTGTGCTCTCTGCCCCCCTGCAGGACTGACCACTGGCACCACAGTCTCCCTCCCTGTGCTCTCTGCCCCCCTGCAGGACTGACCACTGGCACCACAGTCTCCCTCCCTGTGCTCTCTGCCCCCCTGCAGGACTGATCACTGGCACCACAGTCTCCCTCCCTGTGCTCTCTGCCCCCCTGCAGGACTGATCACTGGCACCACAGTCTCCCTCCCTGTGCTCTCTGCCCCCCTGCAGGACTGATCACTGGCACCACAGTCTCCTTTCCTGGGCTCTCTGCCCCAGCAGGGCTGACTACTGGCACCACAGTCTCCCTCCCTGTATTCTCTGCCTCCCTGCAGGGCTGATCACCGGCACCATAGGCTGGTGCCCTATGTGGTGGGCAGGCTGAGTCTCCCACAGTGCCCTCCTGGATGTACTTCCAGACCTTGGGAGACCACAAAGCCTCACACTTCCACTTCCAATGTGCAGCCACCTCCTGGCCAAACTCACCCCAAATACCTTCAGCTGAGAAGCAAAGGGAGAGAAAACTCCAGGGAGTGGTCCTCAGAGCTGAGACACATCACAGAGTCTGCAGACCTTAACTCTCTGTTTTTCTTCCCTTCCCACTCATTTGTTCACCCAGCAGCTGTCTACTTTTGTTCTCAGAACTCTTGCAGATTTGATCCTTTCAACCTTGTTAACTATCCTGCCAAGTTACTCCCATCCCAGGGTTGAGGAAGTCAATGGTCAGCATCGTTAGATAAGCTCATGTCACTGACAAGTGGCAAAGCTGGGATAAACACAGGTCAAATTTCAGGGCCAGTCTCTCTCACCTTCTCTCCTTCATGATGGAGACCCACATCTAGCTCTCTTTGGAGGTTCTCTAAACTTTCTCCTTGTTCTTCCTAAATAAAATCTCTTTATTACCCTGGGGAAAAAAAAATTCAGGGCAATGATACATCCACTGTGTAAGGGATTTCACACTATGTATAAGGCTCTGGGGGAATACAGAATGTTCTTTTTTAATGGTCTCTGGCCCTATGGAGACGAACAAAGAGAACAAACTGCCCTTATACAACTCAACTGAATAAACATTTATTAAGAATCAAATCTAAGTAAACGATAAAAATGTGACTTGAAATTGCAATGCAAGTATTAATGGATTCTTAAAATATAAGAGCCACACTCTAAGAAAAAGTGTTCATGACATAAAACTAAAATGCCAGATTATTTTGGCAAAACTGGAGGGAAATAATCATTATTTCATTTTTGTAATTGTTGGAGAGATATGTTTAAATATGTATATTTAATGTAGACACTAACTGAATATGAATTCATATTAGAAATTCCAATTTGCCAGAAAGGAAAAGAAGAATAAATAAACTTTATCAATTTTACAAGTATAAGGAAAGGAGAAGTGAGAAAAACAATAGAAAGTATAATCAACAAAAAGCACAACATTAAGTGGGAGGAATAAAAACAAACCTGGATTCTAAAAACGTTGAGAGGGTTAATTCCACTATGAAATGACAAAGGTCCTCAGAATGGATTTGAAAAACAAAAATCCAATGACATGTAATTTGTAACAGATGAACCTAAAACAAAATGACACAGGGAAGGTGAAAACAATTGAAGGAACAAACATGTATCAGACAAAAGCAAATAAAAAGAAGCAGGCCTAGAGATATTAGTGGCTAAGAATGAACTGTTAGGCCAAAAATGTTATAAAATATAAAAGAAAACTCCACAAAGAAGTTATAATAGTCATAAATTATGTACCAAACAAGACACAAGGCAAAGGCTCTTAGAAATATAAGGCAAATTCAATTTTAATAAAAGCATTGTGAAAGCCTAAAATATCACTCTTTCAATTTGTAGATTAAACAGACAGAAAAAAGAAGTAAGTATAATAATTAATAGGAATTATTTGAGCAACATAATTATCAAGCTTGATTAAACAGCTATGTAGAAAGAGAACCATGTACACTAAAAAAGAAAATACATTCTTTTTTTTTTTTTTTTTTTTTTGCGGTTTTTGGCTGGGGCTAGGTTTGAACCCACCACCTCTGGTATATGGGGCCGGTGTCCTAATCCTTTGAGCCACAGGCACTGCCCTATAAAATATATTCCTTATACCCACAGAAAATTTAAAACTAGGGATCATGTACCTAGCTGCAACTGTATACTTTTCCTAAAAAGTTAATATTTTATAAATTATGTTTATTCACTATAATCACATAAATTTAGAAGCTAATAATTAAGAGGTAAGCAAACAAAACATTTTAACCATTTTGGAGAAACCTGAAAATAATCCTGTAAATCACTTACGGATCCAAAGAAATTGTTAGAAATAAAATAACAAAATTATTTAGGGCTAACAAAATTTAACAGCACTTCTTTTCAAATTTTTTGGGATATGGCTAAACCCATACTCAGAGGAAAATTTGTAGTCTTTGAGATATCATCTAACTCCAGTAAGATGAGCCCATATCACAAAATCCCAAGACCAGAGATGTTGGCATGGATGTGGAGAAAAGGGAACACTTCCCACTGCTGGTGGGAATGCAAATAAATACATTCCTTTGGGAAAGATGTTTGGAGAACACTTAGAGATCTAAAAATAGATCTGCCATTCAATCCTATAATTCCTCACTAGGTATATACCCAGAAGACCAAAAATCACATTATAACAAAGATATTTGTACCAGAATGTTTATTGCAGCCCTATTCATAATTGCTAAGTCATGGAAAAAGCCCAAGTGCCCATCGATCCACGAATGGATTAATAAATTTTGGTATATGTACACCATGGAATATTATGCAGCCTTAAAGAAAGATGGAGACTTTACCTTTTTCATGTTTACATGGATGGAGCTGGAACATATTCTTCTTAATAAAGTATCTCAAGAATGGAAGAAAAAGTATCCAATGTACTCAGCCCTACTATGAAACTAATTTATGGCTTTCATATGAAAGCTATAACCCAGTTACAACCTAAGAATAGGGGAAGGGGGAGAAGGAGGGGTGGGAGGGGGAGAGGGAAGGGTGGGAGGGGGAGGGTGATTGGTAGGATTACACCTACGGTGCATCCGTAGGGTACATGTGAAACTTATTAAATGTAGGATATAAATGTCTTAACACAATAACTAAGAAAATGCCAGGAAGGCTATGTTAATCAGTGTGATAAAAATATGTCAAATGGTCTATAAAGCCAGTGTATGGTGCCCCATGATCGCATTAATGTGCACAGCTATGATTTAATAAAATAAATAAATAACAAAAAAAGGAAAGGTTTTTAAACTAATTACACAACAAATAATCAACAAGCACATGAAAAAAATATTCAACATCATCAATCTTCAGGGAAATTAAAACCATGATGAAATACCACTACACACCTGCTAAAACTGATACAACGAAAAAGATAGACACCACCTAATGTTGGAGTAAATGCTGAGTAACCAGAATTGTTATTCTTTGTTGGAAAGAATGTAAAATGGCATAAGTTAATAAAATAAGCAAACTTAAAATGGCGTAACATAAATTTCCACAACTCTGGAAAACTATTTGGCAGGTTTTTTTAAAGTTAAATATATATTAACCCTATAATCCAGAAACATCTACTAAGTATTTGTCTGTAATTTAATTGATTTTTTTTTAATGTTTAGGGTGGTGCCTGGTGCATGATGTATTCTCAATACATGTTAGCTATTATTATTTCAGAAGTTGGTGGTTTACAGGCCAGATGATTTGGTAAAGTCATGCCCTATTACAAGGTCCAATAGTTTAATGTTAACACCATGATCATTCCATCCACATGAGGAGATTTCACTTCTGTCTTTTTCTATGAACAGTAACAGAAAATATCTCAACGGGGATAATACCTACTAGTTCAGTTGAGCTAGAAAACAAGTATACAACTTAAACACCCTATTGCCTCCTCCTCCTCCAATCCCCTTTCCCAAAAAGCAGGGAGCTGCAGGAGAGTAGATCAATGTTGAGCAGCACTGGACAGTCCCCTGCTCACCTGCACTCAGAATAACATCTCACCCATGTCCCTGCCTGCAAAAAATCATGGATGGAGAGCAGCATGATGTAGAGGAAGTGGCAGAGACTTGGGTGGGGTCTTCCTGAATCTGAATCCCAGCCCTGTGAATACTGAGGCAGTCCCTGCACATCCCAGCCCCACTTTCCACATTGGTAAAGTTGAGAGGGTGACAGGAAGCTTCCAGCCTGCAGGGAAGCTCACCTGAGATATTCCCCCTAAAGCAGCCTCCAGGACAAAGGTATGCAGAGTGTGGAACATTTTAATTCTCTTGCTTAATCAAGGTCTTTCTTCATAGGGAGCACTTCCTTTGAAATGTTAATTGCCTGTATTGTTTGAATTTTATTTACACCAAGCATACATGACCGTATAATCAAGAAACAACAAAGATATTCCCTCTACAGGGTGGGGGTAAAAAAACAATAGCTCTAGACCAATAACCTTATAACCACTGGTCAGTTAATCCTTTAAGACTTTAAGGGGGTACAGGAGTGGGCAGGCAACAAAAACTGCCAACAATAATAATAACACCTTACTGCTGCACGACCCTTCTTCATTTACAAGGCACTTTCACACACACCATTTTGATTCAGTCTTACAACAAAACAGCACAGGCTCTTCCAGATACTCCTTTCTTAAGGAAGGTCTTTGTGGCCCCATCAGAAATGCTGTCAGTGGCTGCATCAATAGACAAACTTTTCTCTCCATTATGCCATCCACTATCCTACTCCATGGGCCTTCAAAATGCTGATCACTACCTGTCCCTCAATATATAAAGAGTCTATATCTATATATTGTCAATTTCTCTATACATAGATATATATGCAGATATAGACACAAATATTTCTTTACATACATCTAGCTATGGATAGACAGCCTATCTCCCCTACGAGAAAGTAAGCTCTAGGAGGCACAGAATTTTATCTGTCTCGTTTTCTGTTATATCACCAGGGGCACCCAGTAGACACTCAGTACATTTTTGTTGTCTGAATGAATGGCCATGAATGGAAGCTATGGAATGGGCCCAAAGGTCCCTCCTGGAACTCATGTCCTCTGTAACTTCCCCTCCTCAAGTGTGGGCTGGACTGAACAACTAGGATACAGTACAAATGATGGAAGGTCACTTCCAAGATTAAGTTGCAGACAGACTGCATTTGGAAAGTGCTTTCTGGCCTTCTCTGATTACTACCTACCATGTCATGAAGACACTCACTCAGGCAGTTTGTGGAGAGGCCTGTGCAGTAAAGAATAGATATAGACTGAATTGTGTTCCCCCAAAATGTATATGTCAAAACCCTGAGCCCCAATGTGACTATATTTGGAGATAGGGCCTTGCAAGAGGCAATTTGAAATTAAATGAGGACATGAAGCCAGGTCCTTAATCCAATAGAGGGTCTCTTCCTCATAAGAAGAGAAAGAGATATAGACCCTGCAGGCACTTTGATCTTGGACTTCCATGCTCCAGAACTGTGAGAAATAAATTCCTGTTGTTATAGCCATCCAATCCCTGGTATTTGTTATGGCGACCCTAGCAGACTACCACAGGAACCAAGGGCATGGGAGTGAGCTTGAAGCTGGGCCTTGAGATGACTGGCCCACAGCTTGACTACTTCTTCATGAGACACCCAAAGCCAGAGGTACCTGCTAAGCCGTGCCCAGATTCCCAGCCAACAGAAACTAGGAGATTATGAAAATGTGTGTTGTTTTTAAGCCACTGAATTTACATAGCCATAGGCAACTAATACAATGGACAAACAGTTCTTTGAGTTAGATAAAGTCAATATCATCATTATGCCCTGTTTATGGGTGAGGAAGCTAATCCTCCAAGAAGCTGAATGACTTACCTAAGTTCAAAAGGCATGGCAGGCCCCTCCCAAGGGAGAGTAGAGGAGATTAAAGATGAAGCTTGGCCTCCACACAAGGTTCGCCTTGGGCTACCCTGCCAGGCCTGTTCAACTGGGGGCACCAGGATACAGAGAACATTCTTGAAATACCCTAGAGTGTCACCTTAATGGTCTCCTTGGAGTCTTTGCTGGCAAACAAAGTTAAACAAGAATTGGCATTTTAGCAAGGCCCACCACGGTGACCTTACCGCGTGCAGTAATGAGGCCCCTTGGACATAGCCAGAGAGTGTGCTACTAAGAGTCGTGTTAGAGAAAACTCTAGTGCTTGGGATCTTATCAGAAATTATCACAGCAAAGCTTATATAGGCTGTATTCTAGGCAGTGCTTTAAGCATTTTATTATATTCATTTAACTCTCTGAGCTAATTCTACTATTATCTCTGTTTCATAGACTGGGGAAACTGAGGCACATAAAGGCATTGAACAATTTGTCCAAAGTCACACAGCCAGCACGTGGTGGGGCAAGATCTAACGCCTGGTAGTTCAGCTCCAGAGTTAAACCTTTGACAAATGTTACTGTAGGTCTTCACATTCTTTAATATCCATAATATAATAGCAACTGGTTGGCAAGCTTCTATACCCCATAAGCCTCTCTAGTTTTAAAATACCAAACTGAAAAATAATCCAGGCATCTGAAGGACATCTTTCCAGACCCCAGGGAAAACCTTTTAGGGGCTCCTACTGCCCCCAGGGTGGCTTATCAGGACCCCCAATTGACTCCTGCTTCCAATTCCCAGGTGGAGCTCCCAACTCCACCGCTCCCTCCTCTACCCAAACTGCCAAATTTCCTGTGTCCCCCTGACCTTGAACACACTCTGCCTGAGAAATCACCTTCACTCATCTCATCTCCTGCTAACCACCCCCCATCCTCCACCTCTCCTGGGAAGTTTCACCTTCACCTTCACCTTCACCTTCACCTTCACCTTCCACCTTTGCACCAGCCAGGCACCTTGGCCCTGCCCCCTGCCACCCCAAAGCCCATGAACCAGCACTAGTGTGTGGCCTTCAGTCCCTCCCTCACTCACTGGACTATGATTTCTACAAGGGTAGCATTAGCACACCACCTGGTGCCTATTAAGTACCAGTTTGTTGAATGAACACAAGCCCTCCAAAGAACTTAGCAACATTGTTTAGTTACTTACTCCAACTTTCCCCTAGACCAGTGGTTCTCAACCTTCCTAATGCTGTGACCCTCTAATACAGTTCCTCATGTTGTGGTGACCCCCAACCATAGCAACAAAAATAATTTTATGGTTGGGGGTCACCACAACATAAGGAACTGTATTAAAGGGTCACGGCATTAGGAAGGTTGAGAACCTCTACCCTAGACAGCTTTGGAGCATAGAGCCATTCTAACATCAGACGGGAAGAGGCCCAACAGAGCTACAGGTCTGGCCTGATACCTTCAGTAAACAGGTGGGGAAAGTTGCCTCAGCTGCTCAAGGTCACCATGGGAACAGAATGGGGTCAAGTTCCCAGGAGCTTGAGACCCCACAAAGTTCTCAAAGTCATCTGTGTTAGTTTCCTGTTGCTGCTGTCACAGGTTATCACAAACTTAGTAACTTCGAAACAACACAGATTTATTAGCTTACAAGTCCAAAATGGATCTCACTGAGCTACAGTCAAGGTGTTGGCAGGCTCCCTGGAAGCTCCAAAGGGACATTGGTTGCCTTGACTTTTCCAGCTTTAGAGGTCACCTTCACTCCTTGACCTGTGACCCCTTCCTTCCTCAAAACCAGCAGCACTGACCATTCAAATCTCTCCCTTCTGTGATCTGCACTTCTGTCATCTCCTCATCTGCTGCTGACACCTCTCTCTTTCCCTTATGAGGACCCTACAACTACACAGGACAATCTCCTCCGTTTCTTGACCCTTAATTGTATCAAAGCTGCAAAATCCCTTTGCCATGTAAAAAAAAAAAAATAACATATTCCCAAGTTCTGGAGATTAAGACGCGACCATCTTTGATGAGCCACTAATCTGTCTACCACAGCATTGTGATGTTTCTGATGTAGAAACAGACTCAGATCTGACGCCTCTTCCTTGGTCAGGGTGGGAGAGAATAAATCTCCACCAATATTCAAACATAAATGTCTAGTTTTGAAAAACTGGAAGGAGAAGTGTTTCCCAATACAGTTATATAAAATATAGTATTATGTATTAATAAGTATAGTATAGTCTTCTATAATGTTTATGTTTTAGACATGAATTTCTAATATATTAATCCTTCTGATGAATTCCATACAGAGTCAGTAATATCTAATTTGCAAAGAGAGGGAGGGGATCAAAGTAATGTTTAGTGATTATCACCATATACTAGGCACGCTGGGTTTTTTTTTTTAATTCAAACCTCACAATAGCCTTCTGAAAATTAAGTTTTAAAAAAATAAATAAACTTTGTTTTAAGACTTCAAAAAAAACCTACTGAGTTTGTCCAAATTTGCAGATGAGGAAACTGACTCTTAGATACGGTAACCTATCTAACTCACAGAGCTCATAAGTGGCAGAATGGATATGAAATCCAGATGCATTTGGCTTCAGAACTCATGCCCTTCCCACTACAGCTGTGGCTTCCCTAAAAAGTTCAACTTTCTTTTAGCCGCCTGGCTTATTGATTGATGCAAAGAAAGCAGGAAAAGGTGGGTAGAGGCCCAAAAAAGACAAAGAGACTCACAGAGAGAAAGAAAGAGACCATTAGCATAGATAAGTTTGAGTGGAAATTTCCATGAGCAAGCAACTTTGGGGAAATCCTTCTTGAGGCAGTATGGATGCCATCCACCAAAATCTGCAGTGAAGTCCAGGAGATTGCTCGTTGCTAGGCAACTCCTCTCTGACCACACTCCACATCAATCTAATTAGCAGATTTCACCTGAGTTCCAACAGTTGCTAGGTAACTCTCCAACTAGGGCCTTTCTCCCACCCCTCCAAGCCTTTTCTGATCCCAAAGAAAAAGGAAAGGGTGATTGTAAAAAATCCAATGAAGACATATCTATCTGTAAAATTCCCCTTGTGATATCATTCATTATATCCACCAAGAGTAAGAAAATCCAGGCAATATAATTCAGGGCTACTAGCCTTGGGAAGATGGGGTTCTATGAGCCAGAGAATTGATTCTTTAAGAGCAAGAGACTTCTGGGATGAGAAAGGCCAGTGACCAGGCTGAACTATGCTTGAAAACTGCTACAAACAAGAACTCTTGGAGACTTGGAAAGGACTGGTCTTTGAGCACCCTGAGAAGGGGGAAAAGGAACAATATTTATGAAGCACCTGTCATGTACCTGGTAATGGGTTTGATAGTTTAACAAATATCTCATTTAATCTTTCCAAATTTTGGTGAGATAGGTAGCTGATACCATCTTTATTTTACCAACAGGGAAATTGCAGTCTAGAAATAGTAAGTAATCTGATCATAATCACTTGCCCAGAGGAACGGGAAGTTAAAGACAGGACCTTCTAAGTAAATTCCGTGCTTGATCACTCTACTACACCCTATAGATTCTCCTGTCTCCATGGGCCTATATCCACAGGATGAAAAGTATTATCATTCATTCAGTATAACTTCAGTATTAAAACAGACTACTGGAAACAAAATGCAAGCATAAAAATGTGAATTTCCTTCCCCAGTTCATTGCTAGGTATTTAACATTGCCATAAGGCAGCAAGCTTCAAACTGGTCCCAGGACCCCTTTGTACACTTAAAAATTAATGAGGGGCTCTAAGAGCTTTTGTTTATGTAGGTTATGTCTATTAAACTTGCCATACTAGAAATAAAACTGAGAAATCTCTAAAAATATGCATATATTAATTAGTCTTTAATGTAACAATAATAAGCCCAGTGCATGTTAACATAAATAATCAATTTTTATGTAAAACAACTATTTTCAAAAACAAAAAACATGGTGAGAAGACGGGCACTGTTTTCCATTTTTGCAGACTTCTTTGAAGGCTGGCTTCATAGATGCGCTGGGTTCTCACGCCTGCTTCTGCATGCAAACTGGATCATCATCACCTGCCGGGCATCCCCTGGAACATTCTACTCTCCTCCACTGCACTTTCGTGAGGGAATGAGAGTGACTTAAACAAATAATGTCTTATATTATTATGAAAATAGTTTTGACTTTGAGGACCCTCTGAAAGAATCTCAGAATCCCCCAACAGTTCCTAAACCACACTTTGAGAACTACTGCCTTAAGGTAGAATACTTTGAATGCCCAGAATGCATTCAGAGTTTGACTGTATTCTTTCTGTTTTTCCAGCCAATTTTTTTGAATATCGCACATCTTTCTTGCCTGTAGCATTTTACAATCTCTTAGAACCCCCAACTATCCCTCTGGTATGCAATCTTTGTGAAAAACAAGATACAGATTTTGGCTTCAGACTGGAATAGTTAGAAATATCAGAATGCATAGTTTTTGCCTTCCCAGCAGCCTTTCCACCACCTCTCCTGGGATCTGGTGGAGAAAAAAAATGCATGCGACCTTCTGGCTTCCTGTGATTGGTAAAAGGGAGAGGCCTTGGACTCAGCCAGGCCAATCAGAACTCTTCCCGGAATTTTTTCACCCTTACTTTCAATTTTTCCCCCTGAGGTATTAGTTTGTCATACTGTATTATCAACATTATGTAGTTGCTTTAGAGTCATCACTTCACCCTCCCACTCCAACCCCACACTTATGATTTCACTGATTTCTAGTGGTGCTTTTAATGTTGAGGTTTGGCCCCAGGTTTTCTTGCTGAGCACATGCCTCATTGCCCCTGAGAAATCCCACCTTGGTTGTAGAAACGCTGATGGGCTTTTCTCTGCTCCCTTCCACCCTCCCATACACTTGCCCAAATTCCTTTTCCAGGGGCTCAAGCCTTCTCTGCTTTCACAGCAGGGATGAAGGAAGTCAAGATGTCCCACCACCTTGCAACTAAGTGTCATGGTGAAGTGTGCCTTTTGTCTTCAGGTGAACCATCCCTTCAGCCTGGAAGCTGGTTCAATGCACTTCCACAAGCATATATTGAGTACTTACTACATGCCCAACACTGTACTAAGAATACAGAAAGATAAAAGACAGTCCCAGGCCTCAAAAAGCTCACACCTACTAGGGAAGATGAGACGTTACCAATAACTATAGTAATAACTAGGTAGTAAGATTTACACATCACGTGGGACTCTTGCAGTACAGATGATAAAACAGCCATTTCAAACTGACTTAACACAAATAGAAGGGTTGTTGGTTCTCCTAACTGGCAAATCTCATAGACATCATAAGCAGCTTTGTGCTGACTTTTTCCATTTACCTTCCCCACCCAGATCCATTCTCTGCCTTGCTCTACCCTTCTCTGCATCCAGGAGGCTGACCTTGATCTCTGCCTTTAATGGAGTCCAACTGATGCAGGTACCAGCAGAAAATGGGAAGGTTTGAGAAGGGTAAAGCCAGAGGATTTACTCCTTCATCCCACCCCCACTCCCTCCCTGCCTCATCAAAGTCTGACAGTGGCTTTGCCCCTATGTGGCCACCAGTCCTCTTCCATGGCTCAGCTCTTGTCACCTCTGATAACATTATATCCCCTACACATGCTCCCCTCCAGGACTAAGGTTGCTCCCCACTGTAGCTAGACCCCAGGTGCTCCAATATGCTTTTGCGTTTCTCCAATCCTCTCCCATGCCTCTGTACACAACCCTGTCATAAACCTTTCTACAATCATGCCCCTTTGAGTATTCTGTTACCTGCTGAGACCTTGAAATATGCTTGATGCAGAGACTCGCTAATAACATCAAGAACTGGTTTCCTCCTCTACATTCTAAAATATATCTGTCAGCTTTATGCTCAGAAAAAGTCTCCCTCACAGTGACAAGGGGGCTATGGTGGATAGAGACTCCCATCCTCTGTTGTCAAGATTCAGGGCAGTAGACAGAGAGGCCTCTCTTTCCAGTAGCAACCCTTATACCTAGTCATGTTCCTACCCTGAACCAGGTTACTCTGACTGGAGAATTCAGTGATCCGATGTGCTATGTGTAACTACGTGGTTGGTCCACCCCTAAAGCCAGTGATGGAGTTGTCTTCACCTGAAGCTCATGGCTGCATGAGGAAGGAATGGTAGCCCAAGGGAGATTCTGGGCTCCGCTTCCAAAAGAAGGAAGAATGGACCTGGGTGGCCCCAAAGCAAGATATTTCCACTTCGATATGTACCAAGAGACAGAATCAGGTGCACTACTGTCCAGAGCCTCCCATCCTCCATTTTCAAGAGAGATGAGACAGGCCACCAGCAACAGAGCTTATTCCCTATTGACTCCTTATTCCCTATTGACTCCCTTCCGCTGGGAGGTTGTTATCTCCCCTTTTACTTCAAAAGTGATTCATAGCTCTATCATACTCACTGCCTCTCACCACGGGGAGGCCCAGCCTTTGCATGTTCCTCTATGATCCTCTGAGCTGTAGGCTTCTCCCAGTAAAGTCACAGGGACCTGACCACCATTTTGTTTCAAATTAATAAGCTAACCCAAAAGTTGACATTGAAGTGAATTCCCAACCTTGCCAGAATCAGTGACTTCTTCCAAAATTATCACAGTATTCATGGACATACTTGAATTTCCAAGTAATAATTTGCAACAGAGATCCCCCTTGATGTAGTTTAATGCAGCAAATGCATTGTGGCCAAGGTGGAAGCATTTTGTAAATTGAAAAGCACCCTACAAATAGCAGGTGTAATTAATACCATATTTAAGACATGTTCTGGGCCCAATCCCAGCTGCTTTAAGAGGCACCGTCTCATCCCCCATGCCATGCAGCTGGTCCCACCGAAGCCAAATCCTTTATATCCACCATCTACTCACAACCTCGAAACTGCCTGCTCTAAATCCCACAGCCCATGACCTCAGGACTCTTCCTTCCTTTTTCCTACTTGAGCCTTCCCAAATGACCTTGTCTCCACTCCTGCATGGTAAAGGCTTCCATTCCCCCATGCTGCACTGTCTCAGACCACATGATAGAGGACCCTCTGATCAAGGATGGCCAAATACTCTCTTTCAAAATGCTGTTAGTTCTAGTGTCTTCCTGGTCCTTAAGAAAGAAAGTGACAACTCTGAAGAATCCTAAGCCGTGGCCTCTGAGAAAAATACATAGGTAATTTTCCAGGGTGTTCATGATGTCAAGTGGTAGAAGAGAGTGAGATCCAGCGAACCCCTCGGAAGAACTCCTTGATGGTGAGATTTGGGCACACCTGTCCATCAGTGCACTTGCAGTGTCCCATAATATGGCTGATAATCTTGCAATCAATAAATATGATTCCTTTCTGGCTAATCTGTTGCCCTTCTACAATTTCTCCTCCCTCAATTTGGATATCATTATTGGTAGCCATACAGCTTACCTACTAAAAGCAAAAGTTACAAGGTCACATGACCTATTTTCAAATTTAGCCACTGTGTGACTTCAGGCAATTTGCTGAAACTCTCTGAGCCTCAATAGTAAAACAGAGATAACCATTCTGCTTTACTCGCCTCACAGATGCCTAAGGATTAAGCGTGACAGTGAGTAGAACACCATAGGTGCTAAAAAAAAAATGTGAGTATGAGCTATTATGATTTTACCACAGCATTACTATTAATAAAACTCAAGGGGACATGAATTCTGTTTTCTTTCTCTTCCCATAACCACTACAGCATCCCTAAATTGCCCCTCAAATACAGTCACCTACTCCACCCAAGCCTAAGTTCTTTCCTGACCACCAAGTGACTGTTTTCCTCATATACCCCACTTTAAAAGAATCACTACTCAGAACACATCTCTCCATAGAAACCCAGAGAATAAATAGAAGCAGTAGGTTTTCAGCAGTTTCCATTCTGACTGTTTCAATTAAATAAACCCCACATAACTCTTCCATTAGCATGTGGGTGGAGAAGCTAGCAATGTCTCGGTGACTCCCATTCTATGGTTCACTTAGATCTTCCCATTATTTTTAGCCAGTATCTTCTCTTTGGTTAGTGTTGTTACAAGTAATCGGCAAGAGAGGTGGTTGGGACACATCTGCTGTAACCTTCACATCTCTTTCAAGTGCTGAAATTATAAATATGTTCTTCCAAATTGTGAAATATTTTACTAAGTATTTTTCTTTTTCTTCCAGTGAGCTCTCTCTCCAATATGTCCTCTGTTAGCAGACTCTTAGACTTATATGAATGATAAAGAAATGAAAACAGGGCTAGGTGCAGTGGCTCATGCCATGGAATCCTAGCACTCTGGGAGGCATATGCAGGGGAATTGATTGGAGCTCAGGAGTTCGAGACCAGACTGAGATCCTGTCTCTACTAAAAATGGAAAAGCTAGCCGAGCATTGTGGTGGCCATCTGTAGTCCCAGGTACTTGGGAGCCTGAGGCAACAGGATAGCCCAAGCCCAAAAGTTTGAAATTATTGTAAGCTATGATGCCATAGCACTCTATCCATGGCAACAGAGTGAGACTCTGTCTCAAAAAGAAAGACAGAGAGGGAGGGAGAGAGAGAGAGAGAAGAGGAGAGGAGAGGAGAGGAGAGGAGAGGAGAGGAGAGGAGAGGAGAGGAGAGGAGAGAAGAGAAGGGAAGGGAAGGGAAGGGAAGGGAAGGGAAGGGAAGGGAAGAGAAGAGAAGAGAAGAGAAGAGAAGAGAAGAGAAGAGAAGAGAAGAGAAGAGAAGAGAAGAGGAGGAGAGGAGAGGAGAGGAGAGGAGAGGAGAGGAGAGGAGAGGAGAGGAGAGGAGAAGAGAAAGAAAGAAAGAAAGAAATGAGGGCTCAGCTCAGATGAGAATGTGCCAAATATAATCCGCATATTGAGAATCCCATGACTGTCAGGGCAACCACAGTCAGCATGCCCTATATAGGACTCCCAAATCTTTCCCCATGAAGACTTACTCTAAGAACAGGGGTGCAGACAGCAAGAGCCAACTCTCTTGTTCCCACCGGAGGTAGTCAGGTGGCATCTCAGAGATACAGCCTGGCTAGCTGCCAGAGGAAGGTCCAACTGCAGTGAGAGAATTTGCTGCAGAAAAGAGGAGAAACCTTGACTTTGGTGCCAGTGGGAGATGTGGGGAGGAAGGATAAGGTGCAGCAGTGGAGATGTTCCCCTGCTGCAAGGAAAATGGTTCTGGATTTGGATTTAGAAACCTTGAGTATAAAATGGAAAAATGGTACCTCTATACCAAGGAAAACAATGCGGCAGTTTAAAAGAATGAATCATATCTACCCAAACCAACATGGGAGAATCTCCAAAACAAATCGTTTAAAGAAAAATGCTAGTTGCTACTTATGTACAGTATTTTAGGCATGTCAAAAAAACACTCGGGCACACACAAAATAAAACTACATATTTCCATGGAAATATATGTACTATATGTAATGTGTAGAAAAAGAGCTGGAAGGTTAAACACTAACCTATTACCAGAAGAGTCCTGGGAGGAAACTGGGTTTGGTGGGGAAGAGAACCCAGATCCCAGCAGTTGGGACTTTGGCACAAGTCTCATTCTGACTTTCTCCATTCTACTTGTGGGAAATTTGAGATCTCAAAAAAATTACCCAGAGACCCAGAGAGAAGTCTCTGGCCTTTTTCATCAACAATGAACATCCTTGCCTTTACAACTGGAGATAACATCCTTTGCTTCCAGTGCACCTGTGTGCAGGTGTGTCCCACTAGCTGAGGGTTCTCAGACATTATCATCTCGGCATTCACTCACGCACTCTTGCTTCTGTGGCCACATCGGCGTGTCTCTGCATCCTGGCTGGTCTCTGCATCCTCGTACCTACTACAATAGAATGCTATTCCACTCCCACCAGGCTTATTTCAAGAAACTCCTAAGTGGTCCCCCTGCCTTTATCTAATCTACCCTCTACTACACTCCAGGGTGAGTCATCTAGACCACAGATTCAGCAACCCCACCACTTGAGGCTCTTCAGTGACTCTTGTCTCTTTCTACAATAGTTCTCAACTTCAGGCTCCAACAGAATCACCTGGGAGCTTTCTTCACACACAGATTTCTGGGTCCCTCTTCCAAAGGCTCTGGTTCTGCAAACCCTGAATTTTTAACAAGAACCTCTCATGATCCTAATGCAAAGATATGGGGATCAAACTTCACAAAACACTAACATTAGGCAAAAGATAACGCTAGTTCTCAGATCCCTCATAACCTGGTGCTTACTTACCTCTTCAGCCTCACCTTGCACCTCTCCCCACCTCACACATTTCCTTCCAGAAACACAGACCAGCTCACTCACTGTTTTGCCGCCGAATGCTGTTGTCAGCTGTCCTGGCAGGAACTCCTTGCCCATCCACCACCATCTTCATCTGGCTGATGCCTGTGCATCCTTTAAAACTCAGCTCAGCCATCGCCTCCCCCCAAGAAACCTTCCCCAATACTCCCTGGTTACATTCCATGCTCCCACATCCATAGTTCTAACAGACAAGGTACATGTCAGGCAAAACTCTTATTCCATTTCTTGGATTTTCTAGATTTCCTGGATTCTGAAGTCTTTGCAGCAAGACCATTTCTCACACATCGCTCAGCTTCCCCAGGAGTTGGCACAGAGCCCAGTACACTGTATGCATTTACACTGGTCCCCTTCAGACAGTTTGCTGATGATTGGAGGAGGCTACAGCAGGGAAAGAATTTTCAGATGAGATCTCTTTGAGTTCACAACAACACATTGGCCAAATGATAATACACATGTTCCCCCACCCCTCCTCAACCAAAGGATGTGGCTGCTGTACCTAAACTTTGGTATTTTTCCAGCCCCACCAAAAAATAAATGGCAATGACTTGATGTTTTTAACAGCTGTTTGGCTCCAAAATATTCAATAACCATTGCTACTGAAAAAGAAGATTTTGCCCAGCCATCTCACAAGGCAGACAGCCTTTTGGTGGGTGAGGTCCTTGTTCATCCTATAGTTTGCCACCATTTCATCCCTGACCCCATCCTCCCTACCAAATAATTTCTATCTCTTGGCAAATACTCACAAAGACCTTACTGTCTAAAGAGCAATGCCCACCTTTAAGGGCAAAAGTAAAGAACAAACCCTTCCCTCTCTCCTTGCCCATAATATGGGTCTGGAGATCCTTTATAAGTGAACGCACACATGTTCATCTCATTCCTAGAGGACTTCTGCTAACTAATCAGAACCCCATTTGGATCCAGCTCACAAGCTTCTGATGTGCTCTGGTACACTGGGCATCACTAAAAGGAGACATTTCCCAAACTTACTTGACATGCTGTCTCGTAAGACTAGGTTCCCTGAAATACGTTTTGATAAATGCTTTTTCAGAAACTACTCAATCTTGAGATGTGTACAAAAAATGTCACAGTTACTCAAACACATTGTCTCAGAATCCAATGCTTTATTCCATTTCTAGTGCACACTATGGAGGTGAGATAGAGAAAAGAGTTGACCTTGTTTAAATGAGTTTATCTCATCTCTCTGAGACTTACAAGGGAATGTAGCCCCTGAGAAAAGGCAAAAAGCAGGCAGTATTCTAGGGACTATACCCAGTGCTCTTGTTTTTCAGCAAAAGATGATGAGTGCCAGGAAGCTGAAGGAATCTAAGTCTATAGCTACTCAGTCATGGAAAAGTTCTAATTCAAATCTAGAAATCTTCCTATTACACCATGCTGCCTTTGAATCATTTATTATACCTGTAAGGTATACTTTTACTACTACAAGGGAAGAATAGCCTGCAGTGATGCCATTGGGTGGCTTCAGAGTAAGTGATGATACATTTCTGTGAGATTTTCCTAGGTCTGTCTTGTTTTAAAGATCCATTCATAACATACCTTCCTGCCACTTGAACCCATTACCAAGTGATTTTTAAATTCCAGAAATTATACACTAAGATACCGCTCTTTTGGAAGGCAATGCCTACCCTTTGGGGAAAAGCCAAAGACTATAGCCTTCCCTCTCACTCCTTACCCATGACATAACTTTGGAAGTACTCGATATTCAAATCTAACTAGTTCTAAAAATATTGCCCACAAAGCTCTTTCTGACTCATGAAGCTACCCTATCTCAGTCTTTACATTCAGAGTCAAATTTTTCTGAAAAATAATGTATTATCTGTCACCACTTCCTCGCATACCATTCACTCTTTTTTAATCCAATCTGGAAAGCCATCAGTTAGCTGGTTAATTTAACCCATTCACATTTATTGTGATTGTTGGTATATATGGACTGGGTTTCTACCATCTTTGTGCTTTCTACTTATCTCAGTTTACTTTTACTTTGTTTCCTTTTTCTCCTGTATTACATTGTCAAGAGCTGGAGGAGATTGTGTTTTTGTTACAAGAAAAAAATAGAACGAATACTGCATGGGGGTAGGAGGAAATGGGAATTTTATTTACTGCACACTATTCAGATAATTTTAAGCTAATTTCCAGAAGCACCATTTACTCACAAACATTACCTTAGTTGCAAATATTTCTTATATGTTCATTATACAAAGATACAGACCCCTAATTTTCTTACTAACCTTTCACAGTATATTCCATTTATTTTCATTTGTGTCAAAGTTACACACTCCTTTTTTATTATTTTAGTGGCTACCCTTAAGATTTTACCATGAATAGTTAGCATAATGAAGTCTAAAGTTATTTAGTGTCTTAAATTCATCTACCCTTGAAAAAAAACAAGAGCCTTTATTTTTAATCACTCCCTCTTAACTTCTGTTCTTAATGTTCAGCATTTTAATTCTATCTTTCCATTATTCCTCAAATTTTACATTTTCATCATCTTCCTCATTATTCATCATATGTGTGTTTACATTTATCTCCATGTTAACTGATTTATTTATTTACCATTTCTTCTTACATCTCAGACCTTTTTTCTGGATCATTTTCCTTCTTAAGTACATCCTTTCTAAGTTTCCTTGATGAAAGTCTACTGGTGATAAATTCTTGGCATTGTTAATCTGAAGTTTTCTTTTTTATTCCCATTCTTACTGTGTAGATTATTGGTAGTTTTCTTTTAGTACTTTAAAGAAGTTATTCCATTGTTTTCTTTCACTGCTGTTGGGAAGCTTATTAGTCTAATAGTAGCTTCTTTATTCATGATCTTTTCTCTCTAGCTGCTTTTAAGATCTTATCTGAATTTGGGGCTTCTGCAATTTCACAATAATGAGTCTAGAAATGGATTTATCTTCATTTATCTTGAATAAGTTTTGTTTTGCTTCCCAAATATGGATAACTTCCATCAGTCCCATAAACTATCTCTTCAAATATCTCTTTTCCTTCATTTTCTCTATTTTTTCTATGATCATGATAAGACATATATTACACATTCTCATTCAATCCTCAATATATCTTATCACTCTTTAACATTTCTTAATTCTTTATCTCTTCCTGCTTCCTTCTGTATAGTTTCTTTAGACCTAATCTTCCAGTTCACTAATTCTCTCTTCATATCCCTTTTGTCTGCTATTTGACACATCTGCTGAGTTTTAAATTTCAACAATTACATTTTTCATTTCTAAAATATCTGCTACTTTTTAAAATCTGTGTGGTCATTTTTTATGATTTCTTGTTTCTTGCTTACAGCTTACTTCATTCATCTTTTATATCTTTAAACCTTTCATTCATAATTAACTTACATTCTATACCTGAGAATTTTGACGTTTGAACTTCTTAGAGATATAAATCTCTTGTTTCTGTTCTACTAACTTTCCTTCATAGTAGCTTATTTCTTAGTATGTTTGCTATTTTTTTATTGTACACTTATATCTTATAGAACTTAATCCTGAGAATTCTGACTGCCTAAACTGGAAACAGTTTATTTTACGCCAGAGTTCTTTACTCCCGCCATATCTAAGAAGCTCTACTGACTGGGAAACACTTTTGACACTTTCTGCTCCTCTTCTTTGCCTACACTCCAAGACCTAACTTCTCATTTGTAGATCTCATATCACATTTGCCCCCCAAGGAAGACCCCTTTTATGAATTTGCTTATTGCTCACAACTCCTTGATATATTTTTTAACTCCCTGATTTATGGGGGATTTTGTTTGGTTTTGTTCTTGCTCTTGGTGATTGCTTTTATTTCCTGAAGTAAGAAGTCAATTAATTGTTAAAATTAGAGTTGGTGTGTGTATGATAATTTACCTAACATCTGGCTGTATTTAGCATGAGGGACTTTCAGGGTATTTTGTTTGCTGTGTCATCAGCTAGTGTAGTCTGAACGTGACCTCAGCACTCCTCTAGAACTATTTCCACAAAAGTTTCTGCCAACCATATATCACAGCCAATGATTTTTTCATTTCAGCTTTTATCCTATTTGACCTCTCTGTAGTATTTGTTCATATTAGCCACCAACTCCTTGTTAAAATTCTTTGCTCCTTTGGAATAGTCCTCTCTACCTCCTCTATCTTTGGATTCTCCTGCTATTTCTCTGGCTATTTCTTCTCAGTCTTTTTACCAATTTCATTTCCTCTACTCAAGCCTTAACTAAAGGCATTCTCCAGAATCTAGTCCTTTACTTCCTACAATGTTCTCTCCCTGGCTTCTCAAAACTGCTTCTTGGTATCAATACTCATTCAAACTTATACATCCAAATATCCATGATGCCTAAACCCATATCTGCAGCCCAGATCTCACCCAAATGCCATTCATAGACCCCCCCCTGAGTCTCACTGGCACTCAAAGCTAATTGCATCTAAAATGAAACTTATTTTGCCTACCCACAATTTTTAAAAATTTTCTCTCTCCATTATTCTCCATCTGTGATAATAGCATCTTAATTTCCAAAGTCACTGAAACTAGAATTCCCATTACCCTTAAATTCTCCTTCCCTTCATCCCCATTGAGGGGTCCTTTTCAATTCTTTCTTCATAACTGCTATTCCTTTTATTCAGATCTTCATTTTATCTTTCCGGAACTATATCGACAGCTGCCTACCTCATCTTCCCCACCTTCCTCACTCCATCTTCATGGTGATATTACTACAATCTAATCACATTATTTTCCTTCTCTGGCTAAAGAATTACATTTATGATGACTATAAATACTACTTTAAGTTTTGAAAGTTCTATGATATAAAAAGTAAAAGGCATAGAAGATATATAGATATAGACATACTAAAAATAGGCAAAAGAACAGATAAAAAAGACATAAGAATACACCAACTAGTAGTTGAATTGAGGTGATGAAATTAACTGCAGATTTTTTCCTTCTTCCTATTTTTCAGCTAAAAAATAAACTTATTTGTTAAACTTAACTCTGGTAAGCTCCCATCACCTACAGCAGAATTTTCTGAAGTGTGTTGAGATGTTAACAGGTCTTATATGAAAAAAAGGGGGACTTGATGATCAAATAAATTTAGGATATACTAAATTAAACAAAGTTAAACAGGTCGCTCTGCTGCAAGACTTCTTGTGGCCTTTGAATTATTACTATTCATTATGAATCTTAGACTGGCAAGGAGAGTATTCAGTGGTACCCAAAGTCGTTTTATTTCTAAACCTTGTTTCTGCAGAACATATCAAGGGACAGAACACACTTTGGGGGTCTCTGTGAGGCTTTTCATAGCCTGGCTATGCCCACTTTTCAGGCTCCTCTCTCTCATCTCCTCTTCCCAGTCTGTGTTAGTTTTCTATCACTGCTGTAACAAATTGCCACAACCTTGGAAGCTTAAGTAACATATATTATTTATCACACATGTCTTCAGAGGTTAGAAATCCAACCAGAGTCTCCCTGAACTAAAGTCAAAGTGTCAGCAGGGTAGGGTTCCTTTCTGAAGGCTCTAGGGGTGAATTGATTTCCTTGTCTCTTATTGTTTCTAGAGGTCACCCACATTCCATGGCTCACGGCTCTTTTCAAAGCCAGTTGAGTTCAAAATGAGCTGAGTCCTTCTCACCTTGCATTGCTTTGACTCCCTCTTTTGCTTCCATTTTAAAGGACATTTGTGTTTACAACACATTGAGGCCACCAGGACAATCCACGGTAATCTCCCTATTTTAAGATCAGCTGATTAGCAACTGTAATTCCATCTACAACTTTAATTCCCCTTTGCATGTGCAATGAGGTATTCAGAGGTAGCAGGGATTAGAATGTGGACATTTAGGAGATGGGAAGCACATACTGCCTACCCTACCATCTTTTCCATTCCCCGTTATTTCTCTCATAGTACTATCTACACTTCTCACCAAAGCTATCTGTTATTCTCGGAGAATAAAATTTATTTCCATACCCCTAGTTTCTTCTACCTCTAATATCCATTCTCACCCTCACCATTGTCTTACCTATTCAGAGAATTCCTACTCATTCATCAGAGTCCTGTTCAAATCTTACTTCCTCTGTGAATATCTCTCTAAATTTCCCAGTCACAACTGGACACTCTGAGATCCTATAATACTTTTGTTCATGTCACTATGACGCCACACATCACATGGTATTGTGTTTATAATAATATAAAAGCTAACACTTACTGAGCACGTGGTAATGTGCCCACCACCGAGCGGTGTGCTTCACTTGCACAATCTCATTTACTCCTCATACCAAGCACATCATGTGGACATGACTGACAGCTCATCTTCTCCTCCAGCCCCAGGTTATGGGCACTTACAATGCATGGACCTTGTGTGTCTTATTCATCTCCACATCATCAACACCTCTCTCAAGGCTTAGCACATAATTGAGACTTAGCTCATTCAAACCAATTTAACTGCCATTTCTGGTTCTCTGAGTGCCGCCCCCACCCCCAAAAAAAGTGTTATTGGCTACCCAATTAAATAATGGAGTCAAAGCTTTCCTAAAGGTCAAACTAAAGGCATGTGACTCTGATCTGTCTCAAGTCCTGGGGTCAGTAGCAAACACGTCCAAACTTGGCACATGACAGATTACAATGCAGCCAGTTGCTTGAAGACCCTCACACCAAGCCCACAATGACCAAGCAAGAACAGCTGGCAAAGTGAGTGCTGTGTTGTATGCAGTTTTCTGCTGCAGCACCTGCAGATATCTCTGGAGTGTTCAGTTGGTCATATTTTCCTTCTAAAAGAATAAGCCATCCATCACTAGCTGAGGACTCAGCTCTTAAACCAACCATGAATAAATATTTGTTGACTATACTCCATTGTGAACTAATAAAATTAATTCCCTGATCAATAAATATATTAACACATTGAATGTCAACATTTTTTGGTATAATAAATAAATCCTGAAGATATGTCATATTTCCAGCACCAAAGATGAATAAAACCGGGGCCCTGCCTGTGATGAACTCACAGTTCCACAGGTGTGACAGACTGGGAAACAGATCAGTACACCTGTTTGTGATGTGATAATAAAGCTCCTGGATGCTTGCTTTATCACATAAGCCTCAGGTTCCTCATCACTGAATTGGGAATAATGATAGTACCTACCTCACAGGGTTTGTGTAAAAATCGTAAGAGTTAATGCATATAATGAGCTCAGAATGGGGTCTGGCACTTAGGAAGAATCTGATTAACAATGGGCAAAGTGCTGTGGAAGCAAAGAGCGGTACCGATGCTCATGTGGAGCTAGGAAAGTCTTCCATGACTGGTGATGTCTAGGCCGGGCCTAGAAGGATAAGGGAATGTTCACATGCCCAGAGAAGCATGGGAAGGAGAGTCTATGCACAGGAAACAGTGAAGACAAAAGCATAAGGAACTGAATTACAGAGATAATGCTATTTGACCATCAAATCCATTTCTTTGTCCTCTTAAACACACAGATCAACTGCATTCTCCAACCTCCCCTGCAGTTAATAGGGCCACATGGTTGAGTTCTGGGGCCAGAGTGATATTGAAGTTTGACTCCTAAAACCTCCTGAGTATCCCTCCATGCACTTTTGTCCTCTCATCTGCAGGTTAGATGACTCCAGGATGAACTTAAAATCACTTTTAGAGATGCAAGAAGCCTGGATCCCTGAGTCATTGCTTGGAGATGTTCCTGGTTCCTATCCAACCAGGAACACCACATTACAATGAGTAAAAGCAATATATAAAATATTATTGTGTAAAGGTACTGAGATCTCAGAGTTTATTTGTTACGTGTTACTTGCCCTAATACAGTATGAAACCTCATGCTTAACTCAAACAATAACTAGCTGTTCATTAAAACTTAGATTTGTGAGTATGGAGAATCCTCAAAGAACTCAAAATAGACCTTCTATTTGATCCCATAATCCCATTACTAGGCATCTACCCAGAAGAAAAAAAATCATTTTATCATAAGGACATTTGCACCAGATTTTTTACTGCAGCTCAATTTACAATCACCAAGATATGGAAGCAGCCTAAGTGCCCATCAACCCAGGAATGGATTAACGAACTGTGGTATATGTATACCATGGACTACTATTCAGTCATAAGAAGATGGAGATTTTACATCTTTTGTATTAGCCTGGATGGAGTTGAAGCACATTCTTCTTAGTGAAGTATCACAATAATGGAAAAACAAGTATCCAATGTACTCGATATTAATATTAAGCCAGTAGATGATCTAATACATGCCCACATAAGGGAAAAACTTAATTCAGTTCAAGTTGGGGGACGGGGGGAGGAGGAGGAGAAGGGAGGATGGAGGGGGATCAGGGGATGACCTAATGGGCACAATGTAAGGGTATATGGCACACCTCCTGTGTGCAGAAAACAAGTACAACAGGGAGCTTACCTAACAAATGAAAACAATGTAACCTAATCATCCATACTCTCATATTAAAATGAAATTTTAAAAATTAGATTTGTGGGAGAAAAAGCAGTAAAGGTAAGTTAGGATCAATTTGCAAAAGATCCTGAATGCCTCAGTAAGAACTTTAGACCCTGTCCTCTAGGTAATGGGAAGTTATTAATTATTGGCTCTAATAACTTTAGTGCCATGAAGAATGTCATAACTACTCAACACAATTCTGCTAGGGGAATAACAGAATTAAATGTGTGCTTTCAAAAGATCACACAGACAACAGGGAGGAAGGAGAACTTGAGTAGAGGTGAAGACGAAAGTGGAAATTTAGTCATCAAAGACCATTAGCTAGAGAAGCCTCAATGCTACTCAGCACTGTGGCCCAGGGCTTAGCCCAATACATGGCACATGGCAGGCACTTGGTACAATTGGATAGATGGATGGATGGATGGATAGATGGGGTAGATGAGTAGGTATTATTACAGTAAATCTAAACAATGAAGCATGAACTAAATTATGCCGGTGAGAATGGAGAAGAAGGGACAGATTGGAGATATATTTAAAAAGTCAGAGTAGACAAGGCTTGGGGATGAGTTTGCTATGGAGGATGATGGTTTTCCAAGAAACATCGAATTCTGGGTCTTGAAATCAGAGTCCAGACACAGAAAAGACAAATAGTAGATAAGAGCTCTGTCACCAGCCAAGCTTCCAGAAGGACTATCTTGAGACCCGGCCTTTTGCCAGACATTCAACACATATTTTCTCATAATCTCTGCAAACAGCTTAGCATCCCCCACAGAGACAGAGGAATTAAAAAAAGCAGATTTATCAGTTTCCTAATATTTCCTGGCTAGCATTTTGGGGCTATTGCCAGTCTCTGGAAGATCTATATTCACCCTTTATTCCCCTCCTTCCTTTTGCTGGAAAGTAGGGTTTCTTCTTGAACCTTTTGAGAAGTTTCTCACTTTTCTGATTGTGTGATTTTCTGATTCACTTGTATACCAGAAATCAGTAAACTTTTTCCGGAAACAGCCAGATAGTAGATATTTTAGGCTTTGGGGGCCATGCAGAATGTCACAACTACTCAACTCTGTTGTTGAGCCACAGACAACGTGTAAATGAATTTATTAGCTATTTTCCAATAAAACTTTACTTACGAAAACAAGCAGTAGGCCAGATTTAGCCTGTGGGCCATAGTTCACTGATATTAGAGTAGAAGCCACAGCAAACAAGGAGAAAACCTGGCCCTGGTGGCTTTACTGTGTCACCACAAGCAAAGAACATCATCTCCCCAGATAATAGAGATACTGTTATCTGTCACTCCTGTGTCCTCTGATATTGCAGACAAACAAGGAGAAGGGAAGTAAATACTGTTATGCACCAACCAGGTCCCAGGAACATTATGCTCCATATTTTATCTATTCCCCCAGGAACCCCAGAATATATTTTTGTGTCCCCATTTCAGATGAGAAAGGTGAGTTTCAGAGAGGTTAAGTAGGCAGCTCAGTGTCACATTGCTAAGAAATGACAGCTGGGATTTGACTGTGGGGCTACCCAGTTCTAAGTTTTAGGCCTTTGCAGCATATCACACTCTCTTCTAAGTGTGATATGAGAGCTGTTGCCAGGAAAAATCAGCTGACCAGCTCTGTCCAGAGAGGCCCTCACTGTCACCACCAAATCCCAGAGTCTGGTCCTCAGCTTGCAGACCTGAGAGTTAATCAACCAGTCACTTTTGGACAGACTCCCATTAACCAAGTTCTTAAAGCACTCATTATAAATCAGAATGCCGAAGTATTTGTTTCTCACGGGGGATACTATTCCCCTTTTTTGTAAGTAGAATGTTTTAGTGCCTAAACTAGCGCATACCCCTTCCCAATATCAGGGCACACAGAGGTCAAGTTCAAATCCAATGAGTATGGAATCAGAGCCAGGGGAAGTGGGAATCCAATGTGAAGCCCAGCCCATGATCCATCTCTAGACATAACAGGGCCTGGAAATCTTCAGGTCTTGATGTCACAAGGACACCACTACCCTTGCACTTTTCTGTTCTCTTTCTGGCTCATTTTTTAAGTGTGATGCTAATATCTCCCTTTCAATGATTTGCTCTTTCTTTCTTTAATAAATGTTTATCTTATTCCAAATACAAGTTCATCACAGGAAACTTCAAATACAGAGGGTGTCCAAAAACGTGTATACATTTTAGGACAGAAAAAACTGTATTAAAATTGTAGTATTCGAGTCAATACATACTGACCGTGTTTGTTATCTGGTATATTGTATCTCATAACTCTTGTAATTACATAAGTCAGATGTGATTTAAATACAATTTTAAAAGGTTTATTCTTTGCTTAAAATGTGTAGACATTTCCTTTTG
Organism: Nycticebus coucang; assembly: GCF_027406575.1. Classification (NCBI taxonomy): domain Eukaryota; kingdom Metazoa; phylum Chordata; class Mammalia; order Primates; family Lorisidae; genus Nycticebus; species Nycticebus coucang. The sequence continues at coordinate 50,445,602 of NC_069797.1, forward strand.
GTACCTTCTATATATAGTAAAGAGGCTAGGTGCAGTTGGCTCACTCTTATAATCCCAGCACTTTGGGAGGCCAAAGCAGGAGGATAACTTGAGGCCAGGAGTTCAAGACCAACCTGAGCAACATAGTGAGACCTCATCTCTACAAAAAATAAAAAATTAGCCTGGGAGGGCAGTGCACACCTATAGTTACAGCTACTAGGGAGGCTGAGCCAGGAGGATGCTTGAGCCCAGAAGTTTGAAGCTGCAGTGAGCTCTGATCACACCACTGCACTCCAGCTTGAGGGATAGAGGAGAGAAAAATACAGCAAAGAAAAAAATTCTAAATTATCCACAATCCCACCACCCAAGGATATCCACAGTCAGTATTTTAGAATACAAACACTCAGTTTTTTTTAATACATGGAAATATATATACACATAAATATATATGTATACGTATACGTATACACATATGTGCTTTTATAAGACTGGGATCATGCTGTATATACTTTCTTGTTCCTTTTTTCTTCACTGAATAATCTACTATCTAATCTAGTGAGAAGCAACCAACTTCTCAAGTTGATGACTAATTTAATGGTTGCGTGATAACCCATTGTAAGTATGTGCCATAAAATTCATTTACCTAGTCCCCCTGCTATTGGACTGATTCTTCCTTTAGCTGCATTAATACCAAATTGACAATAGCTTGGCCTGGGAACCATCAGGTCTCTTAATCCCTTGTCTTATTTTTATTAGTCATGCTCCCTGCCTCCCCTATCTGAATCCATTCTTCCCTCACAGCACGCTCTGAGGTCTAAATGAGGTGTGCGCCTTAAAACCCTCTGTGTGCTATCGAGAATGGTCCCCAAGGACCATGTACTGAACTTGACAGGAGGCTAGAATTAGCACCAGGGGAAAACATGCCGTGGAATGGGCTGGGGAATGACCTTGAGTATTCTATCCCTCACCTTCCCCCTCCAAGGAACTCCAGAAACCACACAAGAGAACAAGGAAGTGCATCAGACAAATGTCAAGGTACCTCAGAGCCCAACACTGTCAACCAGGACAGCCCACACTACTCCTGTACAGACTGCAGCTGCCCCCACAAACACACACTCACACGTGCACACACGTCAGTCTGCCAAGAACAAGAAGCCCATCAAGGCCGATGTCAAAGTGGAGTATCCCCTTCTTCCTGTGGCTGCTGGGAGAGCAGTGAGAATTCAAGCTCTGGATTCAAGTGGTCTGGGTTTGAATTGCCACCTCGAACCCCACCAAGTATGTGGCTTGGGGACGCTGCTTAACTTCAACACGGCTGTTTCCTCACCTGTAAGCTGGTGATAAAATAATGTCCCTACAGGACTAATTGAGAAGCATGAAATGATGTCCATTAAGTGTTAACATATGTGCCAGGCACATAGTAAAGGTGTAGCATATGTGAGCTATTGTACTATTATTAATATTATTATTATTATTGCTGTTGCTAATGGAGGTTAAGTGATATCTCAGAGCCAGCTACAAAGAAGAACCTGAGCCTTGATAAATTCCAGTGTACCAGGGCCCGTAACAACTGCACTATCACAGCCATAAACCACTGGGGGCACCTTCAGCACACTGGCTGATATAATGCCGTACTCTGGATGACAGAGGCCAGCCCATAAATAAATCAGACCGAGTTTCAAAGCCAGGGCACTCACACTCCTAAAACTTGGCAGTGTGCTTGTCATTGAAGCTTACAGCCTCTTCCCATCAGCAGGGGCCCAGGGCCTAGGTCTTCCAGACCCACGGAAACCTTCTTAGACTCGCTGGTCTAATCAAGAAGGGAGGTGGCACATATCATGATGGAAGCAGAGGAAAGCACGAGGTGGAGAGGTGAGGGATGATGTTACTGGAGGCGGAGGTATCTGGGGATGGACAGACCATGAGACAACCACGACCACAGACTTTAAAAGATTCAGACCTGTTGCTGCTTCTCTCCACCATGATCTGAACATGAAACAAGCCCATACTGAAGCATGAGGGATGCAAGTCAGACCTAGGGCAGAACTTTATAGCTAGAACGACAGTTAAAACAGTGAACTTAGGGGGTAAAAAACAGTTAAAACAGTAAACTAAGTTACAGGCTGGATCTCCCTGGCTCAGGACAATTCTCTGGGAGAGGAAGAAGAGGAAGGTGAGACGGGCACGAGGGGGCAGTGAACAAAATGTGAGGTGTGCAGCCTGCGCCTGTGGATCCCATGCTCACTGCACTCGGAGATAAATTGCAAAACAAGTTTATATGCTCCAAAGCCAATCATGACATTAATTCCAACCTGAGATTCATTTCTACGCCTCAGCTGTAAGTCCTATATTGACACATGTCTGCTACTTAGCGGCCTTCTTGTAAATTAGTGCCTGTTTCCATCAAGGTGTGAATGCTGATGAGAGCAGGTGGCTTTCTGTAGCAGAGGCAGGCTCTGGCTCATGGTTGAAATCAAACTCCAGGATGCAGCTGGATCCCAAGCAATTCACTCATTCCAGGCTGATTCCCTCTCCCGCCCCCCCCCATTCACCCCTGGGAGAAGGGGCTTCTTCCCAAGGTCTCTGGAGACAGAGAGATTTCCTTCCCCACTTCCTCATTCTCCTCTTCCCACGCTCACTCCTTCCTGAGTCGAGATCTTTGGTAAAGCAGAAAAAAAGAGTCACTTTGGTAGGATTACAACACCCCTAGGCTTCTTGTAAGAGGCTGTGGCTAATAGGAAAGCAAACGTTTTTTGCTCTTACAGCTGCTTTATTCGAAAGGCTAGATAAGACCTGGACTTCCCAGAGTTGGGCCTGTGATGGGGCCCACCAGGATGGAGCCAGGGAGGGAGAAGCAAGAACCTGAAAAGACTGAGAGGATCGCAGTAGAAGTCGGAAAAGAGAAGAGCCTCCCAAGCATCTGGCAAGGAGAGTTCAATATAACCAGATGGAGCTGGGAAGAAATGGCTTACACTCTCTGGGATTCTGTTTTTGCCAGTGGACTGCGGCTAGGACTTTCTTTCTGACAACAGCCCACCTAACCACACAGTACCACAGACATCACGGACATTGCCAAGGGGTCTGTCCTATGCTAAGTCTCTGTCTGCCTTTCTGGGATGGTCCTAAAAAGATCACATCATCATAATAAGAGCAAATAAGGATTTAGAGGAGCGGTTCTCAACCTGTGGGTCGCGACCCACAGGAACTGTATTAAAGGGCCACGGCATTAGAAAGGTTGAGAACCATTGATTTAGAGCTTATCGCACGTCAGGGCTAGTCCAAGGACTTTATACATATTAACATGCATAATTTTCTCAACAGCCCTCTTATAAGCAAAGCTACAACCCACATTTTATAGGTAAGGAAACTGAGGAGCAGAGAGTTTAAGGAATTTGCCCGTGACCTCACAGCTAGGCAGTGAGTGAAGGTGGGATTCAAACCCAGACATTCTAGCTCCAAGGCTTAAAGCTAAATAATAGACTTCATGGCCATGTCAAGGAGACAAGATAAAAGAGAGAAGAAGTGAGGGACAAACGTGGGTGATAAGGGTGGACTTGAGTGAGAGCCTAGAACATCCTCTAGCATTCAGGACTTTTTTGCGGGTGCAGAGAAGTGGAGACGTGGTGTACCAATGGTCCCTCCTGGCTTGCTGGGCCAGGAGCAGTAGGCAAAGCAGGTAAGCAGCACCCGTCACCTTGGGGAGTGAGGTGCTGACAGGTTCCACATCACCTATTGATCCTGCACATGACCTCTCTCCCCCCTCTGACCATTTTCACTATATTAAATAGAAGGAGTCTATCAAAGAATCAACAAATATTAATGCAAGGCTCCCATGAGCTAGAAACTACCCCGGGTGCCAGGGGCACAGGGCAGTGAACAAGACATGGTCCTGCTTTTAAGGTACTTGCATTCAAATGGTCCCGGAGGAATAAATTTTGAGCCAGAAAAAGAGTGAGTGATGGGATGAACCCTTCCAGAGGAATGCTTTGAAAATAAAAGTCCAAATACAATCTGGAAACAAAGCAATGTTTTTACAGCCCTTCTGTGACAATCTGCAGAGAATGTGAGTGTTAAGCAAACCAATTTGATCATTTTAAGGAATTTTCTTGCATGTGGTACAATAAGTCTTTTAAGGCTTAGCTAAACATCAATAAAGCGTTCCAATAAACTCCTCATAGTCCGTCACTTATATCGTCCTTCATGAGTTCCATATTTTGAAACTGGTATTCGAACACCCTTTACAAATTATGGTGCATTTCCCACGTGGTATCCAAAGTTCATGATAATTTTCGGTGACAGTGTTTGTGTGAGTGCATATGCCGTTCGTTCCTTTACACATCTGACAAGCAATCGTTGAATGCCTGCTGTGTGCTGGGGACTCAGCATGCAGTGCTGGCCTCAAGGATCTATAGCATAGTGGGGCACAGAGAAGAGAAAACTATTACAAAACAGGCTGAAACACGGCACTTAGAACTGGGATAATGATGGAGTTAGGATGTTTGCCAAATCTAATGTTGAAGTGTGATCCCCAGTGTTGGAGCTGGGGCTCGGTAGGGTATTTGGGTCATGGCAGCAGGTCCTTCACGAATGGGGTGGTGCCTTCCCGGAGTCAATGGTGAGTTCTGATTTTCATTGGTTCTCATAAGAACTGGTTGTTTAAAGGAGACTGATACCCCTTCTTCCCGCTCCTGTTCCTTCTCTCGCCATAGGCCTGGTCCTGCTTTGCTTTCTGCCTTGACTGGAAGCTCCCTGAAGCCCTCCCTGGCGCCATGCTTCTTGTACAGGCTGCAGAACCCTCAGCCAAATAAGCCCCTTTTCTTTATAAATTATCCACCCCAGGTATTTCCTTTATTGTGGTGCAAAACAGACTAATCCAGAGAAGTACCCAGTACTAAGGAGGACCTAGACTTGAGGAGTAAGAGGAGGCTGTGTGAAGGAAGCAGCATCTGAGCCCCAAATAAAAACGACCTGCCATCCTCCTGGAGAGGAAAAAAGTGCTGTATCCAGAAAATCCTACATTTGAATCCTAGCTTACCAGTTAGGTGTTGCTGGGCTAATTCCTTCATTTATCTGAGCCTCTGTTTGCCAATTTGTGAGATGAGCATAGTAACATTGACCTGGACTTGGCTCAGTTTAAAGGTTACTGGTAAACCCCCTAGCACAGCGCCTGGCACACAGTACATGCTTAATAAATAGGAACACTTGTTTGCATGCTAGTAGGAAGTCAATAAATATTCCTTTCAAAGGAGCAGGAGAATCCCTGAGCTGACAGACCCAGGCGGCCAGGGAAAATAAAGTAAACACATTGCCATGTTTCCTTATTAAAACCTGACTTCACTTTGGAAAGGGAAAGATTTTTCCTCCCTCTTCTCCCTTACACTGTGATTAACTAACCTCCTCCAAAGTGGGAGAAATGCCACTTTCCCCTCCAATAAATAATAAGAAAAATGAAATTTTTCTACAGGCTCCAGGCCACCCCTGGTCTCATCTTTGTGAGCCAGCAGGGAGCCTCTCCTGAGAGCTGAGGGTGACTGTAATTGAATCATTTGGCATGAAATTGGGGAATGCACCATAATAAATCAGACCCACTGCTGTATCCTGAAAGAAGCAAGCACCTAAGAGGCCCTGATGCCAAATCTAGCTGGGAGGACCCAGCTGCTGGGGCCAAAGGAGATCATAGGCATTTCTGCACAGCCACTGAAAAGAAAGCTGCTGATAGGTCCTATTGCCTATCCTTCTGGTTCCAGACAGCCTTGCATTCACCTGCTGGACACAGACAGAGCTCAGAATGTGTTCAAAAATGTGCTCATGAAAGCAAATTCCTCAGGAAGCAAAGTCAGATAGTGAGAGAAGCAGAGGCTCTGGGTCTGACAGTCTTGCTTGGGATCAAACCTTTGTTCCATCTCTCACTAGCTGTGTGACCTTGGGCAAGTTGCTCAACCTCACTGTTTCCTCATTTGTAAGGAAATGTACTAGTTTCTCATTGCTGCTGTAACAAATACACAAATTTATTCTCTTCCAGTTCTGGAGCTCAGATGTCTGAAATCAGATTCACGGGGGTAAAGCCAAGGTATCTACAAGGCTGGTCCCTTCTGGAGGTTCTGAGGGGGAGAATCACTTCCTGCTTTTTCAGCTTCTAGGGGCTGCCTAGATTCCTTGGTTTGCGCCCCCTTCCTCCATCTTTAAAGCACCTCACTCCAACTTCTGCTTCATCATGTTGCCTTCTCCTTGGACTCTCACCCTCCTGACTCCTTCTGAGAGCCTTTGTAATTACATCAGGACTACCTAACTAATCCAGGAATATTCTCTGCTTAAAAGCATTAACTTAATCATACCTGCAAAATCCCTGTTGCCAAGTAAGTTAACATTTATAGATTCTGGGGATTAGGATGTGGACATATGTGTGAGGCCATTATTCAACCTACGGCAACTACCAAAGAACAAACTGAGATCTATATGTACTGCTGCAAACAGTGCCTGGGACCCAACAGGCCAGTAGCTTTCCATCCTTTCCTCTTCTCCCTGCCCTCCCAGGACACCCATGCCTAGCATACAGGGCATCCTCTGACTCCAAGGCAGACTCATTCAACCCCACCCAGGAGCTGCGTATCTTCCAAGAGGCTCTGACTCTTTCTGGCTCTGAGCTGAGTCACCTCTAGTCATCAGAGGCCATTCTTCTGGTCAAGGAGTGATCACTTTCAAGGAAAAGAAACCTCTTGGCTATATGAGTCATCATAGGACTACAATAAGTAACTGAGCATCCAGGGGTGGGAAACTTGGTCACTGTGGACTTCGGATGCCCCTCACAACCCTCCTTTGGACCAAATACTCCCTCATGTCTGCCTCTCTCTATTTATCCTCTTCAAAGACCAGCTCTAGGGTCTCCCATCATACCTTCAGCTTGCCCATGGGACTGGTGGGCCTTGGCACTAGACTCTGGTGCCAACATTGCATGACTGGCCTTTCTGCAACCCCGTTGCATCTAGCCAGTTGCTATATCCTTTCCTTCAGTATATCAATAGAGATCATGGATTGACCCAATGCATCATAGATCTCCCTGAGTTTGGTGTCTACCCATGGCTCACTCAACTGGGTTATTAAGGGACTGAGATACAGACTTAGGCTCTTTCTTCTCTCTCTATAGAGAGAGAAAAATCTCCAAAAAGACACTCTTGGCTAGACATTCACCCTAAAACATATGGGTTTGGCAACACTCGTCTCTAAAAGGGACACAGAAATCTGCTAATACACAAAAGTAATGACTAGTTTTCATTGTTGCTTGGAACACCCACGAATCAATAATAACAAACTGCCCAATCATTAAGAATGAGAACTCCATAAATTGCTAATCAAAAATTCCCCAGCACTAGCAGCCTGGCATAAAAAGACACCAAATGGGCCCAGAATCCACAGGGGCCAGCTGCTTTGGCCCTAGAAGGAGAGATGTCCATTTCCTCCAAGGAAGAATTCAAGAAGCTCAAAGCACACATCAGAGCGCTTTGTTTGGGGAATTAAGAAATGTCTTTCTGTATGTATTGTTAGACCTAAGACAAGTGTTCAGCAAAACAAGTACCCTAAGCCCTGTTGTCTGAATTTTCAATTATTCGTGCAAAATTTGCCATTTAAGAAAATATAGAGTTGAGTCTTGTTTCCAAAATGCCAAGAATGAGAAGGCAGGTAGGCAAAGAGAATCTGACCCATTGATAAGACCATTCTTTGACCACACTCCAGAGTCACTGTGTCCTGGAAGTATCAACAGTGTCCCTTGTAAATAAGATCTTGTGGGCCTCATGACCTCATGGTTATTCTGCCAAAAAAGACGTGGGGACATGCTTGTGTAGATAAGCCTCCCCGCAGCCCCCCAGCCCACGGGAAGGTGACCAAATGAACATGAGCTTGCTCCTGTCCGGACCCCTCTAGACTTCATCTGTTTCAAACACACAGGAGAGTAAAGTCACTCAGGGGACTCTTCATTGAATAGTGGTACTTGTGCCCACCAGAGGGGAGGGGGGACTCCTCCTAGGCCAGGGTTGGCAGGGTTCGGCCTCACAGCAGAGCCCAGTGTCACACAACACGGAGGGAATGGGAGTGAGATTCGTGCTGCGTATGTTTATCAGCCCGTTTCCAATTTTGTGCCTGAAATCAAATAACCAAGGATCTGCATGCTTTGAATTTTAATCCATCCCTTTAGGGCAGCCACAGGTTATGAATACAGAGAACGAGCTCCCAACAAGGAGAGCTAGCTATGTGCACACGTTCACCCCCGTGCTTCCCTTCACCAGCCCTGGCACAGAGGTCCTGCAGGTCTTATTTTAGCCAAAATTCTTGTGCCAAAAGAAAAAACAAAAGGACGTTTTTATTTCCGTCCAATAAAGACCATCTGACCATGCTCTGGAGGCAACAGGGTAGCTGATGAAATCTCATTTCCTGTCTCGAACAGTTATCCATTCTGACATCTCAGTCCCCAGGTGACCGTGTTAGGAAACGACTTTGTTAATCACTGATGTTTGGCCTCCACGAAAATGGATTCTACATTTTCAAAAAAGTCTTCTCCGTGGTGGCAAAAATAAACCAAATATTCATTCTATGAGGTCTCAAAGTTGAAATGGAAGTTAAAATGAACATCAAAAAAATAAAACATTAGAACTTTGCGAGTAGCCCTTGATTTTTTTAGGTGTTTTGAATTTATGGATTCCTTTCATGTTGCCTAATGCTATGCATGGCGATGTCTATGGCCACACTCTGCATTGTCACAAGTTATACGTTGTCTATAGATCTCAGGGCCTGAGTTCTAAATTATGAGAGGGGGAAAAAAAGAAACATTTTAGGAGAAAGAAAAGGTGATACCCGCGAGCAGCTCCAGAAGTTTTCCATAAATCAAAGCACCTGACATTCAAGTTGGAGCTCCCAGCCAAATCCAACTCTACTTACTTAGCAAGTGTGTAATGAAGGGCTGATTGGGATTTAATCCTTTTGAACTTGTGAATATGAATAAAGAAAGAAACTGAGATAAGTTTTTTTAAGGCAAATTGGTTTTATTTTTGCAGACTCAAAGGGCAGTGCCGTCTTCTTCTCCCATTTCAGGCTCATTCAAGACGTCCATTTAAATCTAATCAAAGGCTTCTTCCCTGACATACATATTCACATCAGTGTTTCTGAAAATTGCACATATGGGCAATCAACCACCATAAAGCTGAAAAAATATGAAATCGTGTTTTGTTTTATTTTTCATTTAAGATCTAGTGTGGTAAATGGGTTAAATTATTAAGTGAGCCTACAAACTTCATGTCAATTATACTTCCTCTGGGATTGGTTCAAAGGAAAAAAGAAAGAATCAACCTCTCCGAAGGGAAGTCTTTGGCCATCAGCCATTTACGCAAACACAACTGTGGGGGGAAACACCCGATGTGCACACAGACATTTATCTTTGTACCTTTCCTCCTTTAAATCAGTCTCAATGCTAAATGGTCCCCTGCAGTTCATTGATTTCTTTCTCTGTTGCCTTCAAGGACAAGATTTCCTAGAAACAGGGTTACTAGGAGAATTAGTTCTACAAAGTGGATTGGGAAAGCTAAGAAGAACGAACTCTCCCAGGGCCTGGGCAATAGGTCATTGTTCTGGTTCCAGGAAGGGCATCTCGATGGAAAAAGGGAGACCAAGCCCTGCCCAGCAGCCTAAAATGTGAAAGATGTATTTGCCCTGCTCTTTCCAGTCTCCCTTTCAGCTGGGAGAACTGCCCATCCTTTGAGGCCAAGGCATATTGACCCCTCCTGTCTAAAGGCAACTGGATGATGACAGCCTCAGAGGAGGAAGGTTTTTTCGTGAGACAGGTAAGTAATGGCCTAAAAATGGCAATGGGAACAAGAGGGAAAAGCTAATGACTGCTCTGCGTCCCACTAAACAAAACCTCTAGACTATGCCACACCCTACCCTATGTACCTTTTATCACATCCTGACTTACTATGTTGTCTTCCCAGCTGATTCACCTCTTCCCACTCATCCTCCCGGTAACCATCTGCTCCCCAAGCCCCAGGACTATATTCCTAGGCTCGCTCACACAACAGACCCTGGGACATAATCAGCTGTCAGGAAACTGTGAGCAGAGGGATGACAGAGGTCATCTTTGCTTAGGCACAGAGAAAGATAGACATTGGTGTTCTCTAAATTAGGGGCTACAGAGTATAACAGGACCCGGGGGATCGGGAAGGTAAGAGCCACTAAGGAGGAAAATGCTGATGGACTCCACAGCTCAGCCACAAACATTCCATCATGAGCCACCTTTTTGCATCTCAATTGTGTTTGATCTGAAACCCAGAAATTTGTCATCTTTATTTGCCCTCTCACTGCCCCACCCTCACCGGTAAACTCAATGTCGTGCACCCAAAGTGACCACAGCCAAATTCACCAGCCACAGAACAACAATTACAGTTGAAGATGACACCATTCAAATCTATTTGAAAATGCTGACCCTTGACTGGCTTAACCATCAAAAAATAACTGGGTGTTGGCGAGTAGCCGTGTATAATCTTCCTTTCCCCAGATAGTATACATCAAAGTCTTTGAGTGTCTCCAGCCCCAGCCCAGGATTCTGGACTTTCAGCCCACAGTCTCTTGGGAGAATTTACACTTCTAAAGTGAAAAGGAGAGAAAGAGGAAAGAAAGAAAAAGAAGAGAGAAAATGAGAAGGGAAGGAGAAGGAAGAAAGGAAAGAAAGGAAGAGAGAGAAAGAGATTCCTGATTTCCAAGGTCCTCTCACTCTCACTCCCCACAAGAAAAATGTCAAAGGCTCTTAGGGAAGGGATTGAGAGAACGATGAGTCTCTCACTGCTCAGCTCAGAACAGTTCCCCCCACCTTGCAATCGTTGTTGCCAGCTCTTTCACCTGCTCTGTCTATCCATCCATTGCACAGTCCCTGCCCTGCTCCAAATGCTCACACACACACACACACAGACACACACGCTCACTTGCACACAATCTCACAGTTCCTTCTTAGCCACTCTTTTCATTCAGTGCCCCAGCTGGACTCAGGTGGCAGCCCAGGGATCTGCCAGCTTATCTAGGCTAAACTCAAGTTCCCTCCCAAAATTCCCTGCCCTGCGTGCTTCTGGTTATGTGGACCATAAGTTGGAGCAGAGTCACCAGCTGCTTTTGAGACCCCCAGGTTGTCACTTACCTGATGACTCACCTCACTGGCACTGTGGAGCAGCTGTCCGGTCTGCAACTGTCCCACCTTCCCCTGGATCCTGTTTCACATCCTACCACTCCCACGCTGGACGTGTGTGGAGTGACCCAAAGAAGGGCTCTCAGTCCTCCTGCAGGGTGCCGGCATGAGCCAGGGAGGAGGCAATGAGAGCTGACAGGGGCTCTGTGCTGTCCCCATGGGTTCCCACTCATGCTCCTGGGCCTATCCGTCTTTACTCTCCCCTGCTACACTCTTCCTGAGTGCCTGCCCTGGGAACTTCTGGTTCCAGCAGACGACATCAACCTCAAGACAACAGCCTGTTTAATAACTCATACAACTGAGAAAGGCCTAGCCTTGTAAATGTGCATACAATCTCCCGATTTGGGGTTCTGGCTTCCTGATTGCACCTCGTATTGTTTTTGTGTTTCGTTTTTTTTTAATGTTCTGTATATTATGGTGTTTTGACATCATAAAATTCTTTCTAGCCAGAGAAAGGCTGCTCTTTCTGGACTAGCAAATTCTTAGAGAGAGAGCAAAGGGCCTGGCCAGAGCAAGCCTTGCATATGTAAACTAACCATCCAGGCCCATACCCCCAGCAGGCAATATTCCTCTGCCTGAGCATCCACGGCCAGAAGACCCAAGGACCATGTCTAAAGCTCAGACAGAGCCTGCTAAAATTATTCCAACCAACCACTCCTCAACTGTTCATCTTCCTCTGGCCTGCCTTCCTCGTGGACTCCAATAATGGTGTGGCCTAGGCTCCCCCTTCCCTTCCCTCCTGCCTCCCAAACATCCTGGTGCTTGCCCTGGTAGCCCAGTGTGGGCCCCTGTTTCTAGGACCTGTGAGTGTAATACTCTCTGTTTTCTTGAGCCTCCCCGGTGTCTCCTTGTCATGGCCACATTTGGCTGACAATTACATAAAAGAACACAGGACAAATCCTGATTGGTACGACAGATGTCATAAGACACTTCTCTTCCCCCACAGCTCTGCAGCCCCTGGGACTGGACTGCCATGTCCTTCCTCCAGTCTCGCTATTGTCACAGGCACTTTCTGTCTTCTTCTGGTGGGAGTTAGCTTTATTCTCTCCATATTCTTCATTCCCACAACTGGATTACACCCCCCCTGGGGTTCATAAAAGAAACAAATAGCCCCAACATGTGACCCACACTAGGGTCACTAGAGTTTTCTTATACTGGAGCTAACAAGGAATGCTCCCCTACTCAGGGTCATGGGGAAAGCCCCTCTGCAGAAAAAGGGGAATGAAACTAAATGAAGCCTGGAAGAGAGAGGCAGAGGTGACAGAGAAACGAGGAGGCAGAGACGAGTTCCACCATCTACTCCTGATTTCCATCATGACTTCACTTACACCCCTCCCCTCCATGGACGTTGGGGTAGGTCCATGTAGCTTCACAACTCTGGCCTTTTGTTTTCTTTCCTTATAGCACCATTTCTCAAAGACTCTTCCCTAAAACACAAGCCCCTCAATACTGCAAAGGATTCCACCATTTACTAGGATGGAGAAAAAATGCTATGGAAGGGCTGAGTTGCACCCCTCCAAAACTCATATGAACCCCCAATACCTCAGAGCATGACTGTGTTTGGAAACAAGTCCTTTAAGAGGTGACGAAGTTAAAACAAATCCTTTAGGAATCTGACTGTGTCCTTATAATAAGATGAAAATGTGGCCAGCTGCAGGGCTCACATCCGTAATCCCAGCACTTTGGGAGGCCAAGGCAGGAGGGTGGAGAACAAGGAGTTCAAAACCAGCCCAGATAACACAGCAAGACCCTGACTCTAAAAAAAAATTAAAAAATTAGCCAGGCGTGGTGGTGCTCCCCTATAGTCCCAGCTACTTGAGAGACTGAGATGGGAAGATCACTTGAGTCCAGGAATTTGAGGCCACAGTGGACTAAGATCCCACCACTGCACTTTAGTCTGGGTGACAGAATGAGGGGACAAGGAAGGAGGAAGGGGTGGGGGGGAAAGAGGAGGAGGAGGAGCAGAAGAGGAAGGGGAAAGGGAAGAAGAAATTTGAACACAGGCTTGGCACCCATTGCACAGTGGTTACGATGCCAGTCACATAACACCAAGGGGGCGGATTCAAACCTGGCCCAGGCCAGCTAAAAACAACAATGACGACTATAACAAAAAATAGCCGACATTGTGGTGGGCACCTGTACTTAGCTACTTGGGAGGCTGAGGCAAGAGAATCGCTTAAGCCCAAGAGTTTGAGGTTGCTGGGAGCTGTGATGCCAGGGCAACTCTACCAAGGGCAACATAGTGAGACTCTGTCTCAAAAAAAGAAAAAAGAAATTTGGACACAATGAGAGACACCAGGGAAGCACAGGTGCAGAGGAAAGACATGTGCGGACAGGGCAAGAAGCAGCCCTCTGTGAGCCAAGGAGAGAGGCCTTGAGAGAAAACAAACCTGCCAACACCTTGATCTCAGACTTCCGACCTCCAGAACTGTGAGAAAATAAACTCCTGTTGTTCAAATCACTCAGTCTGTGGCACCATGTTATGTAACCAATCACACTAGTATACTGACCAGAACATCTCCATGAAGAGTCACATTCCACACTACCAAGGTAAAGGCTCTGTGCAGTCTTGCCGTAAAGGCGACTGCTTACTTTACACAGTTTCCCAAACGCCTTTGTCTCTTCCCTGCACAGAACTGGCACTGTCAAGACAGATTGCAGAGGGCAGGCCATCTGGAGATCAGTAAAAATTATGTTCTTGCCCTTCAGAAGTAAAGAACAGGATAGATAATTGTCAAAAACATTTACAAAATATATTAAAAAAAAGAGCGATATCATAAAAATGTAGACAGCTTCATGGTGTAATGAAAAAAGTACCAAAGTTAAAAGTGAAGTTTAGATTCCATCTCTGCTGTTAACTGGCTGGGTGACCTTGGTCAAGTCCCTTCTCTTCCCTGCCCTCAGTTTCCCGATTTGTCAAGTAAGTGATCTGGCTGATGATCTCTTTAAATTTGTTTTCGCTGAAAAAAAAAAAAAAAAATATATATATATATATCTCTCCAAGGTACTCAAAACTAATATGAAATCAATATATAAACAAATGCGCATCTGTATGAACAATAAAACATAGACAAACATAGTCTAGCAAGGGGAAGGGAGGGGGAGAAAGGGATGAGAGGATAGGGAGGGCAATTAGAGGGAGGAGGGGGGACCATTGGCAGGATCTCACCTAATGTACACAATGTGAGGGTGTTCGGCACACCCCCTGGGTGAAGGGCTCAACTCCAACTTGAACTTTACCTTGGAAGTGAGAACAATGTAACCTAAAAATGTGTACCCTCTTATTAATTTAAAAAAAATTTAAATTAAAATAAATGTGTTTTCCCTGAGTCATCTGATTTGTTGGTGTGCCAAGATTTCTCAGTGACATCGTCCACTCCCCAGTGGCCTACCAGGGACTCTGCCTGGTTTCTAGCATTCAGGGTGAAGTTTTCTTCCTGTCGCCATTTTAAATTTGAAAGCATACTGCACAGCTCGCTTCACAACTCCTCTCTGATGCTTCCAGTGTTCCTGGTCTTTCATTGTTTTAATCTTCAACTTTCGTAGTAAAATAATATTTTGGTAAGTTACCAGGCTGGCCCAGTCCACACGTTTCCTTTATTCTTTGTCGTTCCTTATCTATGAACCTAAGCATTCATTCTGTAGGAGGGAAATCACATTGCAAAATACAGACAACAAATGGGTCAGTTCTTGGCTTTTGGACTGAAAATCCCAAATTCTGAGTAGGTTTAGGGCACGGAAGATACATAAAAGACAGAAAAGCTAGAGACTTTCTAGAAAGACTTCTGGGTAACATAAAACTGGTAACATAAAACTCTTTCTACCCCTATTCCTTTCTCAAAACTCATCTCAAAATAACAAGGAGAGCAGGACACCAAACCTCCAAATTAACAAGGCTACAAGCTATCTGTAGAATCCAACCAGGACATGGAGAAACAGAAGGATAGAGGGACCAAAATGGCATGACACAGAGCTGAGAGCCCAGAGGAAGCAACCACCAGTGAGAAGCAAACCAGGTCACCCCTCAAACCCTCAGAGAGGTAGAAAGGATTGGAGGCAAGAGGTTCCTTAAAAAGTGGGGCACTGAAACAGTCTAAATTCCCATCAACCCAGGAATGGATTAACAAGCTGTGGTATATGTCTACCATGGAATAGTATTCAGCCACAAAAAAAGATGGAGACTTTACATCTTTTGTATTAACCTGGATGGAGGCGGAACACATTCTTCTTAGTAAAGCATCACAAGAATGGAGAAGCAAGAATCCAATGTACTCGATTCTAATATGAAGGCAGTAGATGAGCAAATACAAGGCAGGGTAGGAAAATGAGGGGAGAATGTAGAGGGATGTGGGGTCACAGTGTATGGCACACCTCTTGGGGGTGGGACACAATTAGAAGAGGGATTTTTATCTAACAAATGCAATCACTGTAACCCTAATTCTATGTACCCTTAATGAATTCCAATCAATCAATAAAACTTTTAACAGGTGGGGTGCTGAAAATGGGGGACTTGTGGAAAGTCTGTATAACAAATGACTCCATGATGGCCAACCTCTAAGACAACTACCTATCAAATATCCTATCTTCTGTTATTCACACATTTGCTTTGTATCTTCCACATTGTGCCAAGGTTGGTCTGTGTGACTAATAGAACACACAGAGACAAAGATAAGTCACTTCCAAGTTTTGGTTATAAAGACATATTGCAGTTTCCACCTAAGTCTTAGGCAGTCTCTCTCTCTCTCTCTCTCTCTCTCTCTCTCTCTCATTATTGGCTCTATGCACTTCTTAATAGCAACACTGGGTGCTAGAAAATAATGAAGAACACCTTAAAATCCTGAGTGAAAGTTATTTTCAGCCTAAAATTCTTGCCCTGGCCAAACTATCAATCAAGTATGAAGCTAGGAATAAAAAGGTATTTTCAGACGCTCATGAACTCAAAAAAGTTACCTCCATGCACCTATCTCAGGCAACTGCCAGAAGTTGAACTCTACCAACATGGAAAACTAAATCATTAGAAATGGCGCTATGGAATTGAGGAAGCAGAGTTCTAACACAGGAGAAAAGTAAATGGAGTGCCAGCCAGTATGATGACCCTGCTAAGGCACCTGGGACAGGCCAGAGCAGGAGGACAGAGCGCTGCAAGGCACATGTCTCCAGGGCAGAGGGGAGAAAAGCTTGACCACATGGAAATTTACTTCAAAAACTATTTCACAGAATTACTGGAAAATGTGAGGAGGCTTAGCAAATGCAAAGATAATAAGAAAGCAAATAAAATGTCACAATTATTAACATTTTGAAAAGAGTTGTACAAGAAAGGACATAAGATCACGGTGCATTTGATGGTGAGCAATAACAGTATAGTTATAATGGTGAAATGCTCCGTATTGGCAAAACCCGCCATGTACTAGATTAGATGAGAGAACTGAAGGGGTGAACAAAAACAAAATATTTTCACCTACCATAATAGGAATTAAGTGGATAACTAAAGGAGCCAAATCTACAGAGAGCCATATACACACACTATTTATGAACCTGGAAAAATAGCTTTTATTTATTTATTTTTGGTTGCCATTGCAGCTGAGGCTTTATTTTAGAAAAAGCAATCAAATTGGCTTTTAGTTGGGGGCATGGGTAAGAGAGGGTAACCCAGGCAGTAAAATCCCCACGAGGGTGGGCTGATGCAGCTGAGCCTCGGGGGTCTCCTGTTCCATGTGCTCCTGGCACAGCTGCACCCCCTCACAGGCTCTGTGGCAGCCTTGTGAGAGGGCAGACTGGAGGGGCCCCAGTGGCAGTTCACTTGGGCAGGACATCAGAGGACTCAGACATCAGCTTCCCGTCTCGGGTCTCAATCTTCTTCACAACTACAGCCCTGGAGCTGGTGCGGCTAAAGGAACTGGAGCCCCCACCAGCGCCAAAACTGGGCTGGAAGGAGCTCAGGCCGGGGCTTGCGAGGCCCCCGTAGGCCGAGCTCAGGCCACCTGAGTAGCCACTGGTGGTCTTCATGTGGATACTCATGTTCTGCATCCCCAACTCCAGCCGGCTCTCCTCGCCCTCCAGCAGCTTGCGGTAGGTGGCGATCTCCACGTCCAGGGCCAGCTTGACGTTCATCAGATCCTGGTATTCACGCAGCTGTTGAGCCATGTCCTTCTCGGCCTGACGCAGGGCAGCCTCCTGCTGGGCCAGCTTGGCGTTGGCATCCTTAACAGCCAGCTCCCCACGCTGCTCGGCATCCGCGATGGAGGCCTGCAGGGAAGCCCTCTGGCCTTTGAGAGCTTCGTTCTGGAGCCGGCTGATGTTCCGGTTCATGTCGGAGATCTCGGTCTTCGTGCGCCGCAGGTCATCCTGGCTCTTCCCAGCCTGCGCCTGCAGCTCCTCCTACCTGGTCTGGTACACGCTCTCAGCCTCAGCTCGGCTGCAGTTGGCTATCTCCTCGTACCGGGCGCGGATCTCAGCGATGATGCTGTCCATGTCCAGGGAGCAGCTGTTGTCCATGGACAGGACCACAGACATGTCCAAGATCTAGGACTGCAGCTCACAGGGCTCCTCTTCATACAGCTGCCTGAGGAAGTTGATTTCTTCAGTCAGCCCTTCCAGGTGGTACTCCAGCTCCACCTTTTTCATGGACGCTTCATCCACGTCCTTCTTGATGAGGACAAATTCATTCTCCATCTCTGTACACTTATTGATCTCCTCTTCATTCTTAGTCTTGAAGCCCTCCACCAGCCCCTGCATGTTGCCAAGCTCTGCCTCCAGCTTCAGCTTCTCCTGGCCCAGTGTGTCCAGCTGTCCCTGAAGGCTGTTGATGTAGCTTTCACACAAGCTGTCCATGTTGCTGCAAGCCTTCTGCTGCTGCTGCAGGAGGTTCCACTTGGTCTCCAGCATCTTGTTCTGCTCTCCAGGAAGCACACCGATGAAGGAGGCAAACTTGTTGAGGGTCTTGATCTCCTCCTTCTCCTGGGTGCACATGGCCTGACTGTTGGGGGCCACCTCCAGGTTGAGTGGGCTCAGCAGGCTCTGGTTCATTGTGACGGCTCTGATGCCCCCCATACTTCCAGCCCCATTGTAGCCTCCACTCAGACCCAGGCTGTTGCCCAGGCCAGGGAAGCTGCTGCCACCCACCCGAGAGAAGCTCGAGGAGCTGATGCAGGCACCGGGCCCATTGCTGTATGAGCAGCTGCTGCAGGACCATGGGCCAAAGGTGGAAACCTTGTAGGACTTCTAGGTAACCCTGATGTGGTCACCAGGCCCACTGCTGTAGGAGCAGCTGCAGGGGCTGCTGAAGGCCCCTGGGGCAGAGGTGGACACCTTGTAGGACTTCTGGGTAACCATGATGCAGGCACCAGGCCCACTGCTGTATGAGCAGCTGCTGTAGGCCCGTGGGGCAGAGGTGGACACCTTGTAGGACTTCTGGGTAACCCTGATGGACATGGTTAAGACTGGAGTGGAGGCAGGCGGACCAAACAGAGATTCGAGAAGGAGCAAAAAGCTGCTTCTAGATCGAAAAATAGCTTAAAAATGGAAAGGGTTGCCTCTGGGTAATGAAGGGGGGGGCGGGTTTGCTCTTTTTGATTATAAGACTTTTAACAGTATTTGTCCTTCATGGACTGATACCCAGACAAGGAGGAGGATGCCTGGGGAATGACAATGTAATGGTACCACGTCCCCACCTCAAGGTACCTGAGACCTCAGCATTCCATAAGGCTCCCAGAATTTCTCCTGCCACAGGAAAAGGGAGAAGGACCCAGAAAAGACCATTAAATGTCCCTCACCCAGCATAGTATGGGCTGGAAATAAATATTAAATTCAGTCATAGAAAAATGAAATTTCATGTAAGGGTCTTCAGAACAACTCCTGGGTGAAGGGTTCAACTACAATTCAAAATTTACCTTAGAAATGAAAACAAGGTAACCTAAACATTTGTACCCTCATATTAATCTAAAATGAAAAAAAAAGAGAGAAAAAAAGAGAGAGAGAAGAAAAGAGACAAGGAAAAAACTTGGAAGATTTGGATTTGTTAAAAAAAAAAAAAGAAAAGAAATTACATTTCTTAACCACAGAGTGAATGGACTGATACTCACCCGCGCTGGCAGCACAGCCCAATAGAACTCTCCAGAATGGTGGAAATGTTCTGTATTGTCCAGTGGAATAGCCACCAGCTTCATGGGGCTAAAGAGAACTTGAAATGTGGCCAGTGTGTCTGAGAAACTGAGTTCTTAACTTCATTTAATTTTAATTAATTTTAAATTTGAAAAGTCACACATGGCTTGCAGCCACTGTAATGGACATACGGTAGAGTGTCTCTCGGTACATCAGTCTGTCACTCAACAAATGTCAGTGTCTACTGGGTGCCAGGCCACGTTCAAGGGTATTTAACAAAGCCTTCCACCTCCCTTTCCTCATGGAGCACACAGGCAAGAGGCAGAGGCAGACACTCCAGTTAATATGTTATTGCAAACTGTGGTCCATGCAGTGAAGGACAGGCAGTCCTCTCGGGAAAGGGGCAGGATAAAAGCCAACAGATAAGAGTCCGACTGAAGTTGGGGGTATCTGCAGCCACAGGCTTGAGAGAAGAAAAGAGCAGGAGTTGAGAATGGGGTGAGAAAGAGCCACCCTGTCATGGCCCCACAGGCCAGGTTGGGGAATTTTATTTTATCCCGAGTGGTGTGAGTAGATTTCCACTGCTAGAAGACCAATCCAGAAGCTGCCTGGAGAATGGCACAGAGGCCAGAAGGAAGGGGTGGAGGCCCGTAGGAGCTGTCACCAGGTCTAGGGTCAAGGGAACGGTGACAGAACTCAGGCCAAGCTGGAGGCAGCTGGGAGGGAGAGTGTAAAGCGTTGTGGCTGTTGGGGGAGAAGAGTAGATGTTGTGACAGACAGGATGTGGGAGGGGACGGTGGGGCTAGGAGGGAAATGCTTGATCCCCAGTGGATCCCCCCAGCACACTTCTCAGTCGGTGCCACCATGTCTTAGATCTAGGGATCTGTTCCCCAACCTATCGTGGAAGGCACTAGGGAGTGAGTCATTTCTTTTTTATCATTATTTATTATTTTGTTTTATTAACATTTTACATACTTACAGGGCACATGTGATTTTTTTTACATACATGTATATACTGGTCATATGTCTCAGGTCTGGCTAGTCCATAATGCAGTTATGACTCCCCAAAACTCCTCAAACTCTGCTTGAGGTAAGCCTGATGAGCTTGGGTTGGACTTTCCTCTTTCCGTCTAAGCTCTCAGCTGTGTACCTTTCTCCGTCTGGGTGGCTCAATGGCAGGGCCCCTAGAATTGAAGCGTATCTGAGAACTCTGAAACGTCAGTGAGACACCCCCCACAACCAAGGATCCATTTCTAAGGAGAAAACAGGGATCTCCTGAGACAAAGGTACTTCAGCCTAAGGAAAGAGAAAACATAATATACAGATTTTTAGAAAGAGAATTTTTTGGAAAGATTGGTGAGGGTGGGAGTGATTCTGACCACAGCCCTAGGAAGAGGACTTGGCTGGAATAAGAGCTCTATAATAACCTCTGCAAGGTGCCTACCAGTACCCAAGCCAGGTATAGTCCTCCACCAGAGGTTCCCACAGGGTCCTATGCTTCCCTCTCTCAGCATTTATCAACTTTATAGCGAGTGCCTGTTGACTTACCCACCTCCCCCACTGGTGTAACCTCTATGAGCCTAAAGGCCACATCTGTCTTGCTCACTGTAGAATGCCGGCAGTGGTGCCTGGCATGGGGCCTAGGAGGGCATGGTGCAAGTGGAGGCACTTTTGCCATTCCAGTAAAGAACCAAGCTTCTTCCTCAGGAGAGACACCTGCACTTCCTACTGCCCTCCCATGCCAGAGATCTCCTCAAGGAGCTGGTAGGAACTCAGAAGGCCCTGCAACAACCATAGTTCTGCAAGCAGAAATAAAAACAGAAGAATGGTGCACGCACGTGCCTGCCGCCCTCAAATTAACCTAGATAGGAAACAAAGACTACACGCAGTTGAACATCCTATGCAAAGGGTACCAAGGTCAGGGCCACATCTCTCCTATCAAAGGGTAAAAGTGCGTGGACTCAGTTGTTACAGAGGTATGCATATGAAAGTAAAGGTTCTAACAGAAGCAACAACATTCTTCAGCTTTACAGACGCTGTCAGATGCCGTGACAATACTCATTGTCCCTTCTCCTGACTTAAATCATTTCCTCTGCCACAAGACCATTAGTTTAGAATCTGATGTACAGCTATCAGAGAAAATAACAGACACTTGCTGCTCCAACCTTGACTCCTAAAATAAGATAATAATTCTTTTGACACCTCTGAGAATATTCCATCAGTTGGTCAAAAATGGATGAAGTCATCTAAATATATTTCCAGGACTCAGCAGGGCTTGATTTAAGCACATTTGTTTTAAAGGATTTGGGAAAGAGGGGTAAAAAAAAAGGGTGGGGGTGGGGGAGATTGCTGTTCTTAAACCCAGAAAAGTCATGGATTTACTACTTGACTGCAGGCTAAAGCCATATTAATTTTATTTCAAATGTATATATCCAAGCTACGAGAGGTTGTCTTGAAAGGTTTAAATCTTAAATCAAATGTTCTTTCCGATAAGGTCATTAGTGACAGGCTGAAATGTTGCGAGAGATGTATTACATGATGGATGTTTGTCACTTATTCAAAGAAAAATGCTACACTGAGCCTAAAGGGTCATTTCTCTAACCACAAGGTATTTTCAAGGGGCAAAGCTGCCAAGTGTTGAAATCCAAATTGCCCTCCTCCCCCTCTCCCCATGTTAATTACTCGCAGACTTGGCGAGGGCAAGCATTCTGTGCTCCATCGGTTGTCTCTTACGGTGCCTAAGGTAGAGCTGGCACCATGAATGTGTGCTCTCCAGGAAACCACCAAGCCCCCGAAAGGGGAGAAGGAAGAGGAACCTTACACAACAAAAGGGGTCTAGAGATTTTTCTTATGCATGATGTTTATGGACCTTCCTGGATGTTTATATTTGGAGTAAACTAAAGTAACCAAAGGTAGCACTGGCCAAAGGCAAATTCAAATTCTAGAAGTTGGTACAAGACCTGTCACAGGGCCATTAAGTCACAACACCACTGCTGTATCCTATGGACAACAGTGATAATCAGATATTTGCAGCATCCCTGAAAGTGCTATGAACAATCTAGGGTTCCATAGAACAGAGTTCAAAAACCACTAGGGAATTTAAGATTACATGGGGGTAGACAAGCTCAAAGCCTTTCACTATCACTTCCTAGCTGGGTAGCCATGTATAAAACGTGTAGCAGGGTGGTGCTTGTGGCTCAGTGAGTAGGGCGCTGGCCCCATATACCAAGGGTGGCGGGTTCAAACCCAGCCTCGGCCGAACTGCAACCAAAAAATAGCAGGGCGTTGTGGCGGGCGCCTGTAGTCCCAGCTGCTCGGGAGGCTGAGGCAGGAGAATCGCGGAAGCCCAAGAGCTGGAGGTTGCTGTGAGTCCTGTGACATCATGGCACTCTACAGAGGGCGGTAAAGTGAGACTCTGTCTCTACAAAAAAAAAAAGTGTAGCAAACTAAACAGCCTTCCCTTCGTGTCCTCCACCTCCTCCCAAAATCCCTGCCTTCACCCCAGTGCCTGATGATCTCCTCATTGACAAGTAACTATAATAATCAACTAGCACCAGCAGTTGTAATAAGCAAAAACCTGTCATCCATATACTGATGTACAGTTTACAAAGGCTTTTCAGTATCCATTATCTCACATCCTCCTCCTGACAACCTTACGTGGGAGGGAGGGAGCACAGAGCTACTTCTCTATGTTATAGGCTGAGAAGCTGAAGCTCAGAGACATGAAATAATTGGTCCATAACCACACAGCAAGAAAGAGACATGCCAGGCCTAATACTGGGAGCTTCCATCTCCAACCTGAATGTTCCCTCCCCTAAAATGTACTGCCTCCTCACCCAGTATCCTCCAGTCACCCAGCACACAGGTGGGTATATAATTATGCCCCAAAGTGTATTCCAAGAAGCCTACCAGAGTGAGCCTGTGGTCCGAGGAGAAATGATTAACTATGTCTTATAACTACCCTGGGCTAGGCTTTATGAAGGATGTCATCTACAATGAAATAAAGCCTAGCCTCCCTTTGGAGCAAATAAATTGGCTCTTGTGTAACACCCAAATCTTTCCTTGAGAATTGCAAGCAAGAGTTCATGGACATCCATAGAAATGGCCATATTGTGGTGATACTGATGCTCTGGGCTCCTCTGGTCAGCTATCTACCGCTATACTGGGTTTTTCTGTTCTGAAATGGCATGAAAAAGTCATTATAGGAGGATAATTCTCCGTGCTCACTGTAAATTGCCAATATGAACACGTTGTCTTTGATAGCATATTCAAGTGGCATTTGGTGTTGAAAGCTATTTGTAATTCCCAAGTCTTCTGGGGCTGGCAACTTCAACCTAAGTTAGCAAAGCACAAAATCTGGAAAGTTGAACTGCAAGGCAGCACCTCTCCTTCACATTGGGAAAGGGTCTTCAGGCCCACTCCTTCTCTCTGCAGAGGTCTTTCCAAACAGCAAGAGTCAGGGGCAGGCACACTCAGTTTATAGCAGATTTGAAAGTGGCCAGCACAACTAGGCTTTGGCGGACCCATGCTCCTATGCCAGAGGGTTCCAGGAGCCTGGGCTTTTCCTCCAGGTGGGACCTCAGGGATGATATTTTCTTACAACTTCATTTTACAGGTAAGAAAACTAAGGCCATAAGAATGGAAGGCCCTTGCCCAGAGATAACCAGCAATTTAAGACATGGGCTAAGAAGAATGGAAGGAACATGAACCTGGTAACTATTTTCTGCCACATGTTCTGAAAAGCAGAGAAAATCCATCTGAGCAGAGAAAGAAGCAACTAAGAGATAAAAAGATGGGGCAAAGAAAGAAAGTAGAGTTTGGGCAAGTCTTCAGACCCTGGGCCCAGATCCTCTGATGGGTGCGGCTTCTGAAAGGAACTCAGGTGGGTCCATAATCCCCTTCCTTTTGATAAAGCTGGCTCAAGCTGGTATGTTATATGCAACCAAATACTAGAAGTATTTTTTTTCTTCAATTTGTTTGGTAAATGTAAGAAAAATACCAAAAAAAATATGTTTAATTGTTTTCATTAAGAAACAGTACGCTTTGTAATCAGTGTAACTGGCTTATTGTACCCTCAATGAATCCCCAACAATAAAAAAAAAAAAAAAAAGAAACAGTACGCTACACAAAATATCCAGAAGAGGTTAAGTCCATAGAGACAGAAAATAGATTGTTGGCTGCCAAGGCTGGGGGAGGAAGAAATGGGGAGAAAGAGCTTAATAGGAATGGGGTTTTCTTTTGAGGTGATAAAAATGTTTTAGAACTTGATGTGTGGGGCGGCACCTGTGGCTCAAAGGAGTAGGACACCAGACCCATATGCCGGCGGTGGTGAGTTCAAACCCAGCCCTGGCCAAAACTGCAAAAAAAAAAAAAAAAAAGAACTTGATATGCGAGGTGCTGGTCACACAACATTGTGAATGTACTAAATACCACGAATTATATACAGTTGATAGTTGATTTTTATATACAGTTGATAGTTGATTTTATACAGTTATTTTATATACAGTTGATAGTTGATTTTAGGCTGTGCGAATTTCACCTCAATTTAAAAAAAAAAAAGAAAAAAGACACTAACTCATAGATCCCATAAATAAATAAATAAATAAATAAATAGTCTATAATACCTACTATGAATGCCAGGAAGTCACATTAAAGATACAGAATTTTTTAAAAACTTGCATAATTTGCCACCTAACTTGCTGAAATATCTATTATAATTTATTTCTCCATTTATTCATTAACAAGAACATACATTAGTATGTATAGCATTGACCATGTGCCAAGTATTATGCCGAGGGCACTATGGTGAGCAAAATAGATGGAAGTCCTTGCCTCAGAGAACTGAATGGACCGTTAACAAGCTGTAACGCTAAGGTACTTATTTTTGTCCTCCAGCACCCTCTCCCTTTCCTCAAGCAACAAAACTCTTCTTTCCAATAAGAAATGTATTCTCTGTGATACAGGAGGCTGATTCTACCCACTCTTTCCAAGAGGTGACTCAGAATACTGCCATCCCTCTGGCCAGTATTCATTGGCTCAGAAATAGGCACATGACCAAGGCTGAGCCAATCAGAATCTCTCAGGAACTTTTCTGCCATTACTAGTCTGAAAGACCCTGTCTTTCCTCTAGTATTGCTAAGCAACAAGATGCCAATATGGGATGCTGATGGCCATCTTGCCCATCATATGGAGATAACTGACCCAAGAATTTGAAAGGAGAGAGACCTAGAGCCCAAAAATTAGCTGCTCAGTGATATTTCCAGTGATTGAGCCATGAATTATCTTCTTTTTGTTTTAAGCTAGTGTGAGTGATGTTCTACCACTTGTATTTAAGATTCTTGCATTGCAGGTACCATGGAGCCTCCTAGCAGGCATATCTATTAGAAGATCGCGGATGACTGATGCACTTTGTCCTATAATTTACACGTTGATTGTAAATGTCAATGTTGATTGACTACTGAACACTTATATTCAAACTCCTGAGTGATTTCTACCATGTTTTAGGGTCATTGATGTTTGGGAAACACCACAACATACTGTCTCTGTGCCCTTGGAAAACAGTCTGTCGGGAGCTATCCCCAGGGTGTCTGTGTTTCCAGACCCCTGAGGGAATAGCAGCCTGAAGCCACACAATGGTAGTGACAATGCAGGGGCAACCCTCAGTCTCTGGCAGCTCAGAAGAGCCTGAATTGATCATGTACATTTAGCATCCTTCATCACACCCTTCCTCTCAGCAGGACTGAGGTTGGTTTCCTAGCAACCCTGCTCCCTTCCTGTCCACCCACCCAGAATTGTAGTCAGTTCTTCCTCCCTAGGCTACTGGGATCACTCCCTACTGGCTGGATTCTCAGTCTGCTGCCTCCCTCCTCCCTTAACTGCCCTCGGGAAGGGAGTTCTCACCATTCATCACACGTGACACCCCCAGACAGCTTTACCATTTATAACACATTCCACCTCCCTTTCTTCATCACATATTCACTCCCACCCTATGAGGTAGGAATTATTCTCTCCATTTTGTAGATGAGGAAATTGAAGTTCACAGAGGCTGAGTAACTTGCCCAAGGCCACACAGCTAGCAAATTCAGGAGCCAGTGAAAGAAGATATCACCCCATTCCAACAAACTGCTGTCCCCATGAATGCTCATAGGCTGAACACTGTCCTATTCTGGTTTCTGGGCTTCCTTCTATCATCAGGCTCATGGAAATGTGCCTCCTGCTGTTTTAAATGTCAAGGGCCCCAACCCTCCTCTACCTTCCAGAAGGCAGTTTCCACATCCTGCCCACTTTTTTGAGAACATTTAGTCTCTCACTGTTTTACTGCTCACCTCTCATGGACATCTCAGGAGGTCATAAGGTCACAGGCACAGGACAATTGTTCAAAAGCTCTAAGCCCAGGAGGGCTTTTTTTTTTTTTTTTTTTTGAGACAGAATCTCACTTTGTCACCCTTGGTAGATTGCCGTGGCATCACAGCTCACAGCAACCTCAAACTCTTGGGTTTAAGCGATTCTCTTGCCTCAGCCTCCCAAGTAACAGGGATGACAGGCGCCTGTCACAACACCCGTCTATTTTTTGGTTGCAGCCATCATTGTTGTTTGGCGGGCCCGGGCTGGATTCAAATTCGCCAGCTCAGGTGTATGTGGCTGGCGCCTTCCACTTGAGCCACAGGCGCCAAGCCCAGGAGGGCTTTTGACAACCAGAAGGTTTAGGTGCCCCTTGGACAGTTATAAATAAGTTGACACTAGCAATACACAAAATAATTCAGGGTGTGGCTGATGTTTCCAAATGAATTTGACCTTTACAGCAAAGAGAACTTGACCCTCACGGGACTCTTCCCTGGCTCGCTAGGGTGGCCAAGAGGCTCATTCCACCAAGGTTGGAGGGACTTTTCTGGAGAAATTAGAAACAAATCAGGTTTTCCAGAAGAAGGCACTGAGTAAGCAGAGAGGATTGTGCAAACTTATTCAATTTAAAGTTCTGGGGGAAAACTCCCAGAGAACTTGCATCACCATGTCGGCACAGCAGTTGTCTATGACAAGGCTGGACATTCTGAGCCAAGTTGCCAACCCCTGTTAGGAAAGGTCTGTCTGTGCATGCCAGCATGTGTCTACATGCACATGTGTGTCTGCGTGTGTAGTGCTGTGACCATGGCATATAAAATTGCAATTTGGTTCAAACTGATGTTTTGAAAAATGGAAACATCCACATCTGGGGGTGATTTGTTCACAGCCTTCCTCTAAAAATTCACTCTTCAAAACCAACAACCAACACAAAGCAACTATTTGGTTTTCAGTGGACCAGTTTAAGAGATAGGGGCCTAAGACAGAGCACACTTCACTCCCAGTCGCATCTAGTACCTGGCAGCTCCAGTGGAGGGTTCAGCCTGCCTATCAAAGGCATCATCTGCTGGAATCAGGTCCGACCCTCCATGCTCTGCTCTGAACCCCTGTTTGCCTGATCTGCAGACAAGATTATCCTGTTTTCTGTTCTTGTTTCCTTTTCATGGATTCTAGTGCTATCTCTGCTTCCCAGTGAGCTTGAAGGCTTCCAGTACCTTGAGGACCGCCTGCAACTCCAGCCTGACTGTCAGACTAGAAGCGTCTTTCTCTTACCGCACCCCTCCCTCCTCTACAGACTCTCTTTCCTCTCTAGCTCCCTGGCTATGCCCCATTCAGTGGCAGCACACTACAAGACCGCTTGAGCAAATGCTTTCAAGTGTCTGGGAAATGTATGACAATGGAAATGCTTGGCCTTTTTATCCAGGTCTGCTCCCCTAAAAAACACGGGCAGTCTCCAGGAAACTACAAAAAGAACAGGCTTGGAGAGAAGTTGGGAACCTTGCAACCTTGTTGAAGACCTAGGGAAAGAGAGTTCTGGAAGATAGCAACCCAACACACACAAAAAATAAATAAAAATAAAAGAAGGAGCTGCCCAGGAGGGTATTAGCCCTAAAAAGCCACCTATGGAAGGGTCTGATTTGCCCCCAGGAAGGCTTCTCCAGGAAAAAACATCCTGAGGTAACACACACTGGGACTGGGAAATGTAGCCTTTGGGTGAGACGTGGCTGCTGGCCACGCTATGGGAGGGGGGCAGAGATGGAGAAGAGGGAAACAGAGTGGGCAGGAGGAGTCAAGAGGCCGGTGTTGCTGGATGCCAGGGCACCAACTACTTAGGGGCTTCTGTGACTCCCCTACTTCTTACACAGCAGGCCATTCCACCAAAACAAGGCCCTTTAGCCAGGTATTATATAAAGAGTACAATATTTGGGACTTATTTATAATAAAGCATCGTTCAGTGTTTATCTGAATTTCAAATGTAACTTGAGCCCTGTGTTTTACTGACAACCCTAGGAAAGTGGGGAAGTACAGAACCAACTCCCCAGCTTGTGATGATAGCCTCCCCACACCTGTTCCCAGAGGCCATACCCAAGTGACTGTTGGCACAGGTGAGGGCCGAGACTTTCTCTCTCTCGGGCTCATACCTCCGAGAGAAAGTCAGGTGGAGCTCAAGATGAAGACTCAGGACAGAAATGCTCCCTAGCTCCTGACATCCAGCCTGGCTCTGGCCCAGCTCCCAGACTAAGTACTTCCCCATACCTGCCCCTCACCTCCAGGAGGTATTGGATTCCTCACCTTCCCAAGGCACATTTCTGGTCCCCGTGGCAGTGTTTTTTAAGAATAACTTTTCCTTTTAATCTTGATTATGCAAGTGATAGCTGTAAATGATTATGCAAATGGTTCATCATAAAAGAAATGGAAAATAGAGGCAACCCTAAGTAAAAGAACGTGACATCATCATATTGTGCTGATACGTGCTCGGGCAGGCTTTGCACATGCATATATGAACTTCTTTTTACGTAGCTGGCATCACATTTTTTTCTTGCTTTTTTCACTCCAGTGGTTTTTTTCATTTGGCATCATCCCATTCAATTCAACTTTAGTCAATAAATATTTACCAAATGCCTACTCTAGGCCCCTCACTGTGTGTTGAGCAGTAAACAAGCCTGACACAGTCTCTGCCCTATGATGCTGTGGTTCAGGGTAAGAGTCAGACATTGAACTTGGGAGATAAAAAGTGAATTAAATAGCCTCCTACAAAGGTTGCCGTATAATTCAATCGTATATTTTGCTTTTGAGGAAATATGTTCCTAGAAATATAGACAGATTACTTTAAAGGGTTATATTTAAAATAAATATTTTATATATGACTCCAAGTGGCAGAATATGTACATGGCAATAGGTGATGCCTATTGCATTTATTCTGCACCCACCTGAACCCCCAGGCTTCCCAGGATTACTATGTAACAAAGCACTGTGATGTCTGTGGGGCCAACACATTCTTCTACAACACGATTTTGGGGACCACATAGTACACCTTTGTGTGAACTGACAATAAATTCTTTAATCCCTTGTTGCTAAACATTTAAGTTGATTCTAAACATTTACTTTGATAATAACCAAGCAATGAACATCTTTATGTATGAATATTTGTATGTGGATCCGATTATTTATTTGGGATAAACTGTATAGCCTATTTAATTACTTAGTGTTGGAGTAGCAATTGGCTAGTTATACACAAAACCTGTGTCCTCACCCCACCATCCCCGCCCCGGGCACGCACAGAGTACATTTCCTCACCTGCTTTGTGGTTAGGCATGGCCATGTGACTCATTTCTAGCCAATGGAATGGAGGTAGAGTGATGCTTCCTTCCCCTACTGGACCAGCCCATAACACCTCCGCTGCATGCCCTTCTGTGTCCTTTCCACTTCTTCTAAGAGTCCTTAGAAGACACATGTTGAAAATGAAAGAATCACAAGATAGAAGGAGGCAGAGTTCTTGAATCACCATTTGAAAAAGAGCTGCCCACTTGCTGGTCAGGAACAGCTATTTTGAACATTGCATAAGCAGGGAATGAATTGCTGCTGTGTTAACCCACTGAGATTCGAATTTCATCTGTTTTAGCAACTAGCGTTAACTGATCCAGGACTCCTGCCCTCCCTTCCCATACCTGAGTTCTGTCTCTATAGGACATCTCCGGTAGCAGAAATGCAGTGGCCCCACTCAAGTTCCCCTCCCAGGTCCCAGTTTCACCACAGGGACCAGGGGCCAGTCTTGTTCTTGATAGTCTTCCTTCCTGGGGATTGGCCCAAAACCTGGGCCCCAATTGAACCTGCCATACCCAAACATGCACCTGAAAAGGCCCCAGAAACATCTGCCAGCTGCCTGTCCTGGGACTTCCCTGGCAGCCTCTGCACCTGAAAGGCTAGGATCAATGTCTTTCTAGGGTGCAAAAAGAATCTACACAAGTCACAGGATAAATAACCCCACAGATTATAAATAACCGATTCTCCAGGCTCTCTGGCATTCATTCTGTACCCGGAAACCTCTATGTCATTTTCTCTCTATGTCTTTTTTATCAGAAAGCAAAATGGACAAAGGTAGCCCTGTTTTGGGAAGAGCTATGGGTTACTGCAAATGGAAGCATCTGAATATGACTACCCGAAGTTTGGGTCAGCAGGGCATGTCAGCTTTTCAGTCCCTCTCTAAAAGCCCCTTCCTCCTCCTCTGCAATGGGAAGCAGGCTCTGTAATTAGGAGACAGTGTTCCTTGGGAGAAGCTGCAGGCTGGTGCATTGTTGTGCTGTGACTGCCATCTTGTGGCAGTGCCTGCACACCGCAGTAGGGCATCCCCTGTAGACATCAAGAGAACCCAACCAACCATCCTGCTGCCAAGAGCACCACAAGATGATGGTCAAAGTCAAAGGCTCTTCTTCCTACTGCCTTTCAAAGCCCTTTCTTTTGCCTTAGCCCCTCCTCTACCAAAATAATCCCTGCTGTGTAGCAATTTTTCAAATCATATGTGCTTTAAGGATTATCTGCAACTAGCTTTTTTTCAGTATTATAAAAATTATATATGCACATCATTTAAAAATTAAAACATAAGTGAAGGAAACATAAAGGAAGAAAGTCACAAGTCACCCCAAAGCCAGACACTGAACTATCCAGCATTAGCACTTGGGGCAAGTCACTGTAGACATCTCTCTCTGTGCTACCCACAAGCAGAGAAACAGCATTGTCCACAGTGGTTCAGAGCTTGGGCTCTGGTGCCAAGCTCCCAGCGTTCATGGTTGGCTCTGCCACTTACTTACTAAGACCCCGAACGACTTACTTAACCTCTGTGTATTGTCTCTTCTTACCTTAGAAATAGGAATAATAGTGGTGTTTTCTTATAGTATTCCTATGAGGACTTCCTCTGTAAAGACTTGGCACAGTAGCCCAGCACGTGGTAAACTTTCACATGTCAGCCATTGCTATAATGGATGGAGGAGCATGCAGATCCTGAGATTTGCTTTTACAAGAAGGGTATTTAATGATGCATGTTATTTTTTACTTTTAAAAATAAGTGTGGACTAAGAAGAGAACAGGGATAGAGAATTCATAAGTGGAGAGACTAGGAACTGAGTAGTTAAATCCTCCCAGGTCCGCAGGTGATTAGCCACCTGTCTCCTGGCTGCCTCTGAATCCCCATCTGGTTTCCCGCTGTCATCCCCAAGGATGCTGCCCCTGGCCATCACAGTTCCCACTTAAGCAGTTCCCACTCAGGAGGAACAAGGATTGCTAATAACCAACTAGGGAAAAACAGAATTAGGAAAGAAAACACATCCTGCTGCTGGTGCAAATTTATGAGCTCCAGGAGCAGGTGATACCTCTCATACTGTGTCATCCCAGCGCTCTTCTTTCCCCACCTGGCATGTGATGGATGCTTAATCACATATGCTGAAGGAGTAAGTGAATGGTCGGTGGGCCTGGAAGGCTAGGCCTAGAGAGCCACTCCCAGGAGATGCCCACACTGAGAAGCCACTCTGGAAAAATTCCTGCTTACTATCAACAGACATGGGCCACGATGAAGCACTTCCACCCTATGTCCCCCAAAAATACCTTAGAAAAGTACCTGTCACTTTGTCTTCTGAGTTATATTTTTATCTCCATTTTGCATTTGGGTAAACTGAGGCTCAGAAAGACCAAGAAACTTACCTAAGGATGCAGAGCTGGTAATAGCAGAGCTGGGTCAGGATCCAAGCTGTCTGACCCCAAAGTTCTTATAACAAAGGGAAAGCAATAATCAACCCATTTGCCTATTCCTTCCAAATAACTTCAGGTAGCTTCCACATCTGGCCTCAATCTGTATTCAGTCTAGTTAAGGAGTTCCAGAGGTTTGCTTTTTAATTTTTAAATCTTTTAATAAGCACCCCATAGAATAAAATCTTGACCATCTAGAATCCTCATAATATTGTGGTGGATGGGTGGGTGGGAGGGTTGTTTTGTTCGTTAGCTTGTTGGTTCATTCCAAAGAGTCATATTAAAAACTAATCGTCACAGGTCACCTGGGAAATGTGATGGATGCAAGGATGAGTCCCTCCCTCTTATTTCTTCTCTGCAACCTATTGCCAACACAGCCACCAAAGTGTCAAATTAAATAAGCAGGAGGCCGTTAGCCTGAAGCTATCTGGTACTTTGAGTTGTTAAGCAACAAACTGAAACCTAACTTAGTACTAAACAAACTGAAATCTAAGGAGTATATATTGTGTAACAAATAGTCAGGTTTCAACCTATCACAAATCACAGCCAATCACAGGCAGTCAACTGATCAGACCACACCCAAATAAGGCAAATGCTTATTTGTAGTCAGTTCCAATGATTTCTCTATTTTGCTTCCTTGTTCAAGGAAGCATAAAAGCCTGCTGCTCATGTTGTTGGATGGGACACTCTGAACCTCCCCTGGTTCTGAGTCCTGCCTGATTCATGAATTATTCTTTGCTCAGTTAAATTTACTTTGTCTACAGTTTTTCTTTTAACAAAGATGATTGACCTTTCCCCCAAACAGAGTCGCTCTGTTGCTCTCTCAGTCAATACCTTCCCCCCAGCTCCCTAACACCAAAAAATGAAGCCTAAGACCCCTTACAAGACATGTAAGAACTTATTCTACCTGGCTGTAGTCAGTCTGCACTGCTGCCTCTGAATAAGCCCATGCCACTATTCAATCTGTTCACTTTACCTGGAAATCCTTTACTACCTTTTATGTCAAAAATTCCTTGAGAAACACTGAAGCCCAGCAAAAAGGGAAACAAAAGAGTCGCTCCTGGAAAGCTCTCTTTCTCTGATATCCCTCAGAAAAAAATTAATCCCTCCCTTTTTTGTGTTCAGATAAAACAACTGACACTACATGTGTCTCTTTCATGGGCACCTAGTAGTTGCTCAACAACTTCGTTGATTGTGCAGAACAAATGCGGAATAGCTTGATGATAAGACAAACCTTCGAGGAAATAAACCTCTAATAGAAGATTTATCAGAGCCTATACATTGCTCTGTCTGTGGGCTTCAAAGCCACTAAGTAGGATGAAAGAAGTCAAGAGCCATTTCTGCAGCTGTGAAAGGCATCACTGAGAACCCACCTCCTGAGTGCCCTCATCTCCTGCTTAGTAACTGTGTGTGATGCAGGCCTCCTCCAAGCCCCTCATGGAACATGGGCCTGCCCTGGCTCTACCCAGAACCCAGAGGCAGGTGGTTGAACCCATTATCACTCCAAAGTGTAGTTCAGATGCCCAGTGATGCAGAGCTGACCACCAGGGCCAGCCTGCTTTCAGCCCCCTAGCTTCCTCATTCAGAATTTGAAGAATTGACCCAGAGTCAGTTAAAGTAGGAAAAGGAGCCCTGAGAACAGTCACAGGAAGAGAAGGAAAGCTTCTAGTGGGCTCTTTTCTCCCTTATTGTGGGGATATGCCATGTGGTAATAGGGCTTAAAATGTCCGACTCCCCTTGGTAATCCCAAAGCCCTGTAGGACAAAAAGAGGCTGGCAGGCTAGAAATATGCTCACAATAACAGCCAATCTTTGGTCAGAATGACAAGGGACAAGGGCATGGGTATTCCCTCTTGCCCAGGATAGTGCACATCCCCTGGGGCTGATATTCCCCTTTATTCCTCAGTGAGTAGAGGCACGGACAGGAACAGATGACCCACAGAAGGGCAGGTCCATGGCTTGGCCCTGGGATGCACAGCACAGTAATCTCAGGAGTGTGTTCCAGCACTCCACAGGTCCACAGATTTGTCACAGATGGCTAACCCTGAGAAAGCTCCTAGGTGTCTTCATGTATGTGCCCTAGTTAGCTTTGTAAACAGAAATGGGATTCAGATTCAGGAAACCTGGTTTCAAATCCCTATCCGGCCACTTACTAGCCATGTGACCTGTGTAAGGCACTTCCCTTCTCTGGGCCTCAGTTTGCTCAGAAGCATGACAGGGTGAACTAAGAGCTGTCTCCATGGCCTCCTCCCACCCTGTCTTTACAGTCCTTAATGTTGGCTATAGCCTGGGGGAAGAAGGGGCGGAGTGATGCGTGAGGCTCCTGCTCACCTTAGCTCAATCCCCAGATGTAGCAGATGAATGACTAGGTTTCCACTCTCATCCTGTCCACCCGAAACATGCCTGCCCCTTGTTTAAGGAAGGTCTCCATCTTGACTTCACGTAAGAAAGACAAGCAGAAGGACCCAGAGACAATCAGGAGATTCTTGGAGACCAGCTGGGCAATCCCCACATTTTACAAGCAAGGAAGATAAAGCCCTGGGAGTTAGAGGCAATGCTGGGAGTAAAGCCCAGGATGTTGTGTGAACCTCCACAGAGTGACTGCAGGCTTTCTGAATCATTCTATCCTTGTGACCGAGACTGCCCAGAACCACTGGGACCAAAATTGGCTCTAGAGGAACTAGTGTGATGTACACAGAGTATGAATGTAGGAATTATTAATTCTAGGAATTCAGATGCATTACAGCCCAATTACTTGGATGATCTCAGCAATGGCAGCTTCATTCATTTGCAGTTAATTAAATAATTTTTCTATCTTATAAGAAATTCGAGATCATGCAATGATTCATGCAGTGTATTTAAAGAAAGCAATGGACCCTGTCCCCAAAACACAAACTTCTGATTTTGAAACAATTTCAAAGGGGCCTCGAACCCAATGAAACCCATGAGTAATCTATTAGGTGTTCTTAGATCCCAGATTAAGAGAAGACCTCAGACTTTTTTTTTTTTTTGAGACAGAGCCTCAAGCTGTCACCCTGGGTAGAGTGCCATGACATCACAGCTCACAGCAACCTCCAACTCCTGGGCTTAAGCGATTCTCTTGCCTCAGCCTCCCAAGTAGCTGAGACTATAGGCGCCTGCCACAATGCCCAGCTATTTTTTGGTTGTAGTTGTCATTGTTGTTTGGCAGGCCCAGGCTAGATTCGAATCCACCAGCTCTGGTGTATGTGGCTGGCGCCTTAGCCACTTGAGCTACAGACACCGAGCCAGACCTCAGACTTTTTATTAATAGCTAAAAGTCCAAGGTTCAAATCTTGCCTCTATAACCTTCTAGTTAAATAATCTTAATCCAGTTTCCAAACCTCTGAGCCTCCACTTCCTCATCTGTGAAATGGAAATAATGCCTCCTCCCTTGCAGGGTAGTCATGGGATTAGAGGAGTTATAAAGCCCTGTAATACAGGGGTGCCCCAAGGCTTGCAGACAGTGATAATAATTAATAGATATGGAATACTTTCTAAGTGCCAGGCTCTGTCCTCTGTACTTTAGCTGCACCAGCTCAACAACCCTAAGAGGCAGGTACTGTTGTTACCCTTGTTTTGTGAATGAGGAGGCTGAGACGGACAAATTAGGGTTTGCTCAAGATGGCACAGCTTCTCAATGGCATAGCAAGAGGGTGGACCCCAACATCTGTGTTTCTAACTTCTAACGTTTCTAACTTCTAACGTTTCTAACTTCTACACCATATTGTTTCATTGAACAACAATTTCATTTACTCTAGAAGTATGGTTTTTAAAAAAAAAAAAATTAAACTCCGAAAAGGAACAAGACGAGAAAAAAACAGATGGATCTCAGTGAGGAACTGAGTTGACCCACAGGCCCCTTTGTAAATCTATTTTATCCTTTTCTAGGAACAGAGTCAGAAAAGCACTGTCCTGAGCCCTGGACAGTTTCCAGCAGGCTCGTGCTAAGACACATGTGTCGTGTGCAGGCACTGCCCGAAGAGGCTTTACAGAAATCACCCCAGTCAATGCTCACTGTTGTGCTGGCCCCATTTAGATAAGGAAACTAAAACGCAGATTTAAAACGTCCCCCAAGACCACTGCTGCTGTAAACTACTGTCCACCGTGGGATCCCATGAACAGTTTTTGTATGTTAAGATCATAAGCTTTGGGGTCTAATCCAGTAAAAATGGGGCCATGTTAGGGAGGGAGGCTAAATAAGCACAATCCACACACTGCACCTTGGAGTGTTTCTACCCAGTGGGAACTGCTTGGATGTGTCAGGGCTCGTCAGAGAAGCATCCCGGGGCTGGAGTGGAGAAGTAGAGGAAGGGAGCTGGAAGATGTGAGTCAGAGAGTTGGTGGGTGAGGCAGGTGGCACTTTAAAAGAGGAAACTGGGAACCCAAACTCCAGCTAGAAAGTAGCAACCCGTTCTGACTTCAAGAGCCTCTGGGAAAACTCACCACCCGTCAGCCTGCAGCTCAGCATTCATTGCTCTGGTGTGAATGACAGCAGGGCACAAAAATGACACTTTGTCCCATTGAGACCAGACATCCTTCCTTGGCTCCAAATTTGGCCTCAAGATAAGCAGCAGAAAGAGGTACAGGGCAACGAAAAACACCCCCTTCTGCGTATGCGTCCTGCTGTCCCTCACCTTGCTTTAATAGTGTGGTTCCTTTTATGTTTTTGTTTTTGTTTTGAGACAGTCTCACTCTGTCACCTTGGATAGCAGTTCCTCATCTCAGCCACACAGTGGAGGACCTGAGGAGCTTTTTAGAAACACCAACATTCTTCTAGGGATGAGACCTGGGCATTGATATGTCAAAAACTCACCCACCAGGGGGTCCTTACACGCAGCCAGAATTGAGAACCCATCCTTGATTCATCCCCCTCTGTACCTTATCCAGGACAGCCTCTTAGACCCCTCCTACTCAAAGTGTGGTCCCCAGAGCGCAGGCACCAGCACGGCCTGGGAGCTTGTTAGAATCGCAGAATCACGATTCCCACCCCAGTGCTCCTGAATCTGGATCTGCATTTTAACAAGATCCCAGATGATTCATGCACACTAAATGTTGAGAGACACCAGTTTATACTTTGGGTCTTACTGCCCACTCACCAGCCCTTCCCATCTGGACAGTCAGCGGCCGTTCAGCCAGAGCCAGGAACCAAGATGCATGCAGTGCAGGACTGCCCAGTCTTAACATGCCTCAAGGCATCTGGGCACTTCTCTTAAAATACAGATACCCCGGCCCAGGTGGGCCTAACAAGCACCCCTCACCTCAGGCGCTTTAAATCAAGCCGGTCCAGAGGCTGTGAGTGCAACAGCTGCTATGGTAGAGAGTACACAGGTGTAGGCGGTGCCTGTGGCTCAAGAAGTAGGGCGCCAGCCACATATACCGGAGGTGGCAGGTTCAAACCCAGCTCTGGCCAAAAACTCTAAAAAAAATAAAAGAGAGAGAGAGCACACAGGTGCTGGAATCAGGGGAA
This sequence comes from Nycticebus coucang, assembly GCF_027406575.1. Classification (NCBI taxonomy): domain Eukaryota; kingdom Metazoa; phylum Chordata; class Mammalia; order Primates; family Lorisidae; genus Nycticebus; species Nycticebus coucang. The sequence goes on from NC_069797.1 coordinate 50,483,466, forward strand.
CCACATCCTAAATTCTGACTCTGCCATTTGCCATCTATGTGAACTATGAGAATCACAAACTTCTCGGAGCCTGTTTTCTCATCCACAAAAATCAGGATAAAGACATTTCATGTACAGTGATGTTATGGGTTCTCCAAAAAGATATCTGTTGAAGTCCTAAGCCCCAGTGCCAGAAAACGTGACCTTGCTAGGAAGCGGGATCACTGTGGATATAATTAGTTAAAATTAGGTCACATCGGAGTGGGGCGGGCCCTTAATCGGATATAACTGGTCTCATAAAGACACACACACAGACACACACACACACAGAGAGAGAGAGAGAGCTCTGTGATGATGGAGGTGGAGATTGAAATGCCACAGTATTAAAAAAGATGGACACTGGCCAGGCATGGTGGCTCACACCTGTAATCCTAGCACTCTGGGAGGTGAAGGTGGGTGGATTGCCCTGAGCTCAGAGGTTGGAGACCAGCTTGAGCCAGAGTGAGACCCTGTCTCTACAAAAAAAAAGCCAGGCATTATGGCAGGTGCCTGTAGTCCCAGCTACTTGGGAGACTGAGGCAAGAGAATCACTTAAGCCCAAGAGTTGGAGGTTGCTGTAGATGCCACGGCACTCTACCAAGGGCTACAAAGTCAGACTCTATCTCAACAAAAAGGAAAAATTTTTTAAAAATTTAAAGATGGAGACTTTACATCTATTGTATTAACCTAAGTGAAGGTGGAATATATTCTTAGTAAAGCATCATAATAATGGAGAAGCAAGAATCCAATGTACTCAATTCTAATATGAAGGCAGTAGATGAGCTAATACAGGGGTGGGGTAGGGGAATGAGGAGCAGGGAGAGGGAAAGAGGGAAGAGGTTCGGAGGGGCACAGTGGCTCACCTCTTGGGGGGAGGACACAATTGTAAGAGGGACTTTATCTAACAAATGCAATCAGTGTAACCTTATTCTTTGTAGCCTCAATGAATCCCAAACAATAAAAAAAAAAAAAGAAAGAAAGGTCATGGCTGCAAGTCAAGGATCACCAAGTACTGCCCCAAACCATCAGAAGCTAGGAAGAGGCAAAGGATTCTCCCCCACACGTTTTAGAGGGCGTATGGCCCTGCCAACCCCTTAATTTCAGACATCTAACCTCCAGAACTGTGAGAGACTGTAAATTTTTATTATTTTAAGCTACCCAGTTTGTGGGGATTTGTTATGGCAACTCTGAGAAACAAATACAAGTGAGGTTCTGAGATCAGGGAGTGAACATACAGGAATTCCTACAAATAGGAGGGATCCGTGCAGGAGGGTTCCCGTCTCCTGTGTCCCAGTCCTTTGTCAGCACTCAGGCCACACTGCAGCTGCCCACTCCTTCGAGGGCCCGTGGGTCCAGGGTGAAATGTCAGGGAAAATTCTTTACAGGCTGATGCATGAAGAAACTTAGTCCTTGCACCACAACTGTTCTCAAACTGCAGTAGCAGTAACCCTGGCGTGGACCCAGCAACTGCCACCAGCCTACCAGCTCACCATGGATGACCCACTTCTGCTCCTAACCACACCTCCAAAGAAAACACAAAGGCTGGATCAAAGAACTAGTCAGACTTGGAAAATAATTTCAGAAAAGCTATAAATCTCAAAAGAAACTTTGAGTGATGCCATTTGGATGGAATAAAAGAGAAAAGAGATGGCAAGGTGATTTGAATATTAGCTAAGAGTTGCTCTTAGAATGAATGAAGACATTCCTGCCCCATAGAGGACTTAGAAACCATCTTCCCCATTCCCAAGCATTTTACAGACAGGAAACTTAGCCCAAAGACAGGAAGGATTGTCTGAGGTCACACAGGCAAATAAGCAGCAGAGCTAGGACCTGAGACTTCTGACTCCCAGCCTGGTTCTCTTTCCACACTAGAATTCCTGGGAAAATGTTTCATTTACGTCTGTGTAAGGATAGCAAGTCCAAGCTGAGTGGTGAGTGCTTCTCTCAAGCCATAAGGCCATGAGCATGTGAGAGAAACTCCACAAGAGTGGGGCAGCAGGGATCCTGCATTGAAGTCATTCCAAAGAGAAAAATTTTGTGTTGCCATAAAAATCAGACAAGCAGAAACTCTGCCAGGCAGCAACTCTAGACAGTGCTCACTGAAGCATACCTGTAGACTTCACCATAGCATCTCTGCTGCAGAGAGATCCCCCTAGGCTCCCATGACCCTAGACCTTGTCCTGACCTTGGTCATGGACCACATACCCTAGATTGTATCCTGACCCTTTGTTAAGGACTGCATACCCTAGGTTGTGTCTTGACTTTTTGTTATAAATGTGTCTCCCATTCCCCAAAAGTTCTTATGGTAAAGCCCCACCCCCTAAGGTGATGGCTTTAGGAGGTGGGGCTTTGGAAAGGTAGTTAGGTTTAGGTGAGGTCAATGAAGGTGGAGCCCCCATGATGGGATTAGTATCTTTATAAGAAGAGGCCCTCTGTCTGTCAAGTGAGGACACAGTGAGAATATGCAAGCCAGGAAGAATTGTCCTCACCAGAACCTGACATGCAGGCACCCTGATCCTGGAATTGTAGCCTCCAGAACCATGAGAAATAAATGTCTATTGTTTAAGCAGCACAGTCCACAGTGTTTTGTTATTGCAGCTTGAGCAGAGTAAGAAACTCTTAAGATTCTAGAATGGCTCAGCTGGAGGAGGCCTTGGGAGGGTTCTGGTCAAAGCTTCCAGGGGAGGAGCTGCCCCAGGGCAGTGCTGGGTCAGAGAGAGCGTCACCTTGAACTCAGGTCTTCTGGCTTTAATTCCATGTCCCCACAAAGCTAGAAAGTTTTGGTTATAAGTATTGCAGACTGAATTATGTCTCCCCTCCCCACCAAATTCATAGGTTGAAGCCATCCTCCCCAGTATGGCTATGTCTGGAGATGGGGCCTTGGAAAAGGTAATAGAGGTTAAATGAGGTCATAAGGGTGGGCCTTATGAACCAATAATCAAATCAAAACTACTTTGAGATATCATCTAACTCCAGTAAGATTAGCCTATATCACAAAACACCCAGGACCAGAGGTGTTGGCGTGGATGTGGAGAAAAGGGAACACTTTTGCACTGTTGGTGGGAATGCAAATTAATACATTCCTTTTGGAAAGATGTTTGGAGAACACTTAGAGATCTAAAAATAGATCTGCCATTCAATCCTATAATTCCTCTACTAGGCATATACCCAGAAGACCAAAAATCACATCATAACAAAGATATTTGTACCAGAATGTTTATTGCAGCCCAATTCATAATTGCTAAGTCATGGAAAAAGCCCAAGTGCCCATCAATCCACGAATGGATTAATAAATTGTGGTATATGTACACCATGGAATATTATGCAGCCTTAAAAAAAGATGGAGACTTTACCTCTTTCATGTTTACATGGATGGAGCTGGAACATATTCTTCTTAGTAAAGTATCTCAAGAATGGAAGAAAAAGTATCCAATGTACTCAGCCCTACTATGAAACTAATTTATGGCTTTCACATGAAAGCTATAACCCAGTTATAAACCAAGAATAGGGGGAAGGGGGAAAGGGAGGGGAGGGAGGGAGGAGGTGGGTAGAGGGAGGGTTATTGGTGGGATTACACCTGCTGTGCATCTTACAAGGGTATATGTGAAACTTAGTAAATGTAGAATATAAATGTCTTAACACAATAACTAAGAAAATGCCAGGAAGGCTATGTTAACCAGTGTGATGAAAATGTGTCAAACAGTCTATAAAACCAGTGTATGGTGCCCCATGATCACATTAATGTACACAGCGATGATTTAATTAAAAAAAAAAAAAGTGGTGAGGAGAGTCAGGGGATCAAAGGGCATTTTGAAAATACATAGGGCATCTTACAAGGGTATATGTGAAACTTAGTTAATATGGAATGTAAATGTCTGAGCACAATAACTAAGAAAATGCCAGGAAGGCTATGTTAACAAGAGTGATGAAAATGTGTCAAATGGTCTATGAAACTAGTGTATGGTGCCCCATGATCACATTAATGTACACAGCTATGATTTAATAAAAAAAAAAAAGAAAGAAAAGAAAATACGGCCATTGCAGCGAGGACCATGTTACTTCTGAACATCCTGCTCACGGGTACACTTGGGGTTGGAAAAACCACACTAGGCAAAGAACTTGCATCAAGATCAGGACTGAAATACATTAATGTGGGTGATTTAGCTAAAGAAGGGCAGTTGTATGATGGCTATGATGAAGAATATGAATGTCCCATGTTAGATGAAGATAGAGTGGTTGATGAGTTAGATAACCAAATGATAGAAGGTGGAGTTATTGTTGATTACCATGGTTGTGATTTCTTCCCTGAACGCTGGTTTCATGTAGTTTTTGTCCTGCGAACAAATACCAGTGAATTGTACAAAAGGCTTGAAACAAGGGGTTATAATGAGAAGAAATTAAAAGACAATATTGAGTGTGAGATTTTTCAAGTTCTTTATGAAGAAGCCACAGCATACTACAAGGAAGAAATTGTGCATCAGCTGCCCAGCAACAACCCAGGAGAGCTAGAAAGTAATATAGATTACATCTTAAAATGGATTGAGCAGTGGGTCAAAGTTCATAATTCTTGACTTATAAGAGTAGCCACTTTAGAATCACTCTGAGTGTTGATATCTTTTTGCCAACATCATAGAAATTGTCCAAATGTCAGTATCGCTATTAAAATTGTGTTGCAGGACTAGCAGGTGGACAGTTTAAAGGTTTATGCCTGGGTTTTTTTTTTTTTCCGTGAGAAAGCTCAACATCTGAAATGTAACAAATATATTATTATCAAGGAGTGAGAGTAAAAATTGTCACCGTTTAATGCTTCAATTGCTAAATAAATAAATCTGATGAAATTGGTAAAAAGAAAAAGGAAATACACAGGGCCCAGGAGTGACAGTAAGATGGTGGCCGAGTAACAGCTTCCCTGCAACTGGGCACCATGAGTCTGGGGAGATAAGACTCCAGGCATCTCTGGCTGGTGGGATCTGCCTATAATCATCCCTTTGAGGATACAGGGAGTCAGCAAGAGACTTTTGGACCCCAAGAGGAGGACAAAAACAGTGGAAAACTGGCAAGTGGTTCCATGTGTTCGATCGGTCTAATCCTGCCGACAGCTTTAAGTACAGCAGCAGTGAGACTACAAACCGGAAAGGCCTTACCTGTGAACTGTTTTGGTGTTTTTGGACTTGGCACTCAGTTGAATTGCCCTGGGGAGAGCTTGAGCAGCAGTGCGGAGAACTTTGGGTGTTGTCTAGGGTCCCAGACTGAGCTGCTGAGCTGGACAAAGCTAATAGTGTTCTGCTCTGGGCCGCAGGGAGCCATTGTGAAAGAACTGCCCCTGTAAGCTCTGCCCTCAGGGTTGCAGACCAAGGATCTGGAGGGAGCTAGTAACCTATTCACTGAGCAGCCTAAAGGTGGGAACTGAGCTGCCTTACAGCCTTAACCCTGAGGGGCAGAATGAGACCAGTTTTGGCACACTGGGTAAGTAGATAGCCACTTCAGCAGTGATCTCAGTGACCAGCATTTTCCTGGGAAAGCTTCTGCTTAGCAAGTTTAGAAGTTTAAAGTGCCTTTTAAGAGGGCCAAAGAGAGATTTAGGGTCTCCACCCTGTGGGGTTTGAGAAATCAGCATAGGCCTCCAGTCGTATCAGCATTGTGATTAACATTTCATACCCCAGAAGACCACCTGTTGCCAGACAATATTCAACAAGATATATACACTACTTTATTTTTGGTTGTTTCTTTGTTGTTGTTAATTTGTTTTTTGTTTATTTTGCCGTTGTTTTTTTTTTGTTGTTGTTGTTGTTTTTTAATTTCAACCTTTTCCGTACAGATTTTTTCTTTTCTTTTTTTTCTTTCCTTTATCCATTTTTCTAGTTTAAATACAATTTCCCATTGCTGCCTTTTTTAATAATTAGAACTTCATTTTTGCTAGTGTTTCTACCCCTATTATTTGGTTTTTCACCCAATTTTATCCAGTAAAGTTTTCTGTTTGCCTGTTTTGGTTTGATTTATAGCATTTTTGTCTTTCCTCTCTACTTGGAGGAGGTGGAGTACTGGGACCAATCAGGTTAGCAAAAAGATGCTGACCTCAAGGGAACCACCCAACCGGGCACCCCCAGAGGTTGGGGTTTTTTTAAGGTGGTGTCAAAGTACCCTACTATACACCTATATTGCTCTGTCTCCCTCTTTCTGTGCCTCTCTTCTTTTTGTCAATATTCCCTTTTACCCACCCCCCTCTCCTTTCTCTATTTTCTTTTCTTCCTTTCTTTCTTTTATCCCTTCTTGCTCTTCAACCTTCTCATCCTTCTGGTCCTGTACCAAAAGGACTCATCAAAAACTTAGTCCACAGGCACGGGAACTTAAAGAGCAAGAGGAAGTGAAAGGAAACAGATAAAAGAAATCACTCATGAGGAAGAATCAGCAGAAAACTCCTGGCAACATGAAGAACCAGTCCAGAGCAACCCCTCCAAGGGACCATGAGGTAGCTACTGCAGAGGATTCCACCTATAAAGAAATGTTAGGAATGACAGAAAGGGAATTTAGAATACACATGATGAAAACAATGAAGGAAACTGCTAATAAAGCAGAAAACAACCAAAAGGAAATCCAAAAACAGAATCAAATAAGAGATGAACGATATGAAGACTATAGAAAGGATATAGTGGAGCTGAAGGAACTGAAGCAGTCAATTAGGGAACATAAAGATGCAATGGAAAGTATCAGCAACAGGTTATACCATGAAGAAGAAAGAATTTCAGAGGTAGAAGACAAAGTTCTTGAGATAACTCAGATAGTTAAAGAAGCAGAAAAGAAGAAAGAGAAAGCAGAACGTTCACTGTCAGAATCATGGGACTTTATTAAGTGTTCCAACATATGAGTTATAGGAATCCCAAAAGGGGAAGAAGAATGCCCCAGAGGAATGGAAGCTATACTAGAGAATAGTATAAAGGAAAATTTCCAAAATATCACCAAAGATTCTGACACACTGCTTTCAGAGGGATATCGGACCCCAGGTCGCCTCAACTCTAACTGAGCTTCTCCAAAACACATTGTGATGAACCTGTCCAAAGTCAAGACCAAAGAAAAGATTTTACAAGCTGCCAGGAGTAAATGCCAGTTAACCTACAGGGGCAAATCCATCAGAGTGACTGCAGATTTCTCTAATGAAACTTTCCAAATAAGAAGACAGTGGCATCTACCTTTAATCTACTTAAACAGAACAATTTCCAGCCCAGAATTCTATACCCTGATAAGCTAAGCTTTAAAATTGATGGAGAAATAAAATCATTTATGGATATACAAACATTGAAGAAATTCGCCAAAACAAGACCAGCTCTCAGGAAATATCTTCAACCTCTCCTACACACTGACCATCACAATGGATCAGCAGCAAAGTAAGAACTCAGAAATTAAAGGACAGAACCTAACTTCCACACTCATGCAAAAGATAAAACTAAGCAATGGGCTCTCACAAAGTAAGATGAATAGAATACTACCACACTTATCAATTATCTCAATAAATGTTAATGGCTTGAATTCCCCACTGAAGAGACATAGATTGGCTGACTGGATTAAAAAACACAAGCCATCCATTGCTGTCTGCAAGAAACACACCTGGCTTCAAAAGACAAATTAAAACTCCGAGTCAAAATTGTTGGGAGACAATTTTTTCAGGCAAATGGAATTCAAAAGAAAAGAGGAGCTGCAATCTTATTTTCAGATACACGTGGATTTAAAGCAACTAAAGTCAAAAAAGACAAAGATGGTCACTTTATATCGGTCAAGGGAAAAATACAACAAGAAGATGTTTCAATTCTAAATATTTAAGCACCCAATTTAAATGCTCCCAGATTCTTAAAACAGACCCTACTCAGTCTGAGCAATATGATATCCGATAATAGCATAATAACAGGGGACTTTAACACTCCTCTTACAGAGCTGGACAGATCCTCTAAACAGAAATTAAACAAAGATATAAGAGATTTAAATGAGACCCTAGAACAACTGTGCTTGATAGACGCATATAGAACACTCCATCCCAAAGATAAAGAATATACATTCTTCTCATCACCCCATGGAACATTCTCCAAAATTGATCAACATTCTCCAAAATTGATCACATCCTGGGACACAAAACAAATATCAACAGAATCAAAAGAATTGAAATTTTACCTTATATCTTCTCAGACCATAAGGTACTAAAGGTGGAACTCAACTCTAACAAAAACTTTCAACCCCACATAAAGGCATGGAAATTAAACAACCTTCTGTTGAATAAAAGATGGGTGCAGAAAGAAATAAAACAGGGAATCATTAACTTCCTTGAGCATAACAACAATGAAGACACAAGCTACTAAAACCTATAGGATACTGCAAAAGCAGTTTTGAGAGGAAAATTTATCACTTTAGATGCCTACATTCGAAAAACAAAGAGAGCACATCAACAAACTCACAAGCCATCTTATGGAATTGGAAAAAGAAGAACAATCTAATCCTAAACTCAGTAGAAGAAAAGAAATATCCAAAATCAAATCAGAGATCAATGAAATTGAAAACAAAAGAATCATTCAGAAAATTAATGAAACAAGGAGTTGTTTTTTTAAAAAATAAATAAAATAGACAAACCATTGGCCAGACTAACTAGGAATAGAAAAGTAAAATCTCTAGTAACCTCAATCAGAAATGATAAAGGGGAAATAGCAACTGATCCCACAGAGATACAAGAGATCATCTCTGAATACTACCAGAAACTCTATGTCGAGAAATTTGACAATGTGAAGAAAATGGATCAATATCTGGAATCACATCCTCTCCCCAGATTTATCCAGGAAGAAATAGAGCTCCTGAACAGACCAATTTCAAGCACTGAGATTAAAGAAACAATAAAAAATCTTCCAACCAAAAAATGCCCTGGTCCAGATGGATTCACACCAGAATTCTATCAAACCTTCAAGGAAGAGCACATTCCTGTATTGCAAACATTATTCCAAAAAATTGAGGAGGAAGGAATCTTCCTCAACACGTTCTACAAAGCAAACATCACCCTGATACCAAAACCAGGAAAAGACCCAAACAAAAAGGAGAATTTCAGACCAATCTCACTCATGAATATAGATGCAAAAATTCTCAACAAAATCCTAGCCAATAGATTACAGCTTATCATCAAAAAAGTCATTCATCATGATCAAGTAAGTTCCATCCCAGGGATGCAAGGCTGGTTTAACATATGCAAGTCCATAAACATTACCCACCATATTACAGAGGCAAAAATAAAGATCATATTATCCTCTCAATAGATGCAGAAAAAGCATTTGATAAAATCCAGCATCCTTTTCTAATTAGAACACTGAAGAGTATAGGCATAGGTGGCACATTTCTAAAACTGATTGAAGCTATCTATGACAAACCCACAGCCAATATTTTACTGAATGGAGTAAAACTGAAAGCTTTTTCTCTTAGAACTGGAACCAGACAAGGTTGTCTTCTGTCACCTTTACTATTCAGCGTAGTGCTGGAAGTTCTAGCCAATACAATTAGGCAAGACAAGGAAATAAAGGGAATCCAAATGGGAGCAGAGGAGGTCAAACTCTCCCTCTTTGCTGGCGACATGATCTTATACATAGAGAATCCCAAAGATTCAACCACAAGACTCCAAGAAGTCATCAAAAAATACAGTAATGTTTCAGGATATAAAATCAATGTCCACAAGTCAGTAGCCTTTGTATACGCCAATAACAGTCAAGATGAGAAGCTAATTAAGGACACAACTCCCTTCAACATAGTTTCAAAGAAAATGAAATACCTAGGAATATACCTAACGAAGGAGGTGAAGGACCTCTATAATGAAAATTATGAAATCCTCAGAAAGGAAATAGCAGAGGATATTAACAAATGGAAGAACATACCATGCTCATGGATGGGAAGAATCAACATTGTTAAAATGTCTATACTTCCCAAAGCAATCTACCTATTCAATGCCATTCCTATCAAAATACCAATATTGTACTTTCAAGATTTGGAAAAAATTATTCTGTGTTTTGTATGGAACCAGAAAAAAACCCATATAGCTAAGGCAGTTCTTAGTAATAAAAATAAAGCTGGGGGCACCACCATACCAGATTTTAGGCTGTACTACAAAGCCATAGTGGTCAAGACAGCATGGTACTGGCACAAAAATAAAGACATAGACACTTGGAATCGAACAGAAAACCAGGAAATGAAACTAACATCTTACAACCACCTAATCTTTGATAAACCAAACAAGAACATACCTTGGGGGAAAGACTCCCTATTCAATAAATGGTGTTGGGAGAACTGGATGTCTACATGTAAAAGACTGAAACTGGACCCACACCTTTCCCCACTCACAAAAATTGATTCAAGATGGATAAAGGACTTAAATTTAAGGCATGAAACAATAAAAATCCTGAAAGAAAGCATAGGAAAAATGCTGGAAGATATTGGCCTGGGGGAAGACTTCATGAAGGAGACTGCCATGGCAATTGCAACAACAAAAATAAACAAATGGGACTTCATTAAACTGAAAAGCTTCTGTACAGCTAAGGAGACAACAACCAAACCAAAGAGACAACCTACACAATGGGAAAGGGTATTTGCATATTTTGAATCAGACAAAAGCTTAATAACTAGGATCTATATAACTCAAATTAATTCACATGAAAATAGCCAACAATCCCATATATCAATGGGCAAGAGACATGAATAGAACCTTCTCTAATGAAGACAGATGAATGGCTAACAAACATATGAAAAAATGTTCATCATCCCTATCTATTAGAGAAATGCAAATCAAAACCACCCTGAGATACCATCTAACCCCAGCTAGAATGGCCCACATCACAAAATCTCAAAGCTGCAGATGCTGGCGTGGATGTGGAGAGAAGGGAACACTTTTACACTGGTGGTGGGACTGCAAACTAGTACAACCCTTGTGGAAGGAAGTATGGAGAAACCTCAAAGCACTCAAGCTAGACCTCCCATTTGATCCTGCAATCCCATTACTGGGCATCTATCCAGAAGGAAAAAAATCCTTTTATCATAAGGACACCTGTACTAGACTGTTTATGGCAGCTGAATTTACAATCGCCAAAATGTGGAAACAGCCTAAATGCTCACTAACCCAGGAATGGATTAACAAGCTGTGGTATATGTACACCATGGAATACTATTCAGCCATTTTAAAAAATGGAGACTTTACATCCTTCATATTAACCTGGATGGAAGTGGAAGACATTATTCTTAGTAAAGCATCACAACCATGGAGAAGCATGAATCCTACGTACTCAATTTTGATATGAGGACAATTAATGACAATTAAGGTCACAGTGGGGTAGGGGAAGGGAAGAGCAGAGAGAGAGAGAAGGAGGGAGGGTTGGGGAAAGGAAGAGCAGAGAGAGGGAAGGAGGGAGGGGGTTGGGGCCTTGGTGTGTGCCACACCTTTTGGGGGCAAGACACGATTGCAAGAGGGACTTTACCTAACAAATGCAATCAGTATAACCTGGCTTGTTGTACCCTCAATGAATCCCCAACAATAAAAACAAAAAAAGAAAAGAAAATACACAGGGCCCAATTACACCCCATGCCATTAAATCATGACCTCTGGAGGTGAAGCCCAGGCATCAGAATTTTTTAAAGCTCCCAGATGATTCTGGTGCCCAGATACAGTTGGGAAACACTGGCCTAGATGCAGAACTGGGAAGACAGCATCAAACAGGGGACCCAGGTGTTTGTTCGCTGGTGCTACTTCCCTGAGACCCACTCCTGCCAAGTCACTGGGCTAAGTACTGGTAATAACAGAAGGAGTTTCCCTCCCTGGGCTCCCTGGGCTCACGAAGCTCCTGGTCTACTCCCAGAGCCATGTTGTCCCGGCCTCTGAGAACAAGGGTGTGGTATTGGGGGGCCAGAGATGCCATCTACGGCAGGGGTTCCCATGCTTTGGGAACTCACAGATGTAGAAAAATAAATGTTTTTAACAAGGAAAGTGATGGTGTTGGTTGGCCAGCTTTTTATTAAAATTTTTGAAAAGGGCATTTTTTTTTTTTAAAGAACTACCATTGATCATTAAAACAATTCACAAAATGAATAGCTTTTTGTTTGTTTTTTTTTTCTTTTTTGAGACAGAGTCTTACTATGTCATCCTCAGTAGAGTGCGGTGGCATCACAGCTCACAGCAACCTCAAACTCTTGGCCTTAAGCATTTCTCTTGCCACAGCCTCCCAAGTAGCTGGGACTACAGGCACCCACTCCAACGCCTGGCTATTTTTATTATTGTTGTTGTTGCAGTTGTCATTGTTATTTAGCTGGCCCGGCCTGGGTTCAAACCCACCAGCCTCAATGTATGTGGCCAGCGCCCTACCCACTGAGCTATGGGCACTGCCTGAATCTTGTTTTTTAAATCGTTTGGACTGTAAGAACTTTGTAAAGGGATAAAACCTACCTAATTTTTTTGTCTTTTTTTTTTTTATTAAATCATGGCTGTGTACATTAATGCAATTATGGGGTACAATGTGCTGGTTTTATATACAATTTGAAATACTTTCATGAAACTGGTTAACATAGCCTTCACTGCATTTTCTTAGTTATTGCGTTAAGACATTTATACTGTACACTTAGTAGATTTAACATGTACCCTTGTAAAATGCACCATAGGTATGGTCCCACCAATTACCCTCATCCACCCTCCCCCTCCTCTTTCTCTTTCATCTTGGGCTGTAGTTGGGTTATAGCTATACTTCATATGGAAGTGTGGGTGTTTATAAATTGGTTTCATAGTAGGGCTGAGTACATTGGGTACTTTTTCTTCCATTCTTGAGATACTTTGCTAAGAAGAATATGTTCCAGCTCCATCCATGTAAACATGAAAGAGGTAAAGTCTCCATCTTTTTTAAGGCTGCATAATATTCCATGGTATACATATACCACAATTTATTAATCCATTCGTGGATCAATGAGCACCTGGGCTTTTTCCATGACTTAGCAATTATGATAGTGAGGTAGAAAACTGAATTAATTGGTGGGTGGATGAACTGATGGATAAACAATGCTGTCAGGAGAGGGACAGAGACATAAACTTTAAACAATCAGCCAGCAAAGCCAGAGCTAGAACAAATACTGTCTCTCTAGAACTGGAAGAAGAATGTGGCTTCTGGGAGCAGACATCAAAGAACATTCAAACTGCCAAAAGAAACAACAACAAAAGCAAAAAAAAAGAAAAATCATAGTCACCCAACTATGAAAGGGTGAACAGAATAATTGGGAACCTCAGCAATTGGAATAGGAAAGAAAATGGAAAGAGAGACCTATGAAAAGCCTTAACACCGCTATCTACTGCCAGGTGCGACCAGTCAGCAAAACTCCCAAGAGCCCGTGGCTCCAGGAAATCATGCTGAGGTCTCCAAGTCCCTGCCTGCCTGTTATGAAATCGCCTTTCACGGGAATAGAAGCTCACCATGACTAGGATCCCAAGGGCCGACCCTGCACCTTGGAGAAAGGTTCTTTAAAGTATCACTTTGGCACATTCTCCTTTTTCTTCTCTCACCCAGTTATGTGCTATCAAAATGGAGGAAAAGCTGCAACCATCAGGTCGTCTAGGAAGGAGCTCCTATATCCACCATCACTGGACAGATTTGTCCCAAGAGCCAAGATGTTCTCTGCAGTCCAGGTTACAATTCAGAAACTTGAGATCCAAGGCCGCTGCTGTTTCTGCACATTGACGCTGGTCCGATGCAGACAGAACCGGGAGGAAGGAGTGCAGGGAGAAAGTAATTAGTATTTTGAGTAGGACAGCAAGGAGGAGCATGGACGGGGGTGGGACGTGCGCAGAACTTTGGGTTTGTGTTGCAGTCTGCCAGATGGCAATGGGGAGTCCTTAAGCAAGTCACCTCGCCTGTCTGAACTGTCTTTCTCCCCTGCAAAAAGAGATAGTAGTGCCTATCTTCTTGATGTTATTTCAGGATTAAATATTATGCATAAAAAGGCCCATCCTGCCATCAGTGAAAGCTGTCATCATGGTTGTCGTCCCTGCCTGGCTCCCAGCTCTGCCCCATTCTCCAACCCTGCCCAAGCAAAGGCACCTGCAGACTGAAACATCAACTCAACATCACCCTTCCTGGCTGCTGCACTCAACCTGATGCGGTTGTCTCAGCATTAGAGGTGGTCTGTGATTCGGTGTCCGCCTCCAATTTCTTGTCCTCATAAACTGCGGAATGTTCTTACTGAGTGTTTACTGAGCACCTGCAAATTCAGGTCCCTCCCGGAACACATATCCTGCCTGGCTCCTGCCTTGCTTTTGCTCTCTCTCTCCCCCAGCTGCTGAAAAGAGAGCCCAGGTTTGGTGACAAATGTTGTGTTATTCAAAGAGACACCTCCATGCTAAAAAAAATCTTTAGCATCTTCTACCCCAAGGCCCCTCCTGCTGAACTCCGCCCACATCAAACCCCACCACGTCATTCCTGCCCCAACCCTACTGCAGGCCCCCTATCCAAGGTTACCAAACACCTCCTGCCTTCCTGACAAATCTTTCTCCCTCTGCAGCATATGGTTCAGTGGAATAGACACAGCTTATATACCATCAGACTGCCCTGCACATCTACTGTATGACCTTGGGCAAGTTTCTTCACCTTTCTGAATCTCTTCTCTAAAACAAGGATAATAACAGCTTCACCGGGCCATGGAGGAAATTCCAGGCATCATGAGCCTAACACAGTGCCAGCCACATTGGGCAGTGCTCCCTCCCTTCTGCCTCCCCCTACCCTGTAGGAGACTAGATGGCCTATAACTAGTCATGCCCAGCTGAATCCAGAGATATGACAATGGTCATTAAAACGAATTTGTCACTTGCTTCTATAACCAGGTGGCACATGACAGCCATTAATTTTTCACATGAAAAATGGCTCTGCTAATTGAAAAACATCAAAAAGATTGAGGTTTACACAAACGTTCAGCTCTGTTTATTTTTTCTAATTTACTTTTCAGCAGTCAGTAAGAACTTAATGAGCTCTCATTTATGGCTTCCTCCCTATTTATAGATATTAGCGCCTGTGGTGTTCTAGATGTATATACCGAGAGCATTCAGCCTGGGCTACACGGCCGGCAGGGAACCATTACAATACCCAGGTGAATTCCAGATAGGAGTTACCACTCTCCAATAGCTCAGCCAATACACTGTTCGTTAGGAAAACATCTCACTCACCTGGTACTTTACATCAGTTGACTTCTGTTTTCCTCTTCCCGGGACAGATCTTTCTGACTTAAAGTTCTTCTTATTGTTTCATTTGCTATGACATGAAAATAGATAACATTTATTGAGCAATGACACTGCCTCAGGCACTGCACTGTGCACCCCGCATGGGTTATGTCATTTCACGCCTGTCATGATACACAACAAGGAAACTACCATTGTTAACCCTGATTCCAGATGAGAGAACTGAGATGTAAGGAGAGATTAAAAATTTGGAGAATCAATTCTTTCTGGGTTCTTTCTGATATTTGTATCATTTTATCTGCATAGCCATATCCTCCTTTCAACCGGCAGAGTGCCCACGGAGAGAGAAATGTGGGGAAAGAGGAGAAAGGTGGGGAAAGAGCACTGAGCCAAGAATCAGGAGAATTCAAATCCCTTATTGGTCAAGAGTCCTCACGACCTTGAGAAAACCCCTTAACCTCTCTGCCTCAAAGCTTAGAATCTGGGGTTGGGTTGGAGCCAGGATATTAGCACTGACCCTTCTTCTCCTCCTGCTGACCAGCCAACAAAGTTAACAAGGGGGATTTATTAATGGCTGGTTTTATGCCTGATAACCTCCAAAGGTAGAGCCCTCTCACAAAGCTGGAATGGTGAACACAGATTGGATGGAAGCCAAAATGAAGGCCTCCTCCTCTTCTTCCTCCCTCCCCAAATCTAGTCCTTGGGACCCACACCACCATGAGGCTGGCCCACCCGGAAGGGCATGGAGTAAGGACAGAGCTCCTTGAGTCTTACGAAAACAGGTCAGAAAGATAGAAGGAGCCTCTTTCCCACTGCTGAGGCACCAGGAACGCTGCCCACCAGTAAAACATGATTCACCTTGTTCCTAGTGAAGAGGGTGGAGAAAGGGACAGAGCTCACACGTCAGCCCTTCCCTGAGCAGAGAGACGTGACAGCAAAAGCTCTCTCCTCTGTGGGCCAAAGTGAGGGCCTGGGGAGGGGAGAAGAAAGAGCTCCCTAAAATTCTTGACCTGAAAAGCAAGAGGCTGGACCACTATCACAAGAAGTGGCATAGATGAATGAGAGGAACAGCAGCAGCAATGAAGAATGAATGGACTCAAGAAGTTTGCTTGTGCCTGGCTGCAGACTGGATGTTCAGTGGGGGACAGGTTGGTGTTCCTGGCTGGGAGAAATTGAGGCTGATTTCTGGAGTTAAGGATCCTGTCTTGTTCAGGTCTGTATCCTTTGCTCCCTACCAAGATGGCGCCCAGCTCAGGGTTGAACTAATGAGAGAATGAATAGAAGGGCTGTGGCGTAGCATACTGAGATGGTGGACACGCAGGGCTGCTCTAAGACTTGCTCCGTAAGACGTCCATGCTGCAGGGATGTTGGCCCCTGTGACAGCTGTTCATTTTGACTCCCACTCACATAATTAACAGCTTCTTCTATGGCAGAGTTTGTGGGGAGATGATAGAAACAAATAATTTATTCAAGAAATCAGCACATTACAGCTTAATCACTTGTGCAGCCACAGACCTCAAGCCTCAGGAGTGTATATGAAATTTAGCCTGGCCCCCTGGGCTCCTGGCTGGTATTCTCGTGCTCTTTCCCTACTGAAGGGCAGGGGCAGAGGCTGCAGAGAAGGGGGAGCTATGCACAGCACAGGACTCCGCGAAGACCCTGTTCACAGCCCGGGTCAGATCTCCTCTTATGAACCAGGTTTGTCACCAATCCTCGCCTTGCTGTCATCCTATAAGCACCAAAGAATAACCTGAAGTCCAACCTCTCCTTGGACTTCAAGTACAAATACCCAGGTACACACAGAAATACACGTGTGAGCTCTCCATCTTCTGTTGACAACTGAACCAATGAGTTTGTGCACCTAGTAGGGCTGAGATGTGGTCCCAGATAGCCCCTGGGCCACAGTTCAGGAGAAGCTTTTCCAAGGATGTGATGTTTAAGCTGATCCCTGGAAGATGAGTACTCAGGAGTTAGCTGGGGAAGGAGATAGGGTGGAACCCTTGCAGGGAGTGGGACAGTACTTCCAAAGTCTTTGAAGTCAGGAAGCCTGTGTTTATCCCACCAGACCCCGCTGCCTCACATTTATGAAAGAAAAGAGGACTTACCCAGGATAATGACCTGGAATCATATCAAGGGAAGGGAAGGGAGTGGAGACCTTCCCCTTTCTGGTATTACAAAATCCTTTACAGCAGATCACTAATCCTGGAGGTGCTCTATAAAAAGTAGACTGCCACTAATCCTGGAGGTGCTCTATAAAAAGTAGACTGCCGAGATCAAATAAATTTGGGAAATAAGCACATGCTATATCCTCCTCTGGACAAATCACACACCTTGTTAACCATTTAAAGACCTCAAGAAGTCTGCAGCAAAGAACAAGAGTTCTCCAACTGATTTGACTACTCTTTCAATCAATATCTATTTAACATTCCATGGAATACACATGGGGAAAGACTTCCATAAATTAATTTCAACAGGCACGTGGAAAGAGCCTGCTTTGACATCAACCCTGAGGACCCAAAGCTCTTTAATAGAAGAGTCTATTGCACCAAGTTTCCTGCACACTCCCAAGGGTATCGCAGGTGCCCTGATCAAACCACAGGCTTTAGGATCCCATCCCCAAGACAAGGGACACAGGAGTGAAGCACACAGTCACAATCTGATCCCTGGAGAGAAGGAGGAGGAGGTGTGACTCGAGCTGGCTTAACAGAGATTTACTTCCCTGGCGCCCTTTGGAATGGATATCCTGCATGATTGAGCCGGGCTTTGTTCAATTCTCAAAGCAATTTGCCGGGAGTGAGAAAGGAGCACTTAGAAAAGCAAGTTGGTCAGTCCTGGATGATTACTTCTTATTCCAAAACAATTACTGGAAAGGTAAAATGGGTTATGTTGCTGTAAAAAATATGACTCTCTCCAAACAGTAACACATGGATTCCCAACCAGGGCCATCAGGGCCACAGCCAAAAGCAGGCCAGGCATAGGAACTGTGGGGAAGATGCTTCTGCCCATCACACAGTACCACTTTGAAACAGAATTAACACAGATGAAAGCAGACGAGATACGCTGGCGGGCAGGGGAGAGTGACAGTGTGCCCTGGAGACAAGTGCCTTCTTAGCAATCTGAACCCCTCCCTAAGAAGTGTCCTGAGGGTGTGGAAAACATGAACACCCAGCTGCCTTCTTCCACCTGGAGCCCCACACACACTGAACCTTCTCAAGCAGGCGTCCTCAAACTTTTTAAACAGGGGGCCAATTCACTGTCCCTCAGACTATTGGAGGGCTGGACTATAGTTTAAAAGAAAAAACTATGAACAAATTCCTATGCACACTGCACAGATCTTATTTTGAAGTAAAAAAACAAAATGGGAACAAATACAATCACACCGTCTCATGTGGCCTGCGTTTGAGGACCCCTGTAGGGAACAGGGCTAAGCAGGAGTTCTCCATCTCAGCACTGGTAACGTTTTGGTTGTGTTATTCTTTGTTGCAAGTGGTGGTTCTGTGCATTGTGGGAAGTTTGGCAGCAGCCCTGGCCTCTACCCACTAAATGCCAATAACAGTCCCTCCTCCCTACCAAGTTGTGACAACCCATACCGTCTCTAGACATTGTCAAATGATCCTGGGGGTAGTAAGTGGTGGCAAAATCTCCCCTTGAGAACCATGGGACAAAAGCAACACAGACATGGGGGCAGGATCCCGCCAGGTGGCTGCGTTCAGCACATCTCCAAAAGAAAACTGTGCTCGAGATGGGTCTGCCCAGAGGTTGTGGCTGTTGGCCCTTTTCTGGGAGGAACAGGAGTGGTCTGAGTCCCTGGACATGAGACCCAGGGGTTGGCATCATAGCCATGCGTCCTGCCTGCTCTGTACAGGACAGCCAGCATAAGGGACAAAGACCAACAGATGCGGTCAGAGCCTTTATGGCCAGCCTCAGCGGACTTACAGACAACGACTCCCCTTCCCTGGCCTGGATTCCAATCACTCCTTTGCTGTTGGAGGGAAGGCAAGTGAAAATATGAAGGTGTCTTGGAAGACTCGGGGAGGCTCAGTAGGAAGTCTTAGAGAACTCTTCCTCAAAACTAAAGATGTTCACTGTTCCCTCACTGACAGATGGCATTGCTATATATTGGCAGAGTCCCTTTTCCTTAATTTATGAATGAGCTCCCACTAGTATCAACCACCTATGAAGGGTAAGGAGGAATGCCTTGACCCACAGTTAGCTGCTGAGAAACAGGTCCTGACACTGACATCTATTCAAGATCACTTCACTTCAGCATCTCCTGGTTTTTTCTCCACCATAAAACGAAAAAGTGCCAGTAGCCATTATCTCACTGGTTTGCTGCAAGTTTCAAATGCAATGTATGAGAAAGCCCTTGGCAAACAGAGCATTTGGCAGATGTCAATTGTTTTTATCAACTTACAAGGTATCCTGAAAGTCAAAAAGCAAAGCAGGCTCAGCGCCTGTGGCTCAAGCAGCTAAGGCGCCAGCCACATACACCTGAGCTGGTGGGTTCGAATCCAGCCTGGGCCCGCCAAACAACAATGACGGCTGCAACCAAAAAATAGCCAGGCGTTGTGGCGGGCGCCTGTAGTCCCAGCTACTTGGGAGGTGGGGGCAGGAGAATCCCTTGAGTCCAGGAGTTGGAGGTTGCTGTGAGCTGTGATGCCACAGCACTCTACCCAGGGTGAAAGCTTGAGGCTCTGTCTCAAAAAAATAAAATAAAATAAGCAAAGCAATTTTGCCTGAGCAAGAGCAAGACCCTGTCTCTACTAAAAATAGAAAAACTAGTCAGGTGCTGTGGTGAGGGCCTGTAGCCCCAGTTACTTGAGAGGCTGAAGCAGAAGGAGCATTTGAACCCAAGCATTTGAGGTTGCTGTGAGCTATGATGGCACAATGGCACTCTAGCCAGGGTGACCGAGTGAGACTCTATCTCAAAAAAAAAGAAAGAAAGAAAGAAAGAAAGAAAAAGAAAAGCAATTTTAATTCACTTAAAAGTATACACCAGACAACAATTTGCAGAGGAGAAGGCTGGAAAGGAATATCTGAGTTGAACACAATAATTAAGAGGAGCTAAGAAAGAAGAAAAAATATGGGACAATGTTTCTAAGATTCCCAGAATGATTATTAAAACATTTCAAAACTCTATTGGAGAGTACATGGAGAAAAATAACATTGCTCTTCAAAGTGGTCTTTTCTGTGTCTGTTTTTTTTCCATTTCTTTAGACCTTTATTCTCTTTTCCCCCATTCACCTCATTTTCATTGCCGCCCAAGCCCCTGAAGTACACTTAATTGTCATCACCAGCCTCATCCAGAGCCACTATGAAGCATTTAACTGCTGATGGCACCATACCAGGCAGTGTACCGAGAAAATTACCATTGGTGTAGGAGGGAAGAAGGAGGTGGGGGAGAAAAGACAGAGAAAGAGAAGGCAATAAAGGGGAAGTGAACAGAGGGGGAAGCTGACCTGACCTCTCTGAGGTTGTGAGTCCTAGCCTGGACATCCAAACCGGGAAGCCGGAGGGGGACTGAGGACCTGGCATATGCTGGGGACTGTGCTAGGCGCAGAGTCCCTCGTGTAGTTTAGTGCATCTAATCCTTGCAGCATCCCTAAGTAGGTCAGCCTTTCCCACTGCATGCTCTATGTAGCAAGAGCCCGTTCCTTGACTCATTCATTCAACCCACATTTACTGTGCTTTTTCTATGTACCAGGCATGGGTCCAGCTAACAATAAAAGCAAATATTTATATAGGACTTATTATTTGCCAGACACTGTTTTAAACATGTTCATTTAATCACAATAACTTTATAAAGAAATATTATCCTGTATTATCATCCCCGTGTTACAGATGAGAAGGGCTCAGTTAATGCCCAAAGTCCCTAATAACACCCTCTTCCTAGTGTCCATGCCCTGAGGGGCCTCTCTCTTTGAGTGTGGGCTGGCCTAGTGACTGATTCTGACCAATATATACTGACATGGCAATGGTAGCAAACTGTCACTACTGCAGTTAGGACTCATAAGATTGTGACTTCCACGTTGCTAGCAGATTCACTTTCTTGCTGGCTTTGATGAACAGGCCATGGAATTGGGAAGGCCCATGCAGCAAGGAACTAAGAGCTGTCTCCAGCCAACAGTCCACAGGCAACTGAGTCCTGCCAACAATCCCATGGGCTTGGAAGCCCAGATCCTTCCCCAGCACAGACTTCAGATGAGACCTTAACCCTAATCAACTGCTTAATTGAAGCCTCATGAGAAGCAATGACTCAGCTTAGCTCTCCCCAGGTTCCAGACCCACAGCAACTATGAAATAATAAATATGCATTGTGTATAGCCACTAGGTTTGTGCTCATTTGTTACACAGCAGTAAGTAGCTAATACAACTAGTAATGGACAAAGGTAGGGCTTATATGCAGATGATCTGGCTCCCAAGTCTGTGTCTTTAACCACTACACTACATCACCTCTCATGTCTAAGTGGAAATTCCATTTATTTTTTTTTTAAGTGGCAATATAAGTTTAGAAATGTTGAATCTTACACCTCCATCTTGAAGATTTGGATTGCAAGGGGAGAAGTCCTTCAGTGAAGTGTCTTTGCCTGGCCCAGTCTTGCATTGCCTATAACTTTCCTGATTCCATCTCTCTGTTCATGTGACACCTGTGGCATCCCACCAAACTAGGACTACATAGAAGGGATTTTAGAAATGCTGAGACAAGCATAATCCCCTTATTTTACAGACGAGGAAATGGAGACTCGGAGAGGTTAAGTAATCGTCAGAACCACACATGAGGATGGTGAGCCCAAATTTGTGATCTAATTAGAAGGCATATGCTTTTCCCACTAATCCATCCAGAAAAGGGAAGGGTGGTGGGACAGGGATGTGTTGGGGGGAGAGGAGATGCAACACCGGGCACTGTTCCAACCTCAGCCAGCCTCCCCACTGGCGAACCCTCAGTGCCCAGGTGACATCACCTGCACACTGAGAAAGAAAGAGGTCTCATCTGCTGGGGCCACACCTGCAAACTGTGTTGAGAAAGGACAGATGTAGAAGTACACCTGTGAACAAGTGAAAGCACATCCTGGGACCTGTGTCAAGGGCACATGCAAGGCTAACTTTCCTAACGCCTGGTTTTGCTTGACAAACAGGTTTCAAGGGCCGCAAAGTTCTGCACTTAAGTAACCTAGAGACCTGCAGTCTTCTTAGGCTAGGTGGCCATGTGAAATCATTCCCTGTTGGAGGGAACATAGCATTATCACACCTAATTAGCTCACCTTTTGAACAGAACTCTGAAAAAATGATGAGAAAGAGAAAGGAACATTGCCAAGTGGCCTACACTATTCCATTTAGATACTAGACAAACGGATGGCACCTGTGGCTCAGTGGGTAGGGCGCTGGCCCCATATATCAAGAGTGGTGGGTTCAAACCCTGCCCCAGCCAAATTGCAACAAAAAATAGCCAGTGTTGTGCAGGCACCTGTTGTCCCAGCAACTCAAGAGGCTAAGGCAAGAGAATCACCTAAGCCCAGGAGTTGGAGGTTGCTGTGAGTTGTGACACCACAGCACTCTACTGAGGGCGATAAAGTGAGACTCTGTCTCTAAAAACAAACAAAAAAAAAATAGATACTGGACAAACACCATAGCATTTAATCCTAATCCCATTTTACAGGTGAGAAAACTGAGGTTCAAAAAGGTTAAGGCATCTGGCCGGGTGAAGTGGCTCATACCTGTAATCCTACCATTCTGGGAGGCTGAGGCAAGTGGATTGCTGGAGTTCATGAGTTCAAGACCAGCCTGCACAAAAGAGAGATTCCATCTTTACTAAAAATGGAAAAACTGAGGCAAGAGGATCGCTTGAGCTCAAGAGTTGGAGGTTACTGTGAGCTATGAAGCTACAGCACTCTACTCAGTGTAACAGCTTAAGACTCTGTCTCAAAAAAAAAAAAAAAAAAAGATTAAGGCATCCGTTCAAGTTAAGTAAATGGCAGAGCCAGGATCTAAACACAGGTGGGTCTGACTCCAAAGCCCAGGATTCATTTAAATTCAGCTTTAAACAGGCAGATGTAGAAGCCCTTTCCCCTCTCTCCACCTTTCACGTAAAGGTGATGAAAAATGAGTGCATTTGGGAGAGTCTAGAAATCTAGCAATGTTAGAGGAAGGAACCCATCTCTTCAGAACACAAAACAGCCCTTTCCTTGTTTAAAAAAAAAAAAAAAGAAGAAGCCTTGATGCTAAGAACTGTAGAAAGGAATATTTTTACCCCATCTGTGGACAAAAGTAGAAAAACACTCTCGGGAGAAGCTTGGGACATGAGGTTTTGGTTTCCTTTAGATGGCCATTTTATAAATATAATGAAAGAGACCATACATCCAGAAATAACAGAGGGGGAGTTTTGTCATCCAGGATGTCTTGAAGCCGTGTGGCTCAGACAGAGCCAGAGTCTGTCAGTGGCAGAGGCTCTGCCTCGTACAAAGCCATGGTTTGGGGACACCACTGGCATACCAACGCAAGCGGATCCACAAACAGCCCTGTGAAAAACAGCCCTGCCCTGAAGACAGGCTGTGAAAGCAGATGTCTTAGTTAATATTCTGCAGGGCTACTCCTGGGCTCACATTTCCTTCTCTGTGTGTGTGTGTTTCTTTCTTTCTTTTTGTTTTTTAACAAAGCTCAATCACCCTAAATGGGCAAATAAGTACACTTATGAATCACTCCATCAACTCACAAAGGAGCACAGAAAAGGAAATTTGCATATAACGAGTTGACCTTCAACTCTGCGCCAGGCACTGAGCTTACTTTCTCTTGTGTGATCTTCAGTTTGCAAGGTGGCCCCTCCCCACGGCTATCCCTGATTTACAGATGGGGAAAGGGTGGGAGGGATCTAAGAGGTCTGGCTACTTATACGAGACCACACAGACAGCCCAGGGCTCAGCCAGCAGCACCTCCGCTAAGTTAGTCTGGCTGCAAAATGCACCCCCGCCCCATCCTCTGCACCCTGCTAGGAGAGGCAAAGAAAAGGAAAATGAACAAACACCAAGGGGCCCCAACTGTAAGCACAGTGTCTGTGCTGGCCTCCTGAAACATTCGATCCTTACAGCCATCCCACGAAGTGGATCCTGCCATCCACATTTCACAGATGAGAAACCAAGCACTCAGAAAGGTTTAGTTAATTGTTACAAGACCAGCCATGATCTGAACCCAGGTATGTCTGACTTCCAAGCCTGGAATCCTTCCACCACACCATCAACACTCATTAGCACCACTCCAGCCCTCTCCCCCATCTCTCCACCTCCACGGCCCCTCCCCTCCCGAACCTACTCCCATCCCAAAGCACTGACTCAGGGAGGTGAAAAAGGGACAGGGAGCTAGACCACCTGTTTGGGCACCAACACATAGAGTGGACTGGGGGATAAGAGTTTGAATCAGCCTGCTGTGGTGAGTATGGATGGATCTGAGCAGCTATCAAAGAGTTTCCATTTATGGAGTGGTGTGTATGCATTGCATGAAGGAGGGGTTTAGAGGAAGGAGAAAACACATTTTTGTTGCCTCCAGCCCAGTTACCCGGCTCAGTTAGCTTCAGAGATCCCATCTGTAAGTGGAGTCAACTCAACGGGTTCTGCAGGCACTCCACCCTGCAGGTGCACACATGGAGGCAGAGGGGGCTTCTGGGGAGAGCAGCACACTCAGGCCAACGCCTCTGGTCCAAAGCCAAAATCATTCAAGCACCAAGTGGCCAAAAGAAGTCCACATTAGACCGTACAAATTCTTCTCATACACTCGCCTTTCCCTCTGCATTCTAAAATATCTGCGAATGTTACATTATAATTTCTGGTTTGTTTATGTTTGCCTAGATAAAAGCCAAATTTGCTTTATGGTTTTGGGTTTTGTGTGTGTGTGTCAGATTATATTATGCAATTCCTAGTTTTAGTTCCTTACAGCAACACCCATTTAGAGAAAGCATCTTGGAATAAGGAAACCTTTTCAGTGAGTGTTTCAGAAAGGAGTCTCTAAGCCCTTGTAGAAAGTAAGGGGTCTCAGCCCAGGACTCTGCCTCCTTCTCTTCCCTCTGAGACCCGCTCCAGCAGGCTGCAGGGAGTCATTACACTGTCTATCCATTTCTCTATCTATTCCTTCCTCACTGGAATTTATTTATTTCCTTATTCATTTAACACCTATCAAGTTACAGACTGTGCTGGTTGCTTGGGAAACACAGTCGTAGATGAGCAAAAAATAGACACTGTCCTTCTCGTGGAATTTAGTGTATAGTAGAGAAGAAAGAAATTCATCTATTAGTCACATACTAAAAAATACAGGTATAATGAAAAACCATGATAAGGGCTTGGATGGAACAGTGCATGAGACCTTGAGGGCAAAAAACAGAAGGACCTGAAGAAAAGGGGGCTTGAGGTAAGATCTAAGAAATGGGGTGGGAGTAAGATGCAAGGACAGAGGTGCATTTTGGAAAGATCCCGGGATGCAGGGTAGGGAAC
Organism: Nycticebus coucang; assembly: GCF_027406575.1. Classification (NCBI taxonomy): domain Eukaryota; kingdom Metazoa; phylum Chordata; class Mammalia; order Primates; family Lorisidae; genus Nycticebus; species Nycticebus coucang. The sequence goes on from NC_069797.1 coordinate 50,509,170, forward strand.
AGGCTGGGTGTGGTCATGGGAGAAGACGCAGGCTCCAGGCCCAGGCGCAGAGCAGGTGGGAGGCTGTTGCAGAGCTCCAGGAGAAAGGTGGGGCTACCTTGGACTAGGGTGGTGGCTGCATAGTGGAGAACTGTGGACAGAGTTCTGAGCCATTCCATCAATGTCACTGACAGACTCAGTGACAGGGGTAGAAGCATGAGGGGCCAAGACTGACTCTTAGTCTCGCTTTGCACAGTGGCAGTGTTATAGCCAGTGAAGTTTATCCAAGGTGCAATCATTGCTAATTGAAATCTTTCCCTGATACTTCGCCATGACAACTTGAAATGTACTACTCGGCATTGGCAATCTTTAACAATCTCTGTGGAGACTGAAAAAAAAGACTGACAATTGGCTTTGGGGCTGGGGAAGTTGGTGGCTGGTGGGACCATTCCCTGAACTTCCCACCCAGCATGCTGCCAAGCCATGAGCTACACAGAAGGAGTGCTGATCTCAGACCTCCCGCTGCATCCTTAGTGGACACAGGCTGTGTTCCATGGTCTCTCATACAAACACACTCAAGCCATTAGGTTCAAAGTGAGACCAGAACTGTTCCCCTGGCTGCACCCTGAGCCCCGGGCACCACGAATCCCACATCTTCTCCATCCCCCAAAATTTCAGGCCCCATTCTAGTTTTGATTTTTTTTTTTTTTTTTTTGTAGAGACAGAGTCTCACTGTACCGCCCTCCGGTAGAGTGCCGTGGTGTCACACGGCTCACAGCAACCTCTAACTCTTGGGCTTACGCGATTCTCTTGCCTTAGCCTCCCGAGCAGCAGTTTTGATGGTTTTAAAAATACCAAATCAGGCTCGGCGCCTGTAGCTCAGTGGCTAGGACACCAGCCACATATACCGGAGCTGGTGGGTTCAAATCCAGCCCAGGCCTGCTAAACAACAATGACAACTACAACCAAAAAATAGCTGGGCATTGTGGCCGGTGCCTGTAGTCCCAGCTACTTGGGAGACTGAGGCAAGAGAATCTCTTAAGCCCAAGAGCTTGGGGTTGCTGTGAGCTGTGATGACACAGCAGTTTACCCAGGGGTGACATAGTGAGACTCTGTCTCAAAAAAAAAAAGAAAGAAAGAAAAAGAGACCAAGCTAGGAAAAGAATGATATCATGTCTCTATGAAAAAAAAAAAATACCAAATCGGGCCTGGCTCCTGCACCGCACAGCCCTGTGTGCAGTGCTGTCTCAGGCCTCCGGCCGGGCTTATGACCTTGTTCTTAGTGTTCGCTCAGCCCCAGCTTCTAGCAATTTCGCACATGTTGCCCACATCCCCCACCTCAGGCGAGCCCCTGGGACTGAATTTGGCTCTTCTACTTTAAATCCTGTGTGCTGTAAGGTCAGAGTTCTGTCCACTTTCTCACTCCTCCCACCACCCTGCAGGGCAGGCTTCTAAGACAAAAACACGCCTAAGAGATCAACTAAAGGGCGGCGCCTGTGGCTCAGTGAGTAAAGCGCCGGCCCCATATGCCGAGGGTGGCGGGTTCAGGCCGGGCGTTGTGGCGGGCGCCTGTAGTCCCAGCTGCTTGGGAGGCTGAGGCAAGAGAATCGCGTAAGCCCAAGAGTTAGAGGTTGCTGTGAGCCGTGTGACGCCACGGCACTCTACCCGAGGGCGGTACAGTGAGACTCTGTCTCTACAAAAAAAAAAAAAAGAGAGCAACTAAAAAGCTCTGGAACAGAGAACATGAGAGCATCAGTTCAGGGTTCTTTTCTTTTGTTTATTGGGAGAAAATAAATGTGTGAGAATGTAATAATTACCTAAATGGCTCGAGATTACTAGAAAGCAGGAATGAAAAGTGTTTGGATTTTTCTTTGAAGTCACTCATCAAAAGAGAGATTTTCCCCCAAAGGAACATTCACCAGGTTTAAAAAAAAAAAAAGCCCAAGCTTGAGATACCACTTAACTGTTTACTTAAGTAGGTGATGTCAGAAAGGTTAGATCATCGGAGTTTGGCTCCTTTCCCCTGTAAAACAAAAAATAACATCCACCTGACAGGGTCGTGATGAGGTCTGAACGGGGTTGTGGCAACTGCAAGGTGCTGCACACCGCACTTCTTGTCACTGTCAGCAGGTCTGCAGGCTCACTTTAAAGCCTCCATCCTCACATTCACCTTCTCTAGACCTGCTTCCTCTGCCCTCTGTCCAAAGGAGTGCTTTGGCCAGCGGAAGACCTCCCCAGGAGCTTGTGGGCGCTGCCCCTTTTCTCTCTCATTGGGAAAAGAAGGAAGTAATGCAGTCAGATCCCAGAACTTTATCCTAGTAGGCCCCCTCATTGGCAAGCACCCCCCCCAAAAAACCTATCCATTTATGTATTCAATAAGTATCTAGTGAGGGGCAACTATATGTTGGGCACTGTTTTGGATGCTAAGAGTATAGAGATGCAAAAACAAACAGTGCCCCTTAAGAAGCTCAAGGTCACAGGGAAATAGGCAGGTAACAAACAAGCATCCTATGATTGGACATGTACCTTAAAATAAGGCAGATGCTGGCATAAGACATAATGGCACCAGTGAAGAAGATTTAGCCAGGCAGGAGTCCACAAGGTTCACAGAAGGGGGGAGCCTCCAGGGGGAATGGGACAAAAGCAGTCCTCCTGGGGCCACAAGCAGGACAGAAGCCTTGAGGACAGGAAGGCTCTCCTGAATCTAAGGGAGCCATGTGACAAAATAGAAAGAGTCTTCTACATCTGCACCCTCTTGGGGTGTTTCTTGTTAGCTCAGAGAATTTTGCATCACAGAGGAATCAAGCATTCTTGCACGTTCTTTTAAAAGCGTGTTGCAATAGAACCAGTGACCTGGTTAACCGCCCACGTGAGTTGTCTTCTTTCTTCCTTTACTTCCCTTTCACTTGAAATGGACAAACATGATCTATACTATCACCACTGATAAACTGCACAGCCACAAACCCTGAACTAAGCAACTTTGGAACTTGGGGGAGAGTAAACATTTTTTTTTTTTTGCAGTAATCACATGCACATGATAATCAAGAGACCAAAAATCTTAACAAACTCTTCCAGTTCCATTCAAAACCCCATTCCTGGCATCCACTTGAAAATATTAAGTACCTTCAAGGCAAATCATTGAAGTGGCTGAGAAATCTCTACTGCAATATTTATGATGCTTGTAAATCCTAAAACCCTTATGGGGCCATTCCTGGCTGGTGACAGAACAGTGTTTGATGTTTCTGAAATTGTGAGTGCTTAATTATATCTAACAAAGTCAGTTATCAATAAAGTGCGCGCCTGTGTCTGAATTTAATCCGTCTTTTTCTGTCATTCAGGATGACTGGGAATCAGTTCAAATGAGGTTGGTAAGCTTTTTCTGTAAAATTCCAGTTAATAAATATTTTTCATCTTGCTGGCCACAGTGCCTCTGTCACGACTATCCATCCATTCAGCATTGTCATTGCAGGGCAAAAGCAGCCACAGATTAATCTGTAAGCAAATGAGCAGGTCTGTGTTCCAAGAAAACTTCATTTAAGGGCATCAAAATTGGGATTTTATATAATTTTCCTGTGCCATGAAATGCTATTATTTTTGTTTTATTTCAGATTAATATGAGGGCACAATTAGTTTACAATGTTTGCATTTGTTAGGTAAGGTTCCTGTTGCAGTTGGTCCCACACCCAGGATGTGTGCCATATACCCTTCCATTGTGCCCATTAAGTGGGAACACACCGTTCCCCCCTCCCCTCCCCGGCCTCATCCCCCAACTTAAATTGAAGTTTTTCTCTTATGTGGGCATGTATTAGTTTGTCTCCTATTGCTATTGAGTACATTGGATATTGCTTTTCCAGTCTTGTGATACTTTACTAAGAAGAATGTGTTTCAACTCCATTTGGGTTTGCAACTCCATTTGCAAAAGATATGAAGTCATCATCTTTTTTTTTTTTTTTTTTTTTTTTTGTAGAGACAGAGTCTCACTTTACTGCCCTCAGTAGAGTGCCGTGGCATCACACAGCTCACAGCAACCTCCAGCTCTTGGGCTTAGGTGATTCTCCTGCCTCAGCCTCCCGAGCAGCTGGGACTACAGGCGCTCGCCACAACGCCCGGCTATTTTTTGGTTGCAGTTTGGCCGGGGCTGGGTTTGAACCCACCACCCTCGGTATATGGGGCCGGCGCCCTACTCGCTGAGCCACAGGCACCGCCCAGTCATCATCTTTTTATATGGCTGAATAGAATTCCATAGTAGACATACACCACAGTTTATTAATCCATTCTTGGGTTGATGGGCATTTGGGTTGTTTCCACATCTTAGCAACTGTAGAAATGTTATTCTTATTTTGATTTTTTTAACCACTACACAAAAGCTGTTCTTAGATCCAGACCACACTGGCTCAGGCAGTGGGGTGGATTTACCCCATGGGCAGTAGCCAACCCCTGATTCTCAGAGTACAAAGAACACAAACTTTGCCTTTGCAGTCCGTACACCTGGGCAGCCACACAGGATCCTTAAGCTCCCAGGTCTCTGTTGCTTCTCTCTAAAATGAACAAGCAGAGGCCCTTGGTGAGGATTAAAAGACGTGATGTATGTAGAGCAGACAAAAGTTCTGTTAGCATCCTTGAACAGTTGCGTCAGGAGGGATCTGAGTGCTCCATAAATGCCAGTTCTCTTTCTTTAGCTAATTGTCTTACTATCAGCGTCTTTTGTTTATTTCTCTTTCTTTGTATTTAGTCTACCCTTGTAGCAACTGATGAAGTCACAAGCAGGAGAATGGATTTGCTCTCGGATTTGCTCCTGACAGGCAGAAAACACCCCCGCACTGACTGCAGCCCTCCCAGCCCGACCCTGTTCCTCCCTGTGTGGGTGGCCTACACTGGGCCTCCAGAGAGCTGGGGTTTAGCTGCTATGAAATATCAGGGAGAGACTAATGAAGCCACAGTTGATTCATCGAGCTGGATGCCATCTCCCTGTGAAGGTGTCCCATTAGAGATGTGGGGTCTCTTTGAGAAGATCTCCAGCAGCGGCAAATGTCAGCAGTAATTATAAGCATCTCATCTTTCTCAGCAGGGCCTACTTCTCCCCTTCCCTAAGAGCCCCAAGGTTTACCAGTCACAAGCACCACCAGTCAGAGCATGCTCCACCAGGCGTGTGTGTCCCACAGGGTCCCCTCCCCCTCCCATCAGGGAAAAAGTCAGTGATGAGGCCCAGAAATAAGGAGGCCTGAGCTTCCTGAGACCTGGAGACTAGAATCCAAGTGAGGTCTTCAGAATCAACTAAAACTAATTCTTTCCACTGTGGAAATATCCAGAAGTTATTTTAAAGAGGAATGCTCTGACCTGGTGCTTCTTGAGGAATGAGATCAGAAATATTCTCATGTAAATTGCTTTATGTTTGTATTGGTCAGGGTTCTTCAGAAAGATAGAACCAATGGGATATATGAAAGGAAATATATTAGCGGGCAGAGAAGTCTCATGCGAGGCAGTCTGCAGGCTGGAGACCCACAGAAGCAGGAAGCATGGTTCACTCCAAGTCTCAGAACAAGAGAGGCCAGCAGTGCAGCTCCCAGTCTGAGGCTGAAGGCCTGAGATGCCCCAGGAGGCCGCTGGTGCAAGTCACAGAGTCCAAAAGCCAAAGAACCTGGAGTCTGATGTTCACGAAGAAAAGGTATCCTACTCCAGAAGAGAGAGAGAGAGATCAGAAAGAGGGAATCTCCCTGTTTTGTTTTGTTTTGTTTTGTTTCCTTTTTGAGATTCTGTTACCCTGGGTAGAGTACCACGGCATTATAGCTCAGAGCAACCTCAAACTCTTGGGCTCAAGTGATCCTCTTGCCTCAGCCTCTCCAGTAGCTGGGACTACAGGCGCCCACCACTAGGCTCAGTTAGTTTTTCTATTTTTAATAGAGATAGGGTCTTACTCTTGCTCAGGCTGGTCTCCAACTCCAGAGCTCGATCAATCCACCCGCCTTAGCCTCCCAAAGTGCTAGGATTACAGGCGTTTTTTAGACACCGCCCCCAGCATTCTTCTGCCTGTTTGTCCTAGCCAGGCCCCCAGCTGATTAGATAATGTCCACCATTGAGGACAGGTCTTCCTTGCTCAGTCCCTGGCTCACCCATCAATCTCCTCTGGAAATGCCCTCATAGACACACCCAGAAAAAGATGCTTCACCAGCCATCTAAGCACCTGGATATCCCTCAGTCTAGTTAAGTGAACACCTAAAATCAACCATCACAAAATCATATCTTAAGAATGCCTGATAGGATATTGCCACTGGCCAATATACCAAAGTTGATTGGTGCCATCAGCAAGAGTTAATGAGATGAACTAGAGTTGCTGCAGCTTTAGAATTAGGAGTTAGGGTCTGGATTTCTGACCCCAAACCTATCTCTCTGCTCCTCAGTGTCTGAATCTCTAAAGCTACAGAAGATGGAGATAACCCCCACGATTGTTGCAGGGATCAAACGAGATAACCAATGAGACCGCACCTGCTGAGCTGCTAGGTTTCCCTGTGCATGTCTCTTCCAGGACAGTCCTTCTGATCACAATTCCTCTACAAAGGTTTATCCCATTGATGAACTTCCTGAGGGTAGGGGGCGCCTCATGTCTTTCACTTTCCACAGCAGCCAGCATGTACGTGGACATGGCAAGGGCTCAGTGAGGCCTGTGCTCTCAGGGCCGGGATCTCCTGAGTCCTAAACACCAGCTTGAGGACTCTCTGGGCCCCAGCAGAGACACAGCCTTGTGGTGTCAGGTCCCCACCATCCTGATCACTGGTTGTCCTTGGCCTCTGAGACACGTCTACTTTTTGTACCTCCTGCCCACCAATCCACATGCCTCCATGCTGGGATGATGTTTTGAAGGGTTAACTGGTATGTATGTCTTCTGACCATTCCCCTTTCCTTGGCCATCTCTCACTGCCACAGCCTCTTCTCTCATGTCCAGCTCCCAGCTTGCCACATCTTCTTCATCTACCCCAGAGGGAGAGGAAGAGAAAAACTGCTTTCAGCTGATCATACTTGTATCCCAAATCTTTCTGTTTTGCACCTGCTCCTATGACCCTGGAACTCAATGGGTAATAATTCACTACCTCTCTTCTCTATTCTGTCCAATACTGGTCTCCTCCCTCTTGGGGAGAATTGCAGGGGGAACAGAGGATCCAAGGTGATAAACAGGGAGTGTGAGGAAACCACACATGTTAGTTCCTCACCTCACCACCCTGCCACTCGCACATCCAAGGGTCTTAGTTTCTGACCCCACCTCACTTCCCTGGCACTGTCCTGGCCCTGGCATGGACTAAGTCTTTGTTCATCGGCTGAAACCCTAACCTCCAAGGTGATGATATTAGGAGCTGGGGTCTTTGGGAGTAATTAGGCCATGAGATGGAGCTGTCATGAGTGGGATCTGTGCCCTGTGAGAGACCCCAGAGAGCTCTCTCTCCACCGCATGAGGGTGCAAGAAATCTGTGGTCTGTAATCCAGATGAGGACCCTCTCCAGAATGCTGTTGTGACACCCTGATCCCAGTCTCCCAGCCTCCAGAACTGTGAGATATAAACATCTGCTGTTTACAAGCCCCCTAGTCTGTGGTATTTTTGCTCTAGCAGCACAAACTGACTAAGATGTTAAGAGACAGCCCCACCAGGGCCTGGAATGCCCTTCCGTCCCCTGCCCAGAGAAGCCCAGTCATCTCCAGGGAGGCAGCCACATCTTGGCTTCTCCTACCTGGTTTCAGTGCCCATGTCCACTCCCTCCTGGAACCCTGTGTACACCTGTGAACTGGGTTCACCAGCTCATGCAGTCATCACCTCCATGTCCCCTCAGGCTTCACTTTGTACTCCCCACACTATCCAGCACCAAATCTGCGCCACTGAATTAACGAACGAATGGGCAAGTAAATAAATAAACTAACGAGTCTCCCTGGAGTAGGGACATAGAATTGTTCCTTAATTTTTTTTTTTTTTTTGGTATGTTTTTCTCCTTTCTCCAACTACATCTCAAGTTAGGGTTATTCTAAAGGGCCATTCCAGCTCCAGAGTTCCCTGAGGGCTTTTATTGGGATTTTCTCAACACTCAGCTTCTTCCTCTGCTCCATCCTGCTCCTGACTCACTCCTTCATAGCGATGATCCCAAGAATACTCCCTCCTAAATCTCCTGCACATCTCCAGCTCAGAGCCTCCTTCCAGGAGCCTTAAAGCTACAAGATATTAGGAACATGGATTTTGAACACTCCTAACACGCCTGAGTTTGAATCCGGGCTCTTCTGCTTACTCCTTCTGTGGCCTTGAGAAACACTGCTGAACTTCTCAGAGACTTTATCTGCAATAAAACCGAACTCACTGGTTTGTGGGAATTAAATGAAATTTTACTTGAAGCACACTGACCACAGTACTTGACACAGGATAAATGCTCACCAAAGGGTTATTTGTATCATCATCAACATTGCATGGTCCAAAGGACAGAGCAAGGCTAAGGAGCAGGCCAAGGCCTCTGAAGCCAATTGGATGGACTACAAGGCTGGCCCCAAGAGAGGCAGGTCCACTATGGCTTTCAAGGGGGTGCACCACACAGGTTGTGGCTAGGCTCGTAGTCACATAGCAGAGGTACATGAAGTGTGTGTGCTTCAGGGGCCGTGTGGTGGGTCGTTTGGGAGTTGGTGATAGTTGAGGAGGAGGTCTAGGGTCTAGGTATTCCTCTAGCCCTCAAGCAAGTTCCAGGCACCATCGGGAACTAGAATTTAATCTGCTACTAGAGAAAGCAAGAATCCATTTTTCTAATGGTGCGAGTGATGTTGCTCTGGGAATATGCAGCTCTGAAATCCGTCTCAGACTAGGGAAGGGAACCCACTCAGAGATTAGTGTTCAGATCAGGTGGGGACAGAACTGAACACATGCAGGGAAATGGTTATATTTTGAGTAAATTTGGCTTTGTTCAAATTCTTCTCTTAACCTTATAAGCCATAGTTGCAAAATTACTTTTATCTCTTAAAGCATTGGTAACACAGAAAGGATAGTTCCTTGTTAAAGGCCTTCTGATGTCCTCTTCTCACTTAATCTTATGAGTGAATACTAGGCAAGAAGACTGCAAGAATGAATAGGACCAGATCCCTGCCCTTGAGACACTGACATTCTTACAGGAAGAAACAGACATGTACATAAATATTACAAATTATAAATCTTACCATATAAGTAAGCATTTGTCCATTGATTACGCTTATGTACTTGGCACTGTGCTCAGCGTGGCAGACACAAAGGTAAACTAGATAATGTTCCTGATCACAAGACACTTAAAGATAGTAGATAATGGGGTACAACAGGGGCATTAAGGAATCAAAGAAGGGAAACCTGGAAACTGGATTCTGAGACAGAGCCTGACTCCAGGCATGAAAAGCAAACCAGTCCTGATGTTCCAAAGAATCCCAGACACCTTAAGTCTTTGCTTTGTCACTAACCTAGAAATATCGATGTAATAAGGCAAACCCAAAGTACAATCAAATGCAGTAAAGCTGTTTTACTGGGTTCATTTCAGTGTCTAGCAGAATGTAAATCAGATTTCTGCTTAATGCAACTCCCTGGCACCTATTCCATTAAACAGAACTCAAGTAAATAAGTGCAAACTCTTTTTTGGTAAATATGTCCACCTCGACATACATCAAATATGTTTTTATACATGCCCAAAGGAGACAATTTAGAAATAGCCCTATCTGGTCCTCCAGCAAATAATTTGTGGTATAAAGTTATTAAACTGGAATACCGGGTGTGTCTAGCTCAAGATGGCAAACTGAACACATGTATTTATTACCTCTCTCTTTTTAAATTTCACTAATTTTTTTTTTTTTTTTTTGAGACAGCGTCTCACTATGTTGGCTGCTTGTCTCAAAATCCTGGCCTCAAGCAGTTCTCCCAAAGTGCTGGGCTTATAGGCGTGATCCACCGTGCCTGGCCAGATTTCACTACATTTATAGTGAATGAGTAGATCACAACACATGTCCACAAAAAGGAAAACACAAGTAAAGAAAATAAGGGATTTCAGCAAAATTCTAGCTGTCAGGCAGCCAGGGGAAGAGTGATAACTGATGCAGCAGTGCAAGCCCAGGCAGAGTGTGCTCCTGGTGGGGGTGACAGGAAGGGAGCCAATTTGCCCCCAAAGAACTCAAAGAGGCCCAGAGTCTGCAGGTGTAGAGAAAGATGGAAGTAAAATGTAGGAAGTGAAATGCAAAGATTAAATCGAAAGGTCTTTTTTAGGAAGAGTATACCCCTCCCGGCACCTGTTCCTTTGCCACCAGCCAACCCCATGCCCCAGCCTTACAGAGCACTGAGGAGTAGGGAGGGGTTCCCCCTTGCCCACCATGGCAAAGATTGAAAGTCTCTCCTCTGAGAAAATCGCAAGCCACCCCAGAAAAAAAGGCCATCTCCTCTGCCATTCTCCTTAAACATAGTAATAGTATCTTCCCCATTTGCCCAAAACGAAGCCTGCCAATCACAAAGCTTCCTTCCCACTCACCCGCATAGCTCCAGTTAACTTTACCATGCCTCATTCTCGTAATCAGCTAAGAATTACCAGGTTATTTGAGGAACATGAAGAAAAAGGTAAGAAAAGGTGATATTCTAACCTAAAAATGTATAATTATTATCTTAGAGTAAATATTGCACCCATAAAATAAGAACAAGACTTTATGAAAATGAAGCAAACAAAGCTAGAAAAAGAAAGCTTCAAGGAAATTAAAAATACCTGATAAAATATGGAAAATTAACAGATGGGTCAGAAGATAAAGTCAGAAAGCAGAACAAAAACACAGAGGGACTGAAGATGTAGGAGTAAAAACATGAGAGAGATTTCAATTCAAGAGGTCCAGAATCTAACTATTCACTTAGGAGTTCTGGAAAGAGAGAACAGAGAAACCAGAGAGGATGAAATTTATCAATAAAACAGTGTGTGATCATTTTCAGAGTAGGTGTTTCCAGAGAGTTCCACTGAGAGCCTAGAGGAAGGGCTGCAGAAAGAGACACACCCAGGCACATGATCATAAAATCCTACAGCACCAAGAATAAAGAATGGATTCCAAAAACTTACAAAGAAAAAGGCAAAAAAAAAAAAATATATTTTTTAATTACCTTGAAAGTAAATAGAAACAGAATATTATCTGATTTTTCAACAGTAACACTAAATGCCAAAGAATAATATACTAAAGTTCTAAAAGATTTCATTTCCAAACTTACGTACATATTTTTTTTCTTTTCTTTTTTTAGAGACTGGGTCTCACTTTATCGGTAGAGCGCCGTGTCATCACACAGCTCACAGCAACCTCCAGCTCCCGGGCCTAGGCGATTCTCCTGCCTCAGCCTCTTGAGTAGCTGGGACCACAGGCGCCCGCCACAATGCCTGGCTATTTTTTTGTTGCAGTTTGGCCAGGACTGGCTTTGAACCCACCACCCCTCACTATATGGGGACAGCACCCCACTCACTGAGCCAAAGGCGCTGCCCTCAAGTACATATTTTTACATACTTAAGTTCTAAGAAAATTTGGTTCCAACATACGCCATTTTAGTATGTTATTTGAGAACGTGCTAGAGGAACTTAGCCAAGAAAATGAAGGATGTGGGAGCCAGGAAACAGAGGCTAACAACCAAAAGGGCAGTCAAGGAGAATGCTAGAGTCCAGATGTGAGCAGGAGGAAGGTTCCAGAAAACAGACACCTGACCTAATGGCACAACTGGAGAAAAACACGAAAACAAAAGGAAGATAGGATGAAGACAGCAATACAAGAAATTAAATATGCTAATCTAATAATATTCACTTAGTCGTAATAACAGAAATAAATATAAATACTTTTTTGGAAGGATTGAATTGGGGAGGGGAGACTGGGGCAGTAGACATAAATCCTTATTTAAATGTTACAGAAGGAAGTAAACAGAAAATGTCTAAAGATGACAGACTATGAAATAAAAGTATGAGCATATGATTTAGAGCTATGGAAACAACTATCAGAAGGAAGGGCTACAGGGATTCCAAATGTCTCTAAGCAGTAGGACTGCGGGCTTAATTCTAGGACTGGACGCCACACCTAGGAGAAATTGCATACCAGAAAGACATGTCCATAAAACAGAATAAAATGGTTACTGTTTCTAATCAAGCTCAACCACATGTTTAAAACAAGACATAAAAAGAATATTATAAATCAGAATTAGGAAAATTCAGAAGTGAGGAGACAGACCTCCAGAAAGAATTGGAAATAAGAGAAAGAAAGCATTTCAGAAATGAAGACCAAACCAGAAGGAAGGCAAAATCAAATAAGCACAACATGCTTTTTAAGAGAAACAGAAGGTGAAAGCCAGAGGGAAAAAAATTCAACAAAAACATGAAAAAAGAGATAAAAAGGATTCAAGAGAAACTGATAAATATTGGAGGCAAGCAAAGAAGATCTGACATAGAAATAACAAAGTCCCTAAAGAAAATCAAAACCAAGGAACAGAGCAGATACTGACAACAAAGCTCAAGAAAACTTTCCTGAAATAAAAAAAGATTTGAAACTTCGTATGAAAAGAGCAGACCTCATACTTGAGGACATTTACACAGAATGACCAATACTAGGACAGTCTCATAAAATTACTTTAAAAAAAAAAAAAAAAAAGGTGGGGGGGGAGTTAAAGCAGAGAGAGGGAAGGAGGGAGGGGGGTGGCCTTTGTGTGTGCCACACCTTCCGGGGGCAAGACATGATTGCAAGAGGGACTTTACCTAACAAATGCAATCAGTGTAACCTGGCTTATTGTATCTCTCTCAATGAGTCCCCAACAATATAAAAAAAGAAAAAAAAGGAAAAAGCAAAACAAAACAAAAAACCTTTAGCTATCTAGAAAATGAGAGAGTATGATTTAATAAGAGAAAGAAATTCAGCTCATCATCAGACTTTTCAACAGCCATATTTATGATACATGAAAATGGAATTAACATACTTTAGACGCTCTGGGAAAGAAAATAAGAGCTAAGGGTTTTTTTTTGCAGTTTTTGGCTGGGGCTGGGTTTGAACCCACCACCTCCAGCACATGGGGCCGGCACCCTACCCCTTTGAGCTACAGGCGCCACCCACAGCCAAGGGTTTTATACATGGTATCCAGTAAAACTGACCTTCAATTGTAAAAGGCACAGATCCCTATCAACATGCAGTAAGTTCCTTACCCCATCACCTCTCCTATTTGTTGAAAAGGTCTAGAAATAAGGGCCAACCTCAGCAGCAATGATCATCAATAGTAGCCAGAGTATGGTCTTGACATATAATTTCTCATTCAAAGAAACCAGTGAATCTCAGAGAAATAATTCATTCCAGCTCTAGAACAGGAAATATACATTCTGTCATGCCAAATAATAAGGAAGCTAAAAAAAAAAACACTCAAGTCACATCAAAAGGACTCAGAATCCAACCGAGAAAAGCTTCCACTGACAAAAGATGGGACAACTGAGCATCAATGATGATGATATTTGCAATAGACTAAAATCCATCAAATATATTTAAATCTATGTATTCATAAATGACACTTTCTAAATGGTCACCCTCAGAGGTTGACAGGGAATTAATTTATTGCCTGTAAAGGGAAACACTCTAACATTTATCCTGCCTTTCCTAAATGAATTATACCCCTAGGTACACAATAAATGAGGGTAAGTATCCCTTTATAAAAGCATTTCAACTAATAAATGAAAAACAAATCGAATTGGAGTATCACCATTCTGTAACCCTCAATAAACTAAATACCAGTGGTTACTAACATCAGAGAAGATCATCAGATATTATGCACTTCCTGTAGTCATGCCTACCACCACCAATAATCTTGCCAAAGACATTGAACCTGAGTCCCGATCCAGTCTCAGAACTACCTGCCGACCTGTAGGAAATACAGAGGACTCAGGAATAGGCTTAGCTGCACTGTCTGTCAGCAAAACCAAGGCTGGGGAAACTCTACAAGTCAAATGGCTTGAATTCTTCAACAGATAAATTGTAATGATAAAAGGGATAGAGAAGGGATTTACAGAATAAGAAAGACTTTTTTAAAATATCACATTTTTTAAGTGAACAAGAGTAAACTATCATGTCTAGGAATGCGCATTTAGATCTTTTTTTAATCCTGAAACAATCACAGAAGTGTCTACTATGAAAGTCAGGATAGTGGTTACTCATACGAGAAAAAAAGGATATGCAGTTGGAATGGGTTCTGGGTTAGTGGGCAAAATTCTACTTTTTCTTTTGAGACAGGATTTCTCTCTTCAGGCAGAGGACAGTGGCATATCATAGCTCACAACAACCTCAAACTCCTGACCCCAGCTATCCTCATGCCTCAGTCTCCCAAGTAGCTGGGACCACAGCCACATGCCACCATGCCCAACTAATTTTTCTATTTTTTGTAGAGACGAGTTCTTGCTCTTGCTCAGGCTGGTCTCAAACTCCTGAGCTCAAGCAGTTCTCCCACCTTGGCCTCCCAGAGTGCTAGGATTAGGTGTGGGATTTTTCTGTTTTATTTTTCAATAAAAAAGTCATGCTTACATAAAAATACAATAAATTGGGAACTTTAACACAGAATCAATGGAAGTATAAACTGATAAAGGTTTTTAGAAGGCAATTTAACCATATCTACCTATATTTGAATTAATCCTAGTGCCATGTCCCTCACAGGTTTGTGAGCAAATGAAGTAATGAATGTGACTATGTATGAATAAGTGTGAAGGACTACAGACATGTCAGATAAATGTCAGGGACGATGCTGTGCAAGCCTCCTTATATACATCATCTCGCACCCTTTACAAAGTCTGTGAGATAATTACCATGATTTCGGATGTGGCAAGTGAGCTCAGGGAGGCTCAACCGTTCACCCAAAGTCTCCCAGTCAACCAGTGAAAGAGCCCTTCATTTCAGAAATTAACACTCTAGGGGTAAGAGAGTAAGGGAACATTAGCAACTACCTCACCGACGCATCATTCAGGAAAGAAGGATGAAACTCAATGCTTTTAGTGAACAAAATGGAATGTTTTTGGTAATACAGAGGGTGATCAAAATATGTATACACTTTTAAGCAATATTATGCTTGTATTACTTTTCAAAGTTGAATTGATGGTTCCATTACTGGTTAAGTGTACCTAGACATGCTACATACATCCATTTACCTGTAATTCATATACTTTGGGGGATGATTGATTTTATTTCCAATAAGAGCTCTTAAAATGTGTATATATGTTATTGGCATGCCCAGTATGTAAAAGCAATAAGCCCAGACACCTTGCTTGAGAAGTTATCCTTTGTATAAAATGCAAATGTAAAAACTCATTAGTATCTTCTCAGTATTATCATTTATATTACAATGTTTGGTATAAACTAAATCACTTTGCAATTTTCAAATGCACAACCATATGATAGGTTTTATTTCAAGTTGAAGGAATTCAATGTAATTCCACCCAATAGACAATGAAGCTGCTTCCCAACTGAAGGTGCTCACTGCACAGGCAAGAGCCCAGCAGCCCTCCTGAACTCTCCTGGGAGGCCTGTGTCCTGGCCTCATGGTAACAGGTAGAAGTTTGGTCCTTGGATTTCTGGTGACTAACATCAGGCAGAATTCTGACATGTGAAAGAGAAGGTGGAAGAGGAGATGAAAGTCTATACACAGGTCCCCAAGGGAAATACCATTCATTTCAGAGGAAGGAGGAGCACTGAACTCAGAGTCAGGCCACTTGGGGTCCTGACTGCCATTTACTGGCTTTGCGACCTCAGTTCAAGTCATTTAACATTTCTGAAACTCAGCCTTCCCAGGGGCATAAAAGGGTTAATAACACCTGCCCTGCCCACCTTCCAAGGCTGCAGCAAGGATCGTATCGGAAAATAACCACCACCGGCATTTCTGAATGCCCGCTGTATGCCAGGCGGTGGGCTGTGCGCTGCGTGCTGCAGCACCTCCCAGTGCTCCACCAACCCTCCAAAGTAGCCTCGGTGTTGTCCCTCATTTATAGGCGAAGAAGTTAAATAATATGGCCAAGTGAAGGCTGACATTAGCCAGAGTAGACTGACTCCAGGTTCTGTATTCTCCTGGAGCACGTCGCTAGGGCCCTGTGTGCTTAAAGCTACACAACAAAAGATGCGTGGTAGGTACCAGCTGGCACCTGTAAGGCAATAGCTCCATAAGCAAAAGAGAGGGATGCTTCAAGGACACCTTTAAACAAAGATTAAGGGATTTAGGGAGATTTCAGGATATAGGCCCTCCAAACCCTCTAGATAAGACAGACTGCGAAATAGCAAGAGAAGGCTCTGCAGCCTCACTTATCCTCCACCCCATCCCCAAGAGACAGCCAGAGATGAGATCTGCAGAAGATAGAGTTCCTGGGAGTTTCTGGGATTACCTGAGACAATCCACATTTTGCAGAGGAGACAAAAGGAACTTTCTTAGAGCACACATTCAAGGCTTTTGCCAACTTCCAGTGATAAAAGACAAGGACCCCCACAAAGAGACTGGAGAATATTCAAGTGCAAGTCAGGACCAGATACGGGGTTCCAGTATCAAGATCTGGGTCCCAACTCTGGCTCTGAGATTAACAAGTTGTGAAACTTTGGATAAAGCACTCCCAGTGTCAGGATCAGATGACCTCTAAGGTCCTTACCAAACATATGATTCCTACAGCCCTATCTTCTCTGCCCTGCCTGGCCCATGGGCACCAGGATGGAGGGACAGAATTCAGCATTTATGAAAACCCTGTTATGTGCAATGCATTGGCAGTCTTTTTAAAATAATAATAGTAATAATATATATGAAGTGCTTACTCTGTCCTGAACCCATTGCTAAATGCCTCATAAATCTAGGCAATGTTAGAAGTTACCAAAAACTTGGAAATAAAACAAAATTAACACCTATGCCTCTTAAAAGTCATAGTAGAGTATTGTGTAAGAAAAGAGTCACAGTAGCACACTCTGTCACCAAACTGAGACGGGGTGAGGTAGATGGGCAGAGTCATCAAAGAGGAGAGAGCAAGCCACTAGAGACCTAGGAGCTTCAGGGAAGCCCTGGGGCTCCAAATAAAGAGAAGCAGGAAAAATGGGCAGGGAGCGTTCACAATAGAATGGGGAATTCCACGGAGCACACTGCAGGGCAGATCTGGAAGAAATTGGGGAGGAGACACAGATAGAGATACTCTTCCCGGCCAACTCACACTACACAGAACTTAGCTTAAATAGGACTTCCTCGGGAAGACTTCCAGAACCCATTTCCCTGCCCCATGTTCTCCAAGCACCCTGCCCTTCCCCTGTGGTCACACTGGTCCAGAGTGTAATTACCTGGAATCTGGTGTGAGCCCCATAGCACCTGACACTCACAAGCGCCCAGGTGATGCTGGCTGGATAGAGAGATGATCCGAAAATCCAGGTGAGGGCAACAGGAGGAAGACGTGTGGGAGGAAGCAAGGGTTTGGGGGAGAATGGGAGGCACATAAAAATAACAGCATATAACCTTGCTGGAACTTTTGGGGATTTGATTTCATCTGACTACACCAAGCCCATATACACTCTCTGAAGGGGAGGCAGGACCTACGATGAGGGAATTTATCACTGCTCAGCTGTCAACGAGAAAATGCATTTGCCAGCTGCTGGCTAATTCAGAGTTTCACGGTTTATTTTCAACTCATCATCTATTTTAAAAACTGACTTGAGTTTTGCCTCCAGCTACCTATAGTTTATCTCTCCTTATGCCTCGACTTTCCCTCTTAAACTCTTCATTGCAACCCAACCCTCATCAAAATATTCCCAATTCAAAATATTCTGACTTACTGTCCATATAAACCATCAAAATACCTCAGATTTTCATCTGCCTTCATACTATGCCTCTAAAACAATTTCTCATATGTGAAAGCGGCATAAAAACCCCTAGTTAGCCCGTGTTATCTTGATTCAGGATTCAGAAAATGTGCCTGTAGCCATTATCCCACATTTACTCTTTGTTCTATCTGTCATAAAGTCAGATTTTTTGAAGCATATACAATTACACACCTAATATAGGGAGCAAGCACTAAACTAGATGCTGAAGATATAAAGATGAATAAAATATTAGCAGGAAATAAATACACACCAAGAATGGGGGGGGGTGCTTTCCCTGAGGCACTAGTATAAACTTTTCTTATGGACATAATAACTTATGCCATTCTTTTTTCAGTAGAAGGAATCAAAGCCACAGCTAGAGAAAACTAAAATAACAGTTTATCAGTTCTCACTCATTAGATTATAACAAGTTTAGTAGTCACCAATAAATGGTGGCAGAGGTCCGTCTAGTTTACCATTTAAGACCAAATGAAATGAAACAAGGACCAGGAATTCCAACTGCTAGCAGAGCATCAGAACAAAGGCATGGGGGAGAAAACAGCTTGTCTTATCTGGAGAAATCACAGGTAGCTCAAGATTTGTGGAGCATATGGTGAGTGAGGATGCTGGAGAGATGGAAGAGGCTGAAATAACGGGCCTTTCTACAAAGCTGAGCTTGAATATCACCTTGCACCTGACTGATGATGATGATGGCAGCTAACATTCACTGAAGAGCTAGGACAGTTGTCTTAACTAACCCTTCAAGGCAGGTCTATTTTTATTCCCTTTCTATAGATGGAGAAATTAAAGAGAGCTTGGGAGGGATGAGCTATTGAAGGATTTTACACAGTATTTGTATTTTTAAAACACATCACTGGGGTGGCACCTGTGGTTCAGTGGGTAGGGCACTGGCCCCATATACGGAGGGTAGCAGGTTCAAACCCAGCCCCGGCCGAACTGCAACAAAAAAATAGCCGGGCATTGTGGCAGGTTCCTGTAGTCCCAGCTACTCGGGAGGCTGAGGCAAAAGAATCGCCTGAGCCCAGGAGTTGGAGATTGCTGTGAGTTGTGAGGCCATGACATTCTACCAAGGCTGACAAAGTTAAGACTCCGTCTCAAAAAAAAAAAAAAAAATCTCTGTACAAAGTCAGTATTTATAGATGAAATGATACATCTTATCTTTGCTTTAAAATAATCAGAGTTTACAGGTGAGGATATGGTTTTCCACAAGCTGATAATTAGAGCCAGGTGACACATACTATTACACTACTCTCACATCTTTTATATATGTAAAGTTATCCATAGTAAACTTTTTTTTTTTGAGACAGAGTCTCACTCTGTCGCCCTGCATAGTGATTGCAATCATTTTAACTCACAGCAACTTCAAATTCTTGGGCTCCACAGATCCTCTTGCCTCAGCCTCCTAAGTAGCTGGGACAACAGGCCCCTGCCACAATGCCGGGCTGGTTTTTCTATTTTTAGTAGAGACGGGGTCTTACTCCACCTTCCTTGGCCTCCCAGAGTGCTAGGATTACAGGTGTGAGTTACCATACCCGGACATAAACATTAAAAAAAGAATCTCTGGCTTCAATGCAGAGATTGAAAAGCAGGAAGTACATAATAAAAGAAAAAAAACATTACGGGATTATTTAACAAGTAAGAGTGAGGAGAGCTGGGGAAGTGGCAATAGGATGGAGAGCACATTTTAAGAGAAAAAAAAATTGGTTGGTAACTACCCATTGGCAGGTAGGGAATAGAGAAAAACCTCAGTTAAAATCAGCCTATGTACTTGGTTTATGTGACGGTTAATGGAGGAGCTGTTAGCCTTATGCAGTGGTTCTCATCTTCCTAATGCCGCGACCCTTTAATACGGTTCCTCATGTTGTGGTGACCCCAACCACAACCGTTGCTAGAGCAACGAAAATAATTTTATGGTTGGGGTTCACCACAACATGAGGAACTGTATTAAAGGGTCGCAGCATCAGGAAGGTTGAGAAGCACTGCTTTATAGGAAACACAAAGAGGGTTTGGGGAAAAGTAGAGGGAAGGATATGGAAACGCATCAAGTCTGGCACGGCAGTAGATTAGGCACGTGTTCAATGGTCCTTTGGTAAGGAAGATATATTGACTGTACTCCCAATGCAAATACATTTGTTTAGAAATTATACAATCTCCAGTATGAATAAATTATCAAACAAAATTACTTTTTGCATAGGATAGAAGTTACAGTATTCTTCCTATATTCTAATGGGCTGTATGTCACATAGGGTAGGCACACCCTATTTTGAAGATCACTGATCTACATAAAGATTATGGCTTTAGGATTGGGATGCTCGATCTCTTGAAAGTTCAATTTACTTCCCTATAAAATGACACTAGTACATGAGGAACAATAGGAACAATGAGAATTACACGAGCATCTATGTACATAACTCATTTTAGCACAAGTAGAACTCCAAGGTGTCAGACATGCCATCCTCACCCCACCCATTTCCTCCAGTTTAGAATAAAGGAAACAATACTTTTGTTTCTTGTGTAACAAATTCTTAGATGCATTTAAGTATGATCTCAAGTAGGTTTAGAACTCCTGGAAGGTATGAGCAAGCGCTTGACTTCATGGGCATTTGCTTGCCGCCATCACCCCCACGCTGAAACACAGATGTGCTGGTCACAAACCCTGCAGCTTAGCCCCTTCATTCTGCGCAGCTTAGAAAGAATTACATAAACTAACCAGAAACATACCCACCTACTGAACATCCCAACACTTAACACCTGGTCGGGCAAATAACCTTTCACCTGTAATTTGTTAAAACACAAAAATTTTTTTTTGAAAAATAATTCCTCCATTCACTGAATATTAGTGGGAGAGGTAAATGAGGTATATCAAAGATTTCAACTTGTCGATTCATCACTTCAAGTGTTCCCAGCTACATCCTATGAGTCTGGATGGCAAAATATCACAACACAGCTCAGGATGATTCCCTCCAACAGGAACATGAGCAATACTCCTGCTATGGCAGGAACTGTATGAGAATTGTATGAAGGACTTCATTGCATGGTTCGTCTCCATGAAGAATCAGTTTGGCACTGGATACAAGGAAAAGCAATGACAGCCTGACTCAAATCCCCAGTTCCCATTGAGGGCGGAAAAAAACATTAAAAACAAGACACAGAATTGGTAGCATCTCTGTCTATAGAACAAATAGCACATCTGTCTACCTTAAGAGACTGCAACCAGGAATGCTTTACTCTGTTTCTAGGAAAGTATAAAAATGATTTACAGATTTTAACAAAGTATAGTTAAAATTTAAACTCTGCTTTCATCATTTTCCCTAGAATGATAAATTCCTGGGGACTGAAAACCATTATGCAGAATGAGTACATATAAGGCTTGGTGTGCACTGCTGAAACAAACAATGATTTAGCTGAAGCTAAAGACAAGGCAATGGTAAAAGCTAAAGAGAGCCTTGCCTCCAATTATTCACACGATCCAATGCCGCCCTCCAGCAGCCGAAGAAAGAAATAGCATTAATAAGTCAAGAGGTTTCAGGGATGTAAGTTCTAGCATTAATATTTTACTGTGGAAGATGTGGCTGAAAAAAGATGGGACAGGGGATGCATCCCTGAAATTAGATAGCAATAGTCTGCCTTAGTAAAAAACATGCTTTTAGAAAGATGTTAGAAGTTAACACAGGGTGGTGCCTGTGGCTCAAGGAGTAGGGCGCCAGTCCCATATGCCGGAGGTGGCGGGTTCAAACCCAGCCCCGGCCAAAAACCACACACACACACAAAAAAAGTTAACACAACCCACACCCATTAGACTACTCTAGGTAATTAATCTTTAATTAAAGATTAAAGGGCCTTGATGACACTGAAGATACACTCCACTGACCCGTTTTGTCTGAACACTCTTACTTCACTGGGCAGAGCCATGTTTTGTCACTGGAAAAATTCTGTCCTCCACTGACTTCCCTGTTCTGTGTTTAAACAGGGAGGTGGGTCGAAAGATATTAGACCTCCTTGATACTTCTCATAGCCTACCCCCTCAACCCCTTTAATACTTCAGTCTTTCCTAAGAAATCTAGAGACCAGTCTACAGCAAGGTTATATTATGACTGGAAATTATGGAATCAACTGGCAACCTTGGAACCCACATTAAAGGAAGCACTTAAGTTGGCATGATGAACATTTCCAGGAAAGAGAGTGGCTAATAATTAGTAAGACAAGACCAACAGGTTTTCATATGCTTCCTCAAGTACCAGCAACAGGCCAGGCGCAGTGGCTCATGCCTATAATCCCAGCATTTGGGAAGGCCAAAGCAGGTGGATTGCCTAAACTCACGAGTTCAAGACCAGCCTGAGCAAGAGGGAGACTCCGTCTCTAACAACAGCCAGGCATTGCAGCAGGCACCTGTAGTCCCAGCTACTTGGGAGGCTGAGACAAGAGGATTGCTTGAGCCCAAGAGTTGAGGTTGCTGTGAGCTACAGCAGTCTACCCAGAGTGACCAAGTGAGACTCTGTCTCAAAAACAAACAAAAAAACCCTCAAATACCAGTGACAATGATCTGAAATAATAAGCCCAGAAAAGCCTTTTCATTTCCATAATCACCTTTCCAAGAAGACTCCTAAGTCCAAAATTCACTCCATGAGACATCAGTGCTCATATCAAGCCAACTGACCTCCACAGCTCATCAGAGTATCTGCTAGCTGATACTCTAAAAGGAGAGATCTATGAAGAAAGAAGGGAATATGCCTCAGGGTTAACTCTGAAGTCTAAGAAAATCTGCCAATGAACAACTTCAGACCACAGGAGAGAAAAACACAACGTTCAAGAAGGGAGAAGGAAGAGGGGAGAGGGAGATTGGTGTGCTCAGACCTAAGAGGAACAAGGGAGGAGTAGGTGGCACACCTCCTGGGTGAAGGGCTCAACTACAACTTGGACTTTACCTAATAAACACAATGTAACCTAATCATACCCCCATATTAATCTAAAATTTTAAAAAAAGAAAATCTGTGTGTATTATTTTAGGCTACAGATAGGTGTTTCTAATTTCTCATGTTTAGTCTTGAAACAAACACATCCAAGTTACTGTGTGTGCACAAAGGTGGGGGAAAACACCACATACACATTTTCAAACAAAAGCTGCCATATGTTTATTAAGACATTGCTCTATAAATCATTATCCATATATTATCACACATTCAGGAAAATTTCTGAGAAGATATATCAGGACAGGTTTCTCTGGTGGCTCAACTGTATCTGGGAAAAGAACAGAAGAAATTTACAAACCTGATTTACAACTGCTGGTCATTAACAAACAACATGTAGTGGCAACATAACCTGGAGAAACAAGATAGTCAAACTGCTTTCTCCTCCTGGCTAAACGTTAGCTTAAAATTCTTCTACCTTTAAGTCTCTCCTTGGCTGGGCATGGTGGTTCACATCTATAATTCTAGCACTCTGGGAGGCCCAGGTGGGAGGATCTCTTGAGCTTAGGAGTTCAAGACCAGTCTGAGCAAGAGTAGGACCCCGTCTCTACTAAAAACAGAAAAATCAGCCAAGTGTTGTGCTGCACACTTGTAGTCCCAGCTACTTGGGAGGCTGAAGTAGGAGGATCACTTGACCCCAGGAACTTGAGGTTGCTGTGAGCCAGGATGATGCCACAGCACTTTTGTCTGAGGCAACAAAGTAAGACTTTACCGTCCCCACCAAAAAAAGTCTCTTCAACATTCATGAATCTCAGAAAAGACCAAAAAGTCAATTGTGATGAATGGGCCAATTGCAAACCTCAACCACAGAATCATCATCCTATCTCAGATCAAAGATCAAGCCATTGGCTCATGCCTGTAGTCCCAGACTCTTGGAAGACTGAGGCAAGAAAATCACTTAAGCCTGAGACTTTGAGGTTGCTGTGAGCTGTGATGCCACAGTACTTTACTGAGGGCAACAAAGTTGAGACTCTGTCTCAAAAAAAAAAAAAAAAAAGAAAAGAAAAGAAAAAGAAAAAAGAAAAACAAAGATGAAAAGCCATGAGGGGAAGCATATCCCAAATTTGAAGCATTGGGCAGCAAAATTAACAGTCTGCCACTATCTAGTTCTGTGAAACAGGGCAAGCCACTTACAATCTTTCAAGACACACATAAACAGTAAGAAGGTTTAGGTTCATATGAGCTATAGCTATATCTGAAGATACCCATTTCTCTGTTCTGTTAAGTCTATTCTCTTTTGTAGATTAACCATGTTCAGTAATTACAATTTTGTTGACAGTTAATGAACACAATATTAGAGCTCTAACTTTAGAAGAGCAGAGCCACATTGTTATGATCTGGGATAAGAAATTCCTAAGAAAGGTTCCTCTAGCTAGACAGTTCCTGACCTACTATCATCCCAGCCTTCCCAACTAAAGATGTAGTAACTTAGGGGAAGAGAAACAAAACCCAGCTAATGTGGTACCTCTGCCAACTGACAGCAGTGGGTGTAATCTTAAAACCTGGAAGATTCATAAAAAAGGATTTTTCTTACCTCAATCTCTTTAGAAGTCTGAGTAATGGTGCAACCTGAAAAAAGTGAAAAATAAGTAATCTAAACAAAGCATTAAATTGGAATCTTCGAAATATCAGATCGACTATTTCCAATAGAAATGCTGTCCATCTAACCTATTTACTGGTATAGCTAGAAATGGTCTCACTCTAGAGAGCAACGCTCTAATGAAAAATTTAATGTCCCTTGGGACTTACTTAGAAAAAAGAAAATTTCAGTCATAAACCAAAGCTTTGGAAGAGAATTTCTAAGTGCAATAAGAATCTGCATCCTTTTATAAAATATGAACTGAAATAGAACCACCCCAAATCTGATCTGAAATGAGACTGATGGAATTATCCTGATATAACCCATTTTCCTTTCAAAGTAAGTAGAACTGTAAAACAACATTATTCTTTACTATATTCTCTTTGCTCAACTCTGTCCTCAAAATCAATTTACATTCTTCCTTTCCTTCACTCTCAATTGCAGCATATTTTGAAAGCTGGCATTCCCTAAAGTATACAAACATAAACAAAGGGTTCTACGTAGCATTCACTACTAACACAAGGAGCAAGGAAAAAGGACTGTGATTTAAGTCACAGGTTTTCTACTGAAAGCTCTTTAGTTCTCCCTGAAGATCCACCTTGTCACCTACATCTTCTAACAATGATGCAATTAGATTTTGTTTGTTCCTGTTTTTTTTTTTTTAGAGACAGAGTCTCACTTTATCGCCCTCGGTAGAGTGCCATTGCATCACAGCTCACAGCAACCTAAAACTCCTGGGCATAGGCGATTCTCCTGCCTCAGCCTCCTGAGTAGCTGGGACTACAGGTGCCCGCCACAATGCCCAGCTATTTTTTTTGTTGTTGTTGGAGTTTGGCTGGGGCTGGGTTCGAACCCACTACTTTCGGTATATGGGGCCGGTGCCCTACCCACTGAGCCACAGGCACCGCCCTGTTTGTTTCTGTTTTATAGCCAAGTATGCTGGATACAGAAAAGAATCTGGACAGAGTATGTAACTTTTGGTTATCTTTGTGGTTAACATCCTTATTTACTAAAGCTTATAGCTGCAGGGAAAGAAAGACCTTTAAAAAAAAAAATCACTTGAATCTAGTGGAGTAAATGTGAATTGTCAAATCAGGAAAAGTTAATCTAGAGAGTTGCTCTGAACCTACTCAGGTTCAAAGGGGCTGCACAAGTGGCAAACAAACAAATTAATTAACTTAAATATAAGGAACCAAGAAAGTGACAATATTATTAAAATGGCTGCTGTTCCTCATTTTGACGTTCTCAAAATGCAGTGTACTGGAAAAAACAAGCAAAAACAACACGTTTTCCAGGTGAATTCTTCTGCTAGAATTGGGAATATATAGCATCTCTCACCAAAAAAGGTTTATAGGTTATCTCTGACTTTTAAATATCTATAATACCTACCTATACATCAGGGCCTTGCCCTTCTCATTCCCCAAGGCAAAATATCCACTTCTGGGAGAAAAATCCATGGTATGAACATGAGAAATATTCTTCTTTTTAATGACTGGGAAATTTGAAAATACTGTACAAGAAGGAAGGTGAACCTGCAGAAGATAATAACAAGCTGTCAAGTACAACAACTGGGAACTCATCTTTCTTAAATTTTAATCTTCATTCCATCTTTTTGCTGCAACAAAAAGTTCATTGTGTTTACAGCACACCAAGAAGGGAGGCTGAGGCAAGAGAATCGCCTGAGCTCAAGAATTTGAGGTTGCTGTGAGCTAGGATGACACGGAACTGTACTGAGGGCGACAAAGTGAGACTTTGTCTCAAAAAAACAAAAAAAGAAAAAAAAATTTTGATCTTTACTGGGCTGTTACCTGAGCAGAAAGGGAGGGAAGAGAACAAGTGTTAATGCAGCATCTAGCATGATGCCTGGGAGATTCAAATGTTTGCTGAGCGAATAAATAAATAAATAAAGCAAAAGTCAATGGCAGTATTCATTAAGGCTCTAGCTTAATGACTACCGAGAAGAAAACTAAAATCTGATCACCAGGAACAGATATTTTAAGCATTATAAAGAATCCAATTTAATGTAACTGAAGCCTAGGCAAAGTCATACCACATCTTCCAATATCATATTTTTTTTACACTTTTATTTTTCAACTATGCGATACATTCTTTGCTTTTTGCGATTCCTCCTCAAAGGAGGCTGAATCATGAAAACCTGACTCCAATTAAAACTGATCTTCTGATTTTAGAGAGCCAAAAGCCTCAAAATCAGGCCAAAGCATGAGAAGAGCAATCTCTCCAGACTCTACTTCTGGGAAAAATAGGACCAAATGCATGAGTAAAATCCACTGGTACTGATAAGAAGTGGTCTTTACCCATTAAAGCTAAGACACTGGCAGTATCTTGGTTTGACCTTAACTTTAAAGTTCTTAAACATTGCTCTCTATATAAGTTCCTCAAGAAGTTAAGTGCATGTGCATACGCACACACTCATATATATAAAATACATCGTTTAAAGCCTTAATAAAGCAGACTCCTTTTTAAGGAGGGAAGCTACAATACATATATTGTAAAATATGTTTACAATCTGTTTGGGAATACAAAAATTAGATGAACTTTGATATTTTCCTTGGCTTCTTAACTTGGTTTTGCTTAAGTTATTGTAAGTTTCCATCTTTCAAGGATGCATCAACTATGAACAGGTGATCCAAAACATCAGGGTGACTCAGCACTCATAGCATAGTGGTTATGGCACCAGTCACATGTATCCAGGCTAGCGGGTTCAAGCCCCGCCGGGGGCCAGCTAAACAATAATGACAACTGCAACCAAAAAATACTTGGGCGTTGTGGCAGGCGCTTGTAGTCTCAGCTACTCAGGAGGCTGAGGCAAGAGAATTGCTTAAGCCCAAGAATTTGAGGTTGCTGTGAACTGTGATACCACAGCACTCTACAGACGGTGACATAATGAGACTCTGTCTCAAAGGAAAAAAAAAAAATCAGGGGAATAGAACATCAGGAAAAAACATGTACTACCCTATGCTTGACTTTTGTTCCCACCCTGACCCTCTGAACCTACTCCTCAGATACTAACTTATCAACTTTCTTTGCGTGACTTTTAAGTTTGGGAACCTGGTTTTCTAACTCTTCCATATCAAAATACACCAAAACCAACCTGTCTATCTGAAAGACTTAACAATAATTATATTAAACCACCTGTCTCCAACCAAAGCTGGGGGGGAAAAGGTCTCCTAATTGGAGTTGTGTAACTTCATAATTAAATCAAGTGCTTACTGCAA
Source organism: Nycticebus coucang (assembly GCF_027406575.1). Lineage (NCBI taxonomy): Eukaryota > Metazoa > Chordata > Mammalia > Primates > Lorisidae > Nycticebus > Nycticebus coucang. The sequence goes on from NC_069797.1 coordinate 50,536,766, forward strand.
TTGCTTACAAGGGCAAACCTGGAGCACAAGACACACAGCATTTTTTTAAAGCCCATATTTACCAAAAGGTAGCCGCTTATTTCTGTAGCTAAAAAGCACACAGCACCAGAAATACCATGGTAAATACAAAGTCTTTGACATGAATAGTGTCCCCTAGATGCCCTCAAGCAACAAATAACTTACAAAACCATATACCATGGCCATGCATTCATACAATAAGCCAGTGTGCTCCTTCTGGTGGAAGATAGAGGCCAACTTATTTTTAAAAAACTTTATCTCTTCTCGGGACTTGGTATATCCTTTTAAGAGAGTCAATGGTATCTATCTGCAAAGTTCTCCAGTATACCACTACTCACTGCTGGAGAAATTAAACATGTCCTTTGTTGACTCCACTGGGAGAGGACTCTTACAGCTTAGGCTTGATTTCCTTCAGGTTTCACCCTACGCACCTTTGCCCCTCTGCTAATTTTGCTTTATATCCTTTACTGTAATAAATCTCAGCCGTTAGTATGATCATGGAGTCCTGTACATCTTTGTAGTAAATTCCTAAACCTGGAGGCAGTCCTAGAGACTCCTAACACAGAGGTATATTCGCATGCATTCCAGCTATTTAATTTGCAGTATTTTTACAGTTTATTTTCAAGACCTAAGAACTGCTTCTGTTCTATCAAACAACAGGCCTTAAAAAGGTTGGTGAGGCTGGAGGCAGTGGCTTACTCCTATAATCCTGGCACTCTGGGAGGCCAAGGCAGGAGGTAGGAGGATCGCTCAAGGTCAGGAGTTGAAAGAGCAGCCTGAGCAAGAGCGAGACTCTGTTAAAAACAGAAAAATCAGCCAGGCATGGTGATGTACACCTGTCATCCCAGCTACTTGGGAGTGTGAGACAAGAGGATCACTTGAGCTCAGGAGACTGAAGTTGCAGAGAGCTGTGCTGATGACACTGCGCTCTATCCAGGGCAACTGAGTAAGACTTTGTCTCAAAAAAAAAAAGTAAACGAGGAAATAAAACTGTAGAGGAATAATGTACTTGCGCCTCACATATATACCTTAATATACACGGTGAAAGAAACCTCTGAAAATGAAGACCACCATTTAAGAAATGCTAACTATCAACAGTACAGCTCTACTAAAAGAATTAACATACTACGTAATACAAACTTGGTGGCTCGGGCTGCACCTGTGGCGGGTTTGAACCCAGCCCCTGCCAAACTGCAACAAAAAAATAGCCAGGCGTTGTGGCGGGTGCCTGTAGTCCCAGCTACTTGGGAAGCTGAAGCAAGAGAATCACCTAAGCCCAAGAGCGGGAGGTTGCTGTGAGCTATGACGCCATAGCACTCTACCCAGGGTGACAAAGTGAGACTGTTAAAAAAAAAAAAAAACTAGGTGACTTCTGTGGATCACTTCAACAACTATATCCAAAAACTACAATACTAATAATTTCTACATCAAAAACCACTCTTAAAAATAATCTAACATTCTCCTGTTACCTTTTCATGTTTACAACTTAAATTTTAAATGTATCATTGATAAAAGGGCAAAAAAATATTACCAATCTGACTGCTTCTTTCATTTTTTCTGAAGCAATTGCCAAGATTTCTGAAGTAGGGTTGAAGGTCAGGGAAGTAACACCTGTAACCAAGTTCATTATTGCTTTTATTGGCTTTGGATTTGTTCCTTGGAGACAAGAATCTTGACTGTATATGTTTACCACTCCACAATTAGAACTGCAAAGAGAAAAGGCAATAAAATGGATTTAAAAACAAGTAAAAAGTCTTTCATAACCTAAGTTAATATAGATTTAACCCCACAGACTGGTATTTGAAGGAATCATATGTTATAAAGAGACTAGCAGCTGGAGAGTTCATCCCAAGGCAAAAGCTACATACATCCTATCAGTTCTACTTCAGCCTTGCCAAACTCTCCTTAACTCTGGCAGGTATTCACTTGAGGGTCTAGCTAAAAAATGCAAGGAACAGAATTTCCATTATCCATTCCTTCAGTAAATATTTATTGCATGTCAACTCCATGCCAGGCACTAACTATTTAAGTGCTTAGGATACAAAGAAAACCAAAGAGACCAAGACTTACGCTGTCATGGTGCTTGCAGCCCCAGGTCCTAATGTGTGAATGGTAACTGTCCTTTCCCCATTTAGATCTTTTTTTTTTTTTTTAAATTCTATTACATTTGTGAGAACTTTCAAAATAGTGCTGAAATGCAGCAATAATAGTAGGGGCATCTTAGTTTAGTTTTACTAGGAATATTTATACTCAAGGTTATAGAAGTGATCATTCATCCTAAATGTATCTAAATATTCACCAGCAATGAATTATACCATATACTCTTAAAAAGTAAATCCTAATGACCTTATGTTCACTAATAGAATTATATGTAAACAGGAACCTTAAGTAAACATTTTATTTTTGAACCAGGGGCTTTTCTTTATTCATTCTCAAATTTAGCTTAAGGAAATATTTTGATACCAATATTCAGATTCCCTAATTATACACAGTATAAGGTACAGGACTAGGGTACCTGTAATTCACATACACTTAATCAGTAACTGTAACATAAACATGAAAAGATGCACAAAATTAAGCCTCATTTTACAAGAGTGACAAGCACATATTCCACAAGTGTACTCTCACTCCTACCACTCAATCATCCCCATTTTTTCACTCAACACTTACTGGCTGCAAACAATCACTCTGCTATAATGTATACAGGAGACAACTTCAGTTCACATGGGAGATTCTATAGCTTAAATGATACCTAACATGCCAGGCGCAGTGGCTCCTGCCTATAATCATAGCACTCTAGGAAGCTGAGGTGGGTAGACTGCTTGAGCTCATGAGTTTGAGACGAACCTGAGCAACAGCAAGGCCTCATCTCTACTAACAACAGAAAAACTAGCCAGGTGTTATGGTGGGGGCCTGTAGTCCCAACAACTTGAGAGACTGAGGCAAGAGGATGGCTAGAGCCTAGGAATCTGAGGTTGCTGTGAGCTATGATGCTACAGCACTCTATCCAGGGCAACAGAGTGAGACTCTGTCTCAAAAAAGAGAAAAAGAATGTAAAAATAAAAAACAAATATTTAAAAAAAATGATAGCTAACACAGAAATGGTATTATTAGAATTATTCAGTGCTTTAAAAGTCTTCAACATGCACATTTTCTCATTTGATTCTAAATAACCCCTTAATTTAAGCAGAGCTAGCTCTAAGTAATCCATACTAACTACTCAGAAGAAATAGTAGGTATCTTTGGTTTACAGAATTCTGTCATGAATTAAATGTGTCACCCCCAAATTCATATGTTGAAATCTTAACCCCCAATGTGATGGTATTAAAAGGTAGGGCCTTTGGAAGGTGAGTAAAGTGTTCCTGAATGCAATTAGCACCCCTGTAAGAGATCCAGGGAATTCACTCATCCTCTTTCTGAAATATAATACAGTAAAAAATCAGCTATCCAATGCTGAAAAGGGGGCCCCACCAGAAAGCAACCATGCTGGAACCCTGATCTCAGACTGTCATCCCTTGGAACTATCAGAAATTTCCATTTTCTGTAAAGTCACCCAGTCTATGATACTTTGTTACAGTAAGCAGCCTGATAAATCTCATCTTTCCCTTCTATTTTTGACTAGGATCAAAATACTTATTCATTGTACTTATTCTGTACTAAATTTTTTTTCTTTTTTTTTTGGAGACAGTGTCTCACTTTGTCACCCTCAGTAGAGTGCCATGGCGTCATAGCTCACAGCAACCTCGAACTCTTGGGCTCAAGTGATTCTCTTGCCTCAGCCTCCCAAGTTGCTAGGACTACAGGCACCTGTCACAATGCCTGGCTATTGTTAGAGATGGGATCTTGCTCTAGCTCAGGCTGGTCTTGAACTCCTCAACTCAGGCAATTCACCAACATCAGCCTCCCAGAGTGCTAGGATTACAGGCAAGAGCCACCATGCCAGGGCTAAACTAAATCTCTTTTCTTGCTGAAAATTGATTTACGCCTAAATTCATGTTAATTAAGGACAAAAAGTATAACCCCGTGGCTTTTGTAAGTAGCCATTTTAGATCAAATCTTACCATCATGAACATCAATGGATCCTTAAATAATGCCTATTAATTATATTTGATTGTTGCTTAAATTTGTGGAGCAAAAATGGCAGAAGTTAATTATTTTGATATATAGAAATTTATTCTTGGTATTTGTGGTAAAAGAATATAATTTATTCTACTATGCCACTAAGAGTGATTAATAATTATTTGTTGAGTGATATCCATGTCCAATAGTATTCAAAGTGTCACAGGAATAAAGAGTATCACAAGGAATTTATTCCAGAAAAAAATATACCTGTATAAAGCAGCCAGAGATACAAGAGAATATGATATTAAGCATTATCTGTGATCTAGAACCTCAAAGAAGGGAAACAGAATGAGATAAAGTACCTCCAGATGAGCTTTGAAGAAGGCGGAGAGAGAATTTGAGTTGGGGATGGCAGACATTAGGTGGGAAAAACAGGGTATCACATGTAAAGGGAAGCACAGAACAAAGAAAGGAATAAACATGCCTCCCAATTCTCCTCTCAACCCCTAACTGAAGGAACGATAATGCTATTATCCTCCCACCCCACCTACAGCTAAGTGGACTAAAGTGGGCTCCTAAATCAAGGGCAGTCAGCAACCTATTAGCAGATCAGCAACCAAGTGTCCTGGCACACAAAGTTCTTCCCAAATAGGAATTATAGCCATTCACAGGATCAATGTCTCATTTATGAATCTGGACTAGAAACCATCACATAGTGGTAGTGGTGGTGGTGGAAGTTGAAGCTGAAAAGACATTCAGAAAAGCACACAGAAGCCACGGATAAATTAATATTGTAAACAAGAAGAAACTGTACAATAACAATGGTTATCAACCAGAGTAATTTTGCCCCCAGGGGACACTTGGCAATGGAGACATTCAGACTGTCAGAACTGGAGAGTGAGGAGATGCAAGTGCAATACTGCCATCAGTGGGGACAGGCCAGGGATGCTGCTAACCGCCCCCCCCCAATACACAGAACATCCCCTACCACAAAGAATTATCCAGCCTGGGCGGCACCTGTGGCTCAGTGAGTAGGGCGCCAGCCCCATGTGCCGAGGGTGGCGGGTTCAAACCCAGCCCCGGCCAAACTGCAACCAAAAAATAGCCAGGTGTTGTGGCGGGTGCCTGTAGTCCCAGCTACTCGGGAGGCTGAGGCAAGAGAATCGCTTAAGCCCAGGAGCTGGAGGTTGCTGTGAGCTGTGTGATGCCACGGCACTCTACCGAGGGCCATAAAGTGAGACTCTGTCTCTATAAAAAAAAAAAAAAATGCAAATAAGTAACAGGTTCTCACACTTCATAATGCATAAGAACACCTAGTGTCATAAAAAGCAGATCCCTGGGCTTCCTGTGCTGATCACAGAGCTGACGGCAGCCGAGGAATCTTGGGTTGTAACCACTACCTTAGGTATTCTGCTGCTGGAGGGGCCAGCATACCACACCCCACAGGGAGGAAACCCCGTGGGTGGAAGGAGAGAACAGAGCAGCTGTAGCACCCCCACAGCAGAAAGCGGACACCTGCCGCTGCAGGACTCGAGAGCAGTCCACTCCGTGGAGCTGGGGGAATACTCCGGAACCTGAGCACCACTGCAGTCCCACATGGCCTTACGTGTGGTTGTTTCTTTTCCTTCACTGGCATGTAAAGGTAGCATGAGGAAGCATAATCCTTGGATTAAGAGTTGAAGACTCAACCACAGCCACAGATGTCCCACAGTACCTCCAACAATTCAAATTCTCTCCTTTGTTCACATCAAGGGCTAAACTCTCCCAACTTTCAGAAATCCTCAGCCTCCCTAATAGTTACCTCTCTCCACTGACCCTTGTCCCCAGAGTTCTCTTCCCTACCTACCTCTAGTGTCTCCCTCCTCTCGTGTACTCCCACAGACTGCCTGACATCCACCATGTCCAAATCAGCTTTCTTAGTCTTGATTCCACACTGTGTTTGTTCCTAATCACTCCTGGGTGCAGCCACATATGTGCACTTTATCTTTCCTAACACCACTGTTTCTCCTTCTGCTTCATTCAAAGAAAAGTCTACTCTTGTGGTAGCTCAGCCCTGGAGCCTAAGAATGTGACTGCTGCCCCCTCCCCTTTTCTAAGCTGTTATCAAGTTATAAACATCCTCCACCCCATCTGCCCTATTCCCATTCCCACGGCCCTTGTCACTCACTAAAGCAAAACCTGACTCTGGCCTTTGGCTGCAGTGACCTGAAGGCTCATCTCTCTGCCCCTTTCTTTCTTCTACAGGCTTAAAACTTTAAGATTCTTTAAGAATAACTTGAAGATTCTAACAGCCTAAATGGTCTTTGGCCAAGCACATCAGAATTCAATTACACTAAAGGGCAATTAAAATTAAGTGATCAGATTCTTTCCTGTTTAGGCCCTTCAAAGGGGACTAATAAAAAGTGATACAAAGGGGCGGCGCCTGTGGCTCAAGGAGTAGGGCGTTGGTCCCATATGCCGGAGGTGGCGGGTTCAAACCCAGCCCCGGCCAAAAAAAAAAAAAAAAAAAAAAAAAAAAGTGATACAAAGAAGAGAGGGCAAGGACCAGAAAAAAGACTAACTTTACTGACTTCACAAATATGCAAAAGGTCATTTTTGTGCAATTATTCTTTCCCCACATAGAAGCAAAAGCAACTCTGCTGAAAATTACTATCAGTTTAAATGTTAGTCTTCATTTTAAAAGAGCCTTATTCCTAGCAGATCTGCTAATCATGATTATACCATGTACACTACCCTGGCAAATGTTTGGCTTGTGCTAAAACACCCCTCCCTACAGGTTTGGCACAGGTATAATGACTCCAGGTAACAAAGGAAAGGAAGGGACCATCATCAGGTCACTCCCACACCAAATTATCTGTCACTGTCCCATTACCTAAGGCACGTGGGCCTGTTCTCCAAGTGCCTTTCCTCTCAGGCCCCAATTTCCAAATGATGGTAGGAATATTTACTAGCAGTTTTCCCAACATTAACCTTGAAAGAAGACAATCAACAATGAGTAGAGAGCATATTGTTTTTGACAGAAAGACCCCCTGGACTTCCCACCTGCGAGTGGATGTGACTGAGATTTTGACTCAAATGTTTGTCATCTATGAAAATCATAAAAACCTACTTCCTGATGCTATAAAATTATGGGTGGTAGGCCAGATGTGGTGGCTATTGCCTATAATCCTAATACTTTGGAAGGCCAAGATGGAAGGATCACTTGAGATCAGGAATTGGAGGCCAGCCTGAGCAAGAGCCAGCTCTCAGCTTCTACAAAAATAAAAAATTTAATTGGGCGCTGTGGCAGGTACCTATATTCCCAGCTATTTAGGAAGCTGAGGCAGGAGGATTATCTGAGGTTGCTGTGAGCTAGGCTGATGCCACTGCACTCAAGGGGCTAATCAGTGGTTTGGTAAGACACTTCAGAATTACTGGGAAGTGTATAATGGCAGCGCCTCCTATTCTGCACCTTTAGAACCAAGTAGGAAAACAAAGCCATCTTTTCCCCAGTGTAATAACCATTGTTTTTCCAGTAATAGCACAATAAAATTAATTCTAGATATTTTTGAAGTTTCTACAATACTAACATATGGTATCTCAAGACCACATTTTTGCTCTGTACACCTAGCTGAAGGAAAAATGCTGTTTAAAGTATATTTAAAACTTAAACCCAAAGTTTACTTATTCTACCTCCTCATCAATGACCAGATGCTGAAAATAATTCTGGGAAAACTTAATATGATCAAATAGATACTTCAAATACAGGAAAAAATACAATGATAAGTCAATAATAAATGACTCTAGCATTTTCTTTGCTAAAAAGCTGATAAGCTGCTAATATAATAGTTGTCCTTTATCCACAGACAACACACTCCAAGACTCCCAGTGGATGCCTGAATCCAAACCCAAAATATACTATGTTTTTTCCTATATATACATACCTATAAAATTTAACTTGTAAATTAGGCACAGTAAGAGATTAATAGCAACTGAGAATACAATAGAACCATAAAAATAAACTGAAAGAAAGGTTATGTAAATTCAGCCTCTTTCTCAAAATATCTTTTTGTGTGTAATATTTTCAGATTGCAATTGACCATAGGTAACTGAAACCACAGAAAGTCAAACTGCGGTTAAGGGGGACTACTATAGTATTACTACTACACACTGCGCTAAGACAATAAAATGCAAAAGGTACATCTAGGTTAATCAATTTCATGTTACTGCCTAGTTTTTAAACAGAACTACTCATCATGTATCACCTAGTATATTCAACTCCTTAATATTCTGTCATTAGCACAATGTGATTGAAGTTATAAGAACCTTTCTCTCTACTTACCCACAAGCCACATACTGTCCATTCCTAGAAGTGGCAATGCTTAATCCATATAAACTGCCTTCATCAACAAATCTGTTAAGGCACCGCCTAGAGTTCACATCCCAGATGTAAACTTCCCCATCCCCTGAATGAAACAGCCAAAAAATAAAAAAGAGAGAGAGAATTGGTTAATTTCACTTTATACTTGAAAGGCAAGTAATCAGACCATGCTTAGACCCTCTTCAATAGTATAACGGCCTATAAATACAGATTTACAGTAACCCTCCTACTTCTAGAAAACTGGACTAAAAATATTTCTTGTACACATACACATACAAAGAAAACTCCATCAGCTAGTCATTAATAAACAGTATCTTTGCTTTACAGTAAAAAAAAAAAAAATCACAAAATGTTAAGTTGAGCTTTTAGAAGAGCTATATTCAACTCAAATTACTGAAGCAAAATATAAAACAAAACACACCACCACCCACCAGCATAGCTCTTCTAGCACCTATAAAAGGCATTAGAGTACCTACTATGTAAAGCTAGATGATCTAGGCACAAAACTGTTAATGGTATGATGGAGAAGAGGAAGAATGATCCACACCACAAATAATTTATAATCTAATTAAGAAGATGAGCACAATTTATTGATTACTGAGTTATTCAAAATAAGAAATGCTAGGTATAAGCTTATTAATAATAAGCACGAATAGTTCAGAGAAGAAGAATTATGTACACAAGATAATAAAAGAAAATATTAAGTCTGAAGAGACCACCACTATCTCCGTGATGGAAAAGGCCCTCTAATGGCCCAAATCAGTCCTTATTTTCCCTTCTCTCTCCTACAGAACTTGGCACTGATGACCACCCTCTTCCGCACATGCAGTATTCATCTCTCTCTAATGACCCTACATCCATCTCAAAGATGGCTCCTCACTCCCTATTCCAGCTGTTCCTTTATTGGGGATGTTGCTCCCAAATTCACCCTCTACCCATGCTCTTATTCCCCAAATGAGAAGGCTGTCAATCTCACTCTTTCAACCATTCCTTAACAAAATGTTTCAGGCTGGAGTAGGGCTACACGTTAAATAATAGTAAAATATATTTGGAAAAATTTAATAGAGTCAAATTAAACAACCTTTGCCTCATATCTTTGTAATGTTATAAAGCACTTAAAGATTAGTTTAGCAACAGACTAAAATGGAGAGAGAAGAGATCAAGAGTAAGATTATTTAGAATTTCAAGTACATTAAATTGGTACTGAGTTGATGAAGATTGAAGGCAAAAGTAGCAAGAATGACTGCATAAAGAAACCAAAGAAAAAGCCGGTCAAGGTGCAAAGATAAAAAAAGTAAATTCTTTCTTCAGCTTCCCTTTTTAGTCTCAAAATATTCTATATATGTAACAATGTAATATGAACAGTATAATGGCAATCACATGAACTGCTCTATACAGAATAAGAAAAGGAAGAATAAAGGAGACTGGGGAGAACAATAAAAATTTAGGCAATCCAGGCAGGCACAGTGGCTCACATCTATAATCCCAGTATTTTATATCTGCATGCAATTAATATACCAAATTTTAGTACCTGTGCTGACCAATCGTCCCCTACTCTGCCTCTCCCAGGGTCAAGGGCCATTTCATCAGGCATATTACTGTGAACCAGTATTTATTTATTCCTACTTCCCATAAAACCTAACATTATATAAATTCTGCTAACTTTATATTAGTTCATTAAAAACATACAAACATAAGCAACTCTGTGAAAGTCTGATTCTAGGATAAACGCAGGGCAAGTATGGTGATTCACACCTGTAATCCTAGCACTTTGAGAGAATTGCTTGAGGCTGGAGTTAAATACCAGCCTGGGTAATATAGCAAGACCTCATCTCTACCAAAAAAACTTTTTACATCACAGAAATTAATGAAAGTCAAAGCTGAAGTTAATCCTTTAAAAAAAGAAAAAACATTCTTAAGCCCAGACCAGTGGCTCATACCTGTAATCCCAACTAGGCAAGAGGATGAGATGGGAGAATCACTTGAAATCAGTTCTAAGTTACAGTGAGCTATGATTGGTGCCACTGCACTCCAGCCTGGGCAACGGAGCAAGACTATATCTCTTTAAAAAATAAAAAAAAATTAATTTCTTTTAAAAGTTAAAAAATTAATGCTATGTTACCAAACGTAAAAATTATGTTAAAAAGCCTTGACTTGCATAGACAGCAGAACATACAACAGAACCACTCTAATGCCTCCCACTACCAAACAGAGCAGGATCTATACTGAGATTATGCAGCTGTCCTGAGGGATAGCCCCCAGGATCTTCAGAGATAAAGAGTAAGAGTCAAAGATGACAAAAGATAGTCAGAAAAGCACAAGCCTGTGTGGGATGATAAAGAATTGGTCAGAATTATACAAATGTTAACAGAAAATGAGCCAACAATGAAAATTCAACATACCATCCAAGTCAAAAGGGGACTGCTAAAAACAAAGTGGCAATTCTAGGTAACTTTCAAAAAGTCTGAAATCATCTTTTTTCGTGTTTGCCTTATTTTTAAGAGAGGTATGACAACTTATTTTAAATCATGCCTTCTGAGATAATTACAGATTCACATATACTGTAAAGAAATAATACAGAAGGCTCAGCGCCTGTAACTCAGCGGCTAGGGTGCCAGCCACATACACAGGAGCTGGGGGGTTCAAATCCAGCCGGACCTGCCAAACAACAGTGACAACTACAACAAAAAATTAGCCAGGTGTTGTGGCAGGCACCTGTAGTCCCAGCTACTTGGGAGGCTGAGGCAACAGAATCACTTAAGCCCAAGAGTTGGAGGTTGCTGTGAGCTGTGGACACCACAGCACTCTACCAAGGGTGACATAGTTAAAAAAAAAAAAAAAAAAAAAAGGAAATAATACAGAAGACACTGTACACTCTTTACTCAGTTCCCCAGGATACTGACATGGGCACAGTTAAAACGTAAAACTTTCCATCACCCAAAGGGTCCCTGATGCTGCTCTAATACAGCCACTTCTATCTTTCTCTTGCCCCCAATCCTAACAAATGCTTATCTATTCTTTACTATCGTTATCTCTATTTCAAGATCGTTAATATAAATGAAACTAGTGGACATTTTCCCTTTGCCCTCTGAAAAATCAACAAACAAAAGGCAGACTAATAGAAGAAAACATGTACAAAACATTAGCATGCTTAGCATGGGGGAATCACAAGAGGATGAATGCCCCTATATCATCTTTTATATAAACATTTCCTTCCCTTTCTTTCCCCAAATACTTTTTTTTTCCCCAGAGATACAGTCTCGTTTTATCCCCGACCCCTCCCACCCCCCTGCAGACTACCGTGGCATCACAGCTCACAGCAACCTCCAACTCCTGGGCTTAGGCAATTCTCTTGCCTCAGCCACCGGAGTATCTGGGACTACAGGCACCTGCCACAACACCCAGCTGTGTTTTGTTGCAGTTTCGCTGGGGCCGGGTTTGAACCCGCCACTCAATAACTGGGGCTGGCGCCCTACCTACTGAGCCACAGGCGCCGCCCTCTTTCCCCAAATATGTTAACACTAAATGTTCAGTCCTTCACTATTACTAGTTAGTAAAGGAGAAGGGAAATGGCAACAAAAATGAATTCTAAAAATAAAGCTGATTTTCTAATTTTAAAAAGAAAGTCTGAAATCACAGGTTTTGGTTAAATTTGAAATGTAAAAACATCCACAGCTTCTCTCCTGTCACCAACTTACCAGAAGAGGCGTATATTTTCTTGCTATCTGAAGAGAACGTGGATGCTGCAACCCTTCCATTAATTTTCATGCTGCCAATCAGTTCTTTGGTCTAAAAGAATAAATATTACATAACAAATTGTTAGAAGGTATAATCACACTGTGTAAAATAAAAACAATTTAGTTCTCCTTTTTCTACCACACACCGAATGCTGGTTTTCCCTACATTCAAAAGTTTTCTCCTACAACTGCCTACAACTTCTCCCAAAGTCCCACCTATGCTCCCCTACTTGAGATATAGATTTAAGGACTCACTGAGTTAAGGTTCAAGACTGTTCCTACTAAAATCCTCCTAGAGAAGAACAAACAACAACTAAAGATGCTTCACCTTCACTGACAGCAAATGAAGATACCCAGCGATGCCATTTATGAGTAAGAAGGACCCATCTGGGGATATTTCAAAGCTCCTCACCATCTTCTCTTTCAAACCTAAGAAAGGAGATGAATCATTTAAATAAGGCTTAATATGGTTTTCAATAAAGCTACCTTCTACTGACAACTGAATTTCTTACCTTTAAAATACGTAAGTGCCTTAAATTAAACAGAACCTTGGCTCAGACCCTGAATAAGTCGACTTCACACATCAGTGAGTTTGACCCAAACATAAGGTAACTATAAAGTGCTTAGCAAAACTCTCTTGGTCTTACTTAGCATGCATCATTTTAATTGCAGGCAGAGATTCAGCTCTCCATACAATAAATTTATCAACTAATTTTCCAAATGTATGCATTAATACCGCTAAATAACTGGAAGAATAAATTTTACTTCTTTGTCACAAAGTTCATTACTAAAAAGGACCTACGCTACCATTAGAGACAGCTAAAAGTATAATGACCATTAGAGACAGCTAAAAGTATAATGATTATATATATAAACTAGTTGCTGGCCACCCACAAAGCATCTCATGATGAACAGGAGTCTAATTTTGTGGGTCAAGAAAAATAATAGTAATTCACAACTTGTCAGTGTATTTAAGAGTTAATTGGCTTCTCAGAGATAGGTAAATAAACCATAGTTGACTTATTTACAAAAGGTTCATGTCTAAAATCTTTATACTATGAACTTGATATCAAAATGTTTAGCAGGCCGGATGGTGCCTGTGGCTCAAAGGGTAGGGCGCCAGCCCCTTATGCCTGAGGTAACGGGTTCAAACCCAGCCCTGGTCAAAAGCTGCAAAAAAAAAAATGCTTAGAGAGCCAAGTTACTTGTTAAGGAGTTGCCTAATAGAAAGAATAGAAGAATGGGTACAACTGGTTATCTCCAGGGAAGGGAATAGATGGTCAGGGAGATGGCGCATAAGTGATTTTTCACTCTACACCCATTTGTACATATTAGATTTCTGAACTATGTGAATGTATTGCCTAGTCAAAAAATACATACACATTTCAAAAATTTTAAGTTACTAAATTAAAATATTAGAGAAAAAGGATTTAGGAAAAGCTGGTGAAGTACCCTTTTTCCCTTAAAGGAAAACGCTAGCTGATGCTCCTATTTCACACGACTATAAACTAGACAGCCCACTCTATTCTTGCCTTCCAGAGGCTAAATCCTAGTTTCCTTGGTTAGACTTGTGTTTCCCAGTATCAATTCAGACATGTATTTCCAATCACTGGAGTTACTTCTGCTGATGACCAGTCTCCTTCTATGAAGGGTACTTCATTACTCCTATTAAGTGATTTAATCCCAAATGCTGGATAAACCTTATGTGTTGACTACAGTATACAGAAGTTGTTCCAAACCACAAGGAGTATGTCATTGCATAATGAGGAAAGGATGGGCAGCTAGTTCAACATGAAGCTACAGCTAGAAACCCCGCCAGACCTAATCCAAATGTGGCGTAGTGTCAGGCAGTGGAAATACAAAAGTGAACGAAAAAACGTTTGTCTTGGAGCTACAGCTGGGTACCAATGCAGTTCAGTTCTGCGGGGATACAGACTGAATGGGTATCATCAGAGTAACAGTGAACAGAGTCCCAGCATATAGTGCAGGACCTGTAGAACACAGACTCAATGTGGCAGCAAAAGGCAACATGCCAGGGGACTCACTACACGGACCACTGCTCTCTGCCAGGAGGTGGCTAGAAGACCTTACACTTTTGGCCTACATCAGCCTGCTATTTTGGAGCAATTAAACAGAAGGTTGTTCTCAAGCAGGAAATAGACTTCCAACAAATAAGGACAGGTGGCTGCTTTAGCAATTAACTGGAAAAATAAAAGATAACTTATTTTTACCCTAAGTTTACAACACATTATACTATTTATATATTTATATATTTATGCACATATATATTTTTATATATATGCAGCATTTTCTTTTAGCCACATAAAAAAGTGACAATAAATTCTACTATCAGTATTATAGTTGTCCTTTACAAATGTTTGACCTTTCAAAATAGGAGCCAGATAAAATTTATAATACTGCCTAGAAAAATAAATTGCAATGCTTTAAAGATGTCAGACATAAATCATTTTACAGACTGGTAAATGAGACTTTCAGGTTAACCATTAAGCAATTGAACACTTCTACACTGCTGGTGGGAATGCAAATTAATACACTCCTTTTGGAAAGATGTTTGGAGAACACTTAGAGATCTAAAAATAGATCTGCCATTCAATCCTATAATTCCTCTACTAGGTATATACCCAGAAGACCAAAAATCACATTATAACAAAGATATTTGTACCAAAATGTTTATTGCAGCCCAATTCATAATTGCTAATTCATGGAAAAAGCCCAAGTGCCCATTGATCCACGAATGGATTAATAAATTGTAGTATATGTATACCATGGAATATTATGCAGCCTTAAAGAAAGATGGAGACTTTACCTCTTTCTTTTTTTTTTTTTTTTTTTTGGTTTTTGGCCGGGGCTAGGTTTGAACCTGCCACCTTCGGCATGTGGGACAGACGCCCTACTCCTTGAGCCACAGGCGCCACCCGACTTTACCTCTTTCATGTTTACATGGATGGAGCTGGAACATAGTCTTCTTAGTAAAGTATCTCAAGAATGGAAGAAAAAGTATCCAATGTACTCAGCCCTACTATGAAACTAATTTATGGCTTTCACATGAAAGCTATAACCCAGTTATAACCTAAGAATAGGGGGAAGGGGGAAAGGGAGGGGAAGGAGGGGGGAGGGGGGCGGAGGGAGGGTGACTGGTGGGATTACACCTGCGGTGCATCTTACAAGGGTATATGTGAAACTTAGTAAATGCACAATATAGCTGGATTTTTTTTTTTTTTTTTTTGGCCAGGGATGGGTTTGAACCTGCCACCTCTGGCATATGGGACAGGTGCCCTACTCCTTGAGCCACAGGCACCACCCTTAAATGCACAATATAAATGTCTTAGCACAATAACTAAGAAAATGCCAGGAAGGCTATATTAACCAGTGTGATGAAAATGTGTCAAACGGTCTATAAAACCAGTGTATGGTGCCCCACGATCACATTAATGTACTCAGCTATGATTTAATAATAACAAAAAAAAACATTAAGCAATTGATAAAAAAAGGAATGACCAATAGCCAAACTCCAACTGATGGCAAGTGGATCAGATTATATGTTGTTCCTAACACTGACAAGGGTTACCTACCATTCATTGCACACTTACTACATGGCAGGTGCTGAGTGAAGAGCTTTAAAAACAATCATCTTTTTAGGTGACCCTCTGAGTTTATAGAAAGAAAAACTAGGGCAGCGCCTGTGGCTCAGTGAGTAGGGCGCCGGCCCCATATGCCGAGGGTGGCGGGTTCAAACCCAGCCCCAGCCAAACTGCAACTAAAAAACAGCCGGGCGTTGTGGCGGGCGCCTGTAGTCCCAGCTACTCGGGAAGCTGAGGCAAGAGAATTGCTTAAGCCCAGGAGTTGGAGGTTGCTGTGAGCTGTGTGATGCCACGGCCCTCTACTGAGGGCGGTACCGTGAGACTCTGTCTCTACAAAAAAAAAAAAAGAAAAACTGAAGCTCAGACGCTACCATACCATAATGCCCAAAATCAAAATGGCTATCTGACCAACCTCTGATCTCCAAGTGGTTAAATTCCTTTGTATATTGAGAACAAGACATACCTTGAAAACTGTTCTTCTCAGGCTCAGCACCCATAGCTCAGTGGTTAGGGTGCCAGCCACATACTTTGAGGCTGGTGGGTTCAAGCCTGGCCCGGGCCTGCTAAACAATAATGACAACAACAACAAAATAGCCGGGTGTTGTGGCAGTCACCTGTAGTGCCAGCTACTTGGGAGACTGAGGCAAGAGAATCACTTAAGCCCAAGAATTTGAGGTTGCTGTGACCTGTGACGCCACAGCACTCTACCCAGGGCAACATAGTGAGACTCTGTCTCGAAAAAAAAAAGTCCTTCTCAAAGATAAACAGAAACTGCTCTATGGTTCCTACTCCTTCTGAGCCCTGGACCCTTAGGCAGTCTGATAAAGCACACAGTCCCCTTCTCAAAATGATGTTGTTCAAAAAATTCATAACTGAAGGAAATGCTGAACTTCAGTTAGAGGTGAGCAAAAATAAAGATGTAATGTTTTTCTCATATTACCTCATAGACCCCTGAATTCTATCCAGAGAATTGTGAGAGTCCATAGTTCCCACATCATGAGCCCCAGGATACGATCCCTGACAGGTTAATGAACACACCACTTGCACCAACTCTGTATTCTCTGTTTTTCAAACTAGCATTTACCACCTAGGTTTTGCACACACATAAGGTTTACATGTCCTAACCAGTCAGCAATTTTCCGAGTCTACTGTCCCTAGTTTCTTGAGTTATTTACAGTTCTATTAATGACAAAAGACTGAGAATAGTGCTCAAGAACACACCACCACGAAAGGACTGCATTGATCGCAACTATTACTATCATTATTACCAACCTATGCTTACAGAGCAAAGAGGAAAAGGAAAAATTAATGTCATGCCTCAAAAGCAGCTGGTGACTGGATACACACTCCTGCACACCTAGCAGACTCAGAGTAAAGACCACTAACCCTATCTTGACCAACCCTTGGTGCTTTTTCTCAAGAGGATGCAAGACAAGGAAAAACTAACATCCACTCCGTTTGATAGTAAAATGGTATGTAAAAATGATTATTTCATATTGCTTTGTATTTCGGTATGAGAAGTCAGTTTAGGCTTTTCAACAAAGTGAGGTCCACACACCATTGGCATCAGCTGAGCGCTTGTCACAAATACAAAACCAAGCCCACCTAAGACCCATAGAGTCAGAATCTGTAGCTTAACAAGATCTCCAGGTGATTTCTGCACATTTTAACTTCTGAGTTGCTCTGAATTAAAGCATGACTAGATTAACAAAGAACCTATTAGGGAAGGATCGTTAAAGATGTCAGGGAATACAGGAAAGATAACACTGGAAATGCTGAAGACAAACATCATAAATGTTTCTCAAGTTGGCCTTACTCACTTTTAACCACTAGTAGAAACATCTTGCACAGAGCTCCTCTTATCCTTTCCAGGGGCACATACATGTAGTTTAATAAGAAGACCATCAATGAATTGTAGCATATGCCAAACAATACCCTCCCAAGATTTATGATGTTAACCTGGCCAACCCCATTAGAAGGACTTTGGCTCCCAAAGGATTCATGAATGTATCAGTGTAGGGAAATAACGAGGGAGAATGAGTAAGGAAGAGGATAAATTTCCATTTGCTAAAAAAAGGTTGTTTTTTTTTTTTTTAAGTAGTTCAATCTTTAAAATACATAAGGACTCCCCAAAGCAGTGCTTTATTCTCTTTAAGTATAAATAAAAATTCTATTACAACAAACACTAAAACTAGAAAATATCCAAATTTCCTGAAAATCAGACAGGTTATCCAAGGAAATGGACCCCAGGTCATATAGTTCCCTGGCTAATGCTCTTTCTCTTGCATCAACTGCTGACTTTAAAGCCAAGTATTTGCAACTGCTCTTCTGGTCTTGGAGATATGTATTTCCCTAAAAAAGTCACTTTGGGCCCAGCGTGGTGCCTCACACCTGTAAATCCTAGCACTCTAGGAGGCTGAGGTGGGTGGATAGCTTGAGCTCATGAGTTCCAGACCAGTCTGAGCAAAAAGCAAGACCCTGTCTCTACTAAAAATAGAAAAACTGAGGCAAGAGGATCACTTGAGCCCAAGAGTTGGAGGTTGCCATGAGCTATGAAGCCATGGCACTCTACCCAGTTCTACCCCAGCTTGAAACTCTGTCTCAATCAATCAATCAATCAAAAATTAAAAAGTCAGTTAACACTGGAGGTGGTGGGTTCAAACCCTGGCCCCGGCCAAAAATGAATTGCAAAAAAGAAAAGAAAAGAAAAGAAAAAAGAAAGAAAGAAAATATCTTAAATGTCATGATAATTTCTTTACGTAGCAGCCATAATTTCAGTATAAAATTGTGAGTGATTATTTTGCTACTAATAGTCCATTCTTATTGACAAACAGCATTTTTGTAAAAGTATTAAACACAAAAAAATGTTTTAAAGAGGAAGTTTAATTTTAAACTTTTGTACAATTCTCAAAACATCTTTTGATGATGGTTTGATATCACACAGGCTATGACATACAGTAATGGTCCTGGGGTATTTACAGCAATTAAAATTTTAAAAATCATGAAATTTCTCTGGCCTTACCTCTTCTTGATGCTGCCATATTTTTATGTTAAATTACTGATAGTTTCTACCTTTAGTCAAGTACTTCTGAAAATTAGAAGTATATACTTCATAGGACAGTCCATTCCTTTTGAGTCTTACTTGCTTAAAAATTTATATTGAGATGGAATTCATTTCCTGGTGACTTCTATTTTTAATGAATATGTCTTTTATTATTTTTTTATTTTAATAATTTTTATTTATCTCGGTATATCTAAAATATTTTTTTAGTATGCAATAAATATGATTTCAAAATATTACAGGAATAAAAATTTTTGGTTACCTGGCCAAAAAAAAAAAAAGGTCAGTTCACAGGTTTCAAACATAGTACCTCAATAACACAGCAACAATTTCTAATACTATAAAGAAATTCTTATTTTTAAGAATCTAATGGGGTGAAAAAAGTGGATATGATCATTATTAAATAAACTCAGCTTAGGGAATATAATTAATTCTATATTCAAAAGAAATCTTACCTCTCACTTGATGCACAGGAATTAACTTTCCTACTAGCATGTCATAGACATAAAGAACCTTGCTGTGGGTACTCGTGGCTAAAATCTCTTCTCCATTAGCACTAAAACAAGCCTTGAAGATTGGAAACCTTTCCAAATAAATGCTTTGGATTTTAGGATTTGTTTTCCCATCAACCTATAAGGAAGTACAAAACAATTCTTTTGGTTATTTCCCTGGACTCTGTATATTGGTAGTACACACTTTTCACTTTAAGTCTTCATTTCAAAATGCATACCTGAAATAATGATACAGCATTATCTAATCCAGCAACCATCACAACCTGTGCACAAGGATGAAACTGCACAGATGAGATCCGAGCTGTAGTAGGACGTTCAGCATTAGCATGTTGGCAATTCTTCATCTATAGAAAAATAAAGCTGGCATTTTATCAATTTTATCAATTCAATGAGTTAACATCATTTCTTTATTTAGAGCATGAAGAAAGATATAGCTTATAATGCAGAGGAAAATACATTTTTGGTAACCAAAGAGCACAGCTCTGGTACCAACTAGCAAGTCACTTTATGAGAATCTACTTTAACTTCTTTCAAAAGAAAATATTACATAAATCATGAAGGTCCTTTTCATGTCTAAAAGCTTAAATGTATTAAGTATTCTTGAAGCAGTAGTATCCAATTATTTCCCCCAAGATACATCCATTTGGGTTAAGAAATTTTTCACTTCCGGGGAAATTTTACTTAAAATTCTACTATGGCATCTTTGCGTTCATGGCACAAATACAACAGGCATTGCAGTTGTCCCCATAGTTCTGTGTTTAGCACAGATTGTTTACTTTTTTCCCTCAGGGCATGTAGTTGTTATTTTAAAGTACTAATTTTCTCATGCATCACAAACTATTCAGTTATTTCTTCTGATTTTACAGGTTTTCTTCCCAAATTTTTAAAATTCAATTTAAAACAAAGTATTATATGTGGGTTTTACTTTTAACCACCAAAGTTAAATTTTTACATTTTCAATGGAAGTGAATTCACCCTGTAAGGAGCTGAACAAATTGCCCTCATAAGGTGGAGAGGAGACAGAATCACTCTGTGTCCTAGTAATTTACTTTAACAGATTCCCCGGCCCATCAAAATACACATGCCATCATATAACTGGAAAAATATCTATGCCGCAGAGAGATCCATTAATTTGGCAGATATTTAACTAAAGCGCCATGCTGGGTAGGCACTAGGTAAGTACAATGAACAAGCTGGACAGTGATGAGACAGAAATTAACTAGCATAGTCTGTTTTAGAGAAGTCCCATCTAAAGTGCCACTGGAATAGAAAGGTAAGAATGAGCTAGACATTAGCAGTGCTTGAAGAACAGACAGGCAGAAGGGAAAAGCAAGAGTAAGGGTTCAGAGGAAAGAAAGGACTCAGCACATTCAAGAAACAGAAAAAGGAAATAGTGGATAAGAGAAAGAGGTCTGAAACAAGGCCAAGGATATAGACAGAAGCCGGATGTAGACAGAAGCCAGATCATGAAGAGTAGTGTAGACTATGATAAGAATCACAAGTTTTGAAAAAGCAATGAAAAAAATCACACGACTGGATGTTTTGTTCCCCCCCACTCCCCAAGACAGAGTCTCACTTTGTTGCCCTTGGTAGACTGCTGTGGGGTCACAGCTCACAGCAACCTCCAACTCTTGGGCTTAGGTGATTCTCTTGCCTCAGCCTCCCGAGTAGCTGGGACTACAGGCGCCCGCCACAACGCCCGGCTATTTTTTGTTGCAGTTTGTCCGGGACTGGGGCTGGCACCCTACATACTGAACCACAGGTGCTGCTCTGGATGTTTTCTTTTTAAAAAAATCCTTCTATCTGATACATAGCTGGTACATGAAGAATGGCTTAGGAAGAGGTAAAGTGAAAGTAGAAACCAGTCACAAAGCAATATGCTGGATTAAGAGATGACAACAGTAGGATCAGACTGATACCAACAAAAATGAAATGCAAAAGAAATCAAATAGGATTTCTAGAATTATTGGGAATGTAATTTAGTATCTCAATCATTTTTGCAAAAGGAAATTAAAAACTCTAATGTAAATATTTATCCAGGCAAAATAACAGCAAATATATTTAATCTTACAGGCGACAGGAATCCATACATCTGTAACTGGGAAGCGGATTGAATTAAGTAGCTGGATAGGCTCCAACATCAGTGACTCTCACCTTCAAGATTCCTCTTGGAAGAGAAGCTGATGTGGATATGAAATTCCCAGTCCTTTGCAACAAATCATCTTCATCCTCATCCTCTTCACTTTCATCTAAGTTAAACAAACCCACAAGGCCGATATTTAGAATCAATGACAGGGCCTTTACTTCCCCCAAACTTCTGTATTTCAACCTCAACTTCCCTCCCAGCCTCCCAACCTCAGTCACTTTTTAAAGCTGTAACTGGTAAAAGCAAAAACAAAGCACAACAAAAAGAAGAGGGAAAAGGTGACCATAACTTAATATCCTTAGTTAAAATCAAATTTTGACTCTGAAGTAAAAGACTAACACAAACATAGATGGCTACTAAAATAAGATGAAGTGAAATAAAAGTTTAAAGCCAGCATTTCATTCAAAAGAGCAACTCTTTTAAATTATGGCAAAACACAGGCTGGACAACAGATCTAACTTAACTCACATAAAAAAGAACTACAACCTTTAGCTGATCGAAAAGATCAACATCAAATTATGTAATCAAAATCTCAGGGAGATATAATGGGCTGCTTTTCCATTGGAGATGATTGATGATTCAGGTGGAGACAGCTGAGAAGCTGAGGAGACTTTTTAAAAACATTTATGAGGCTGGGCACAGTGGCTCACATCTGTAATCCCAGCACATTGGGAGGCTGAGGCAGGTGGATTGCCTGAGCTCAGGAGTTTGAGACCAGCCAGAGCAAGAGTGAGACCCAAATCTCTAAAAATAGCTGGGTATTGTGGTGGGTACCTATAGTCCCAACTACTCCGGAGGCTGAGGCCAGAGTATCACTTAAGCCCAGGAGTTTGAGGTTGCTGCAAGCTATGATGCCATGGCACTCTACAAATGGCGACAAAGTGATAACTCTGTCTCAAAAAAATCAATCCATCAATCAATGAAGCAAAAACTAGCACTAAAAAGCCCCCCTCAGCATCTTGAAGTGGTCCAGTAAACCACCAGGCTTTGGACTGGGGCCGCAAAAGGCTACACCTAGGACTAAGGGTGAAATCAAAGAATTATAAGAAAATCTTCCAAAAACTGAAACCTAGCTTTGAACCTTCACAATTCCACAGTGGAATAAAAATGTTCTGGGATTGCTAGAGCTTCCTGCCAAATTACCTACATAGAAACAAACTAACCAACCATCATCCTAGATCTAATTAATCTATATTATTTTTTAAGAAAAAAAGGAGAGGTAGTAGCAGTGGGTAATCAAATAGAAGATAATAAAATATCAGAAATGCTATGGAAGGACGCATCTATATTATGTGACAGGATATACTCCAAACTCAAGATTCCCAAGATTAATTCTAAATTTAAAAGTTATCATTCTAAAGCAGACAAGATCAGATCTTGACTAAGCCAAGGTTTCAAACTTAAAAACTCAAGTTGAAAAACAGCTTTTTATAATGTGACTAATAATTTGGGCAATGGCATGTGCTCACTGGGAAGACATTCCAATACTCATTTCCCTTTAGTCCAATACAGATTTGTTGAAAAAGAAACACAAAATTCAGCTACTTTTATTTTCTTGACAGTAGACAGTATGTTATTTTTACATATTACAGTTAAAAAAAAAAAAAAAGACTTCCTACAAAGAAATAGTAGACTTTAATTTCAGACATTAAAGGAAAAAAAAAGAAGACCGAGTGCAGTGGCTCACACCTGTAATTCCAACACTCTGAGAGGCTGAAGCAAGTGGATCCCTTAAGCTCAAGAGTTAAGAGACCCCATCTCTACCCCAAAATAGCTGGGCCTGGTGGCAGGTAGTTACTCTGAAGGCTGAGGCAACAGGATTGCCTGAGCCCAGGAATTTGAAGTTTCTGTGAGCTATGACCCCACAGCACTCTACGCAGGGTAGAGACTGTCTCAAAAAAAAAAAAAAAAAAAATTGTAATAATAAAAATAAAAAAGAGGCAGGCACAATAATGTACTTGTAGTCCTAGCTACTCAGGAAGCTGAGATAGGAGGAATCCTGAGCCAAATAATTTGAAATCAGTCTAGGGAACATTATGAGACCCCATCTCAAAAAAAAAAAAATACAAAGACATTTGAAACATCAGGTTTTACGAAGCCTCATAAAAAAGCTCAAATAACAACAGAACAGAAAGACATTTGTTGACTAACTTAAACAGAGATATCAACACTCACCATCTGAGGATGTTTTTCGCTTATTAGTATCTGCCCAGGCAGGTACTCCCCCCATAGCATGCTGAAATCTAAGCAAAAATATTTTTTTAAAAAATTTGGTAGTAACTACTACATGTTCATAAAGCTTGATACATCTATACAAAGGTATAGATTACATAGCCCTTGAGAGTATGTATATAATCTCTTCCAAAGAAGTTAATATCTTTACAAATAGAAGTTAGTATCTTTACTCACACAGAATAAATCCCACCAATCTATACTGAAAACTTTCATGAACTTCTACCCACCTAAACTTGTCCTGGACACTGGACACCTAAATACACATTTGTTAATTATTTAAGTCTAGTTACATGGTTGTCTTATTAGCTCATATCAAGACATTCCAGGTATCAGGACTAGAAAAGTCTCTTTGAGGTTATAAACCAATAGAACACGTATAAAAGAAATGACCAGATTGGTAACTTACAAAGCTTTATCATGTATCACCTGAATAAAATGAGAGCATTTTACTCTGGAAATAGTAAGCTTTAAGAGAAGCATGATAGTTGTGTCCTAAAGAAGTAGGCAAAGAGTTGTCCTAATTTTTTGATGTACAAACTAGCTCACCAAACTAAGCCCACTAGCCATAAACAACTAGAAAATGGACAAAATATCTGGACAACTGTTTTCAGAAATTGGACAACAGCACAGAACTATAATTCTTGAGAGAGAGGAAATAAAGACAAGCCCTATCACCAGGAATCTTCCCTAACAGTAGTTATAAAACTCTGGCACACGGCCAACAAAAGATCAGACTTGAAAGAGGCTATTACATGTGTACAACTGAAATTTGAGGAGCAGTGTACTATAAAGGAGGGAGAAAAAGCTCCAGGAATCTGCTTAGAAATTTCCTGACAATTCTGCTGAAAACAAAGCTGCACCTCAAGAATGATACTCCATGAGTTCAGGCAAAGAACTACTAGGGAGCTGTAAGTTGCACAATACCAAAATTCAAGACATTTGAATGAGTTCCAACCAGTAAGAGGGAAGGACCTTACTGAATACTGGTGGCATTCAACAGAGATCCAAAAAGGTCATACCTTAGAAGTGGGCTTATACCAGCCTAAAGTAAATACTACTTTAGGCCTGCTCTAACAAAGTTCAAAAACAAGTCCTGAAAGGATCAAACTGATATGCAGGACAATTAACTGCCCGCCGAAATAAAAAGCAAAAAGTAACATTTGGATATTCAACATTCACATTGCCCAGAATCCAATGAATATTACAAGACATATAAAGAAGTAGAAAAACATAAACTATAAGCAGAAGAAAAATCACTCCATAGAAACAGACAGAAATGACAGGTATAACAGACTCAACACACAAGACTTTAAGATAGCTAAAAATACATTCAAGTATTTCAAAGGAAACACAGTAAACATGACAACAATAAACATAATAAAAAGGCAAATAGGAATAAGAAAAAAAGGTTTTTTCAGCTAAAAAGATTTTCTAAAGCTGAAAAAAGATACAATGTCTGAAATAATAAATTCAGTAAATTGGTGCAATAGATTCAACAGATACAATTGGCCAGGCATCCCAACACTTTA
This sequence comes from Nycticebus coucang, assembly GCF_027406575.1. NCBI lineage: Eukaryota > Metazoa > Chordata > Mammalia > Primates > Lorisidae > Nycticebus > Nycticebus coucang. The sequence continues at coordinate 50,562,028 of NC_069797.1, forward strand.
GGAGGCTGAGAAAGGAGGATCCCCTTGAGCCTAGGAGTTGGAGGCTGCAGCGAGCTATGATTGCACCATTGCACTCCAGGCTGGAGAACAGATCAAGACTCTATCTCTTTAGAAAGAAAAAAGAAAGATTAAAAAAAAAAAAAAAAAAAACTACACATTTTATTATGTTATTTATATGATATTCTATAAAAGGCAAATCTTTAAGGACAGAAAACAGATCAGTAGTTGTCAGAGGCTAGAAGGTTTAGAAATTGAAGAGAATGCTTTAGAATATGAAAACACTCTAGGAGTCTTCTAATTTTAGGGCAATATTGTTAATTTTACAAGTTCAATAAGAATTCATTCTCTTTTGTAAAAGAACACTGTTGGAAACACTGGATATTTTACCAAGGGTTTAACTGTAATATTTTCAGATTTGACCAGACTGCTGTGAATGTTTGAGGTTGACATTTATTGGAGGCAATAAAAAGGTCTTTGGAAAAAAAAAAAAAAGAAAGAAATTGAAGAGAATGAACTGACTACAAAGCAGTATACTACTTCAGAAGGTGATGGCAACGTTCTATGTTTTGATTCCCTACGTTGATTGTGGTGGTGCTTATACAACTGTTACATATTTAACAAAATTCACAGAATGACTTTTAAAAAGAGGGAATACCACTGTGTGTAAATTACATGTCAATAAATCTACTTTTAAAAAAAAGATAATGCAATGAACCTCTAGGATTATTTTAAAGTCACTATAAAGATAAATATATTTTTTAATATTTTAAAAGATTTGTAAGCTTGAATTGGAGGTTATCTATATGAAGCCACTTATTTTAAAATATACATATTTTGCTAGCTCTGTTCAATTAAAAGTATAGAAGCAATAAGATTCTCATAAAGTGGCTGGGCACAGTGGCTCACACCTGTCATCCCAGCACTTTGGAAGGCCAAGATAAGAGAATTGCTTGAGGCCTGAAGGTCAAGAGCAGCTTGGGACAGCAAACCAAGACCTCCTCTCTACAAAAAATTTAAAAAAAAATTAGCAGACATCCTGTAAACAAACAAGCCTGAATACACCAAAAAACCAGCGTCATGGCAAAACAATTACAAATGAGTGTACTGGTTTAGACTAAGAGATTTAAGAGACAAAAAATCCAAACATAAGGTATGAACCTTACAACAACTAGAGAAACGTACACAGACTGGCCATAAGCTATTAATTTTCTTTTTTACTTTTTTTTTTGTAGAGACAGAGTCTCACTGTACCGCCCTTGCGTAGAGTGCCGTGGCGTCACACGGCTCACAGCAACCTCTTAACTCTTGGGCTTACGCGATTCTCTTGCCTCAGCATCCCGAGCAGCTGGGACTACAGGCGCCCGCCACAACGCCTGGCTATTTTTTGGTTGCAGTTTGGCCGGGGCTGGGTTTGAACCCGCCACCCTTGGCATATGGGGCTGGCGCCCTACTCACTGAGCCACAGGCGCCGCCCTCTTTTTTACTTTTTAAAGTTAGGATCTTACTGTTCTGTCCCTGCTTTGTGGCCTAATCATAGCTTACTGTAACCTCAAACTCCTGGGCTCAAGCAATCCTCCTGCCTCGTCCTCCCAAGTAGCATATGCCTCCAAACCCAGCTAATGCTTTTTATTTTTTATAGAGACAGAGTCTATCCATATTACCCAGGCTGTTCTTGACCTCCTGGCCACCAACAATCCTCCCATTTCAGCCATCCTAAGTGTTGAGATTACAGACATGAGGCACCATAACCAGTCTTTAAACTACTAATTTCTTAGGTGTGACAATGCTATCGTGAATATGAAGGCAAATGTCCTTTATCTTAAGAAATTCACCTTGAAGAATTTAGGGGTAAAGTGTTATATTATCTGCACCTTACATCCAATAGGCTGAAAAACAAACACACATCCCAAATACATAAAGCAGACATGATGTTTTTTAAAAAAGAAACTGAACATAGGTAGCAGATATTTAAATTTTTGAAAAAGTTAATATAAAAAAAGAGATGGTTTACCATATATAAACGAACAAGCAAATAAGCAGTATGGTTGTTTATATTTTTTCCACATTTTCTTTCTGTTTTTCCAAATTTTTTATCTGCTCCCCACGAAGTATTGAAATGTAGTCATTGACTCCAAAACCAATACTCCTATGTTCCAAAATGGAAATCTAACTACACAAGTTGTTACAGCCGAAGACTGAGGTAATTGAAGGAAACCACTGGTTGTATACACCTCTTAGTAAAATCACATGAACAAGGACACTTACTCTTCTTTAAGTCTCTTCTGAAGGTTGTCTTTTGAAAGTTTACTTTCACTGGCATTTTTCATCATATCTTTCCGAAACCGATTGTTTATCATGTCAACCCTTTAAAAAAAGAAAAAAACAGCATTCTTTTAAATGACTTAAAAAGCCAACATAAATAATTGTTGCCTTTAGATGTGAACGGCTAATATGTACACTCTCTGTACTTCCTAAAACAAAAAAAAGAGTCGCCCATACTTCAGATCATCTAGTACCTATGTTCTAGTTAACCCTTTGGAAGGCTAAAATTGTAGAAAATTTAACATGACTTATCCATACACAGTTTATGCCATTCCCCAAAATAAATCCCAGGTAAGTCAAAGAATTAAACAAAGAAAAAGCCAATCTTACAATACCGTAAGGGAAAATACAGGGGAAACATTTGTCTTTCTCTGACAGAGAACTTTTTTTTAATACTATTAAAACAGTAAAATTATTTCGTGGTCTTTTGGCTAAGCTCAAGTGTAGCAAAAACTAGTAACAATAATAACATACAAAGGTTGAAAATTCTCAATATGAAAGGAACCAACATACTGTGATCATTAAAAACTAGTCTCCAAAAAAAAAAAAAACAACTAGTCTCCAATAGACAAATAACAAGTATGCTTATAAGAAACAGGGACTAAAAACATTTTCTCAAAATAAACTGGGTAGAGATATTTACCAGCATCAAAGTGACAAAGTCTGAAAAAGTAAGTCACTGCTGTAAGAATGGATTGAAATGGATCACTTTCAATAAAAAGGTATATCAGTAGAACCTCATTCAGTCTTGGCAATATTAAAATTTCAATAACTGCTCTTTCATCAAGTATAATACCTTTCTTCAGAAATGGTAAGGAAAGCAAAAAAAGGTTTATAAAGATGTTTCTCTTAGCACTAATTTATTAAAGGGACAAATAAAATCAATCAAACAATAGCTATGTAAAGCATGGTTAATTCATAAATGGGCTACAACATAGCCATTTAAAAATGTTTATAAAGGTTTTTAAATGGAGAGAAATTTTACATAGAAACTCAAAATACTAACTCTAACTATACAATATCTTCTCATCCACGAAAGTGCACACAGTGCGAGTTAGCTTTGTTCTTAGCCTTTATTCATTTTCAGGCACTGTACTATGCACTATTTCATTTAATTCCAACAGCTTCCTAATAACAGTTACTATCATTGGACCCATTTTACAAACTAAAAAAGGTAGATCCCAAACTTGCCCAAGGTCAAACAGGAACTGGTCAAATTAGAAGGTCTGACTCCAAACACTGTGTTCCCTTAGCAAATCTACACAGCACAGAAGAGACCAGACAGAAGTATGCCAACATGTTGTCATTTCTCCCTGGTGGTGGGATTATGAATGACCTTTTCTATGCTTTCAAATATTTCTCCAGGGGCGGCACCTGTGGCTCAAGGAGTAGGGGGCCAGTCCCATATGCCGGAGGTGGCGGGTTCAAACCTAGCCCCAGCCAAAAACCACAAAAAAATATATATATATATATTTCTCCAATCTTCACATAAAAAAAATCATTTTCTTTATAGATTTGTGATTAAGTGTTCAGAGGCAACTTACATTTCCTCATCTTCATCTTCTTCATCCACCCAAACTGGCTTCTTCTGAGTTGGAAAATTATCTTTTGCTTCATTCTCCACTTCTGCGTCACCAGAGTCTTCATGCTCTTGAACCTACAGAAAACAAAATGCCCTCAAGCACTGAGTTGTTCCCATCCTGTGATGACAGACACACATGCTTTGCAAAAAAATTGTTTCTAGAATGCTTTTTTATGGCCTCTGATGGAATGCTACCATAGCCAATGCTGGAGACAGAAGCACAAAATGAAAAGACCAGAGAATGGTAGGTACCACTGGTTGGACAGGCAAAACAAGATGGAACCCTCAAGGAAAGAAAACAACATGCCTAAAGGTGAAGACCAAGTAAGATAAGAACAAAAGGAATGGACCAGGAGAAATCCAAGAACTAGAGCAACTACAGAAACAAGAGTGTCAAAGGCATCTCCATCTTTCTTCGTTGTTCTTGACCACCTACCTCCATAAGAAACTTTACACCATACTCTGAAATCCAAGTCTAGACCACAGAATACCCCTTGACCACAGGTTGAGCTTTCCCAAAACCACAAGACAGAAATGTCCAAGTGATTTCTACTTGTCCTACTGCCAATCTAAGATCAACAAATTGTTTCCAACCCCAAAAAATCCCTCCTGATAGACTATTCCTTCTCCTGACTACAAAACTGTCTCACAGTTCATCATTTTTCCAACAGCAGTTTTTTATCTCTCGACTAGATTTCTACAGCTTCTTCCACAAGCCAAGGAGGTTCTGGAACTCAGCTTACACGCTACCTCTGCATTCATTTAACAAATATTGAGTACTTCTCGGTGATGCTTTCTTTGGCTTCTAGAATTTCAGTGCTACACATGCTATCTCTCTTTCCCTAACTTTTTTTCTGTTCAGCACTGAACATACTTGAATTGTATTTATATCCTTTGTCTTGTCTCTGCCACCAGTACACAAGCTCCAAGAAGGTAGATATTTTTTTAAATCAGTTTTGGCCATGGCTGTGTCTCCTCCAACGCCTAGCACTCCCCATCTTGGAAGAAAAACCAGGTATAGAATAAAAGGAGTGATTAAAAAGTGCGCAAAATGTATAATCAATCACCCAGTATGTGCCATTGTCAAGAGTATGCGGCACCCAAAAGGCTTGAAATACTTGCTTGGATAAACGAATTCATGATCATTCTCAGAAGTGAGCGTGTCCCATGATCACAATGGGGAGACCGACAAAACGCAGATTCCCAGACCCCTGCCCACGAATTGATTCCATCAACGAAACAGAACCCCTGAATCACCGCAAGGAATTGAGGCAGGTGATAAAAATGCTACACAGAGTTTGGTGAGAGGACAGTGGAGCCTAGCTTCGGAAGATGCTCACAAGATGCTCACGACTACGGTGCGCAAAACAAAAGGATACCAAACGCAGCGGCTTCTCCGTGGGCGGAGAAAGGCGCGGTCTCCGCCCTCCAGAGACTTTTCAGTCCGGCGCCGAGAGGCAAGGGACCAGCAGCCGCACCCCTCGGCGCCCGCGTTCTCGGCCTCCCTCCCACCTGAGCGTTCCCCGCCGCCTCAGTTCGCCCAGGCTCCGCCTCCGGAGCCTCGCCGCCCACCGCGCGCCCCGCCCGAGCGCGCCCAGCTCGCGCGCCGCGGCCTCCCTCACCCGCGGGCCTCGCAGACGCCGCAGCAGCGAGTCCTCGTCGTCCACTATGTCGCCGAAGACCAGCTCCTCCAGGCACCGCTCCACGGCGGGTTTGTCCTCCTCCAGCGTCAGGCGGTTCCGCTGCCGAAGCCGCCTCTCCTCCTCCGCCGCCGCGACTGCGATCGCAGTGGCCACCGCGTTCGGCCGGGCCGGCGGTTTCCGCTGGGATGAAGGGGCAGCCTTTCGGGGCGGCCCGCTCGGCCTCGATCCGGCTCTGCGGTCTGGCTTCATTTTGGTCTTCCGGGTTTGCCTCGCTGCGGCCCTCCGTTCGGGTTTCATTCGGCTCCTCCGTTCCGGCGGCATCGTTAGGTTTGAGAAGAAACGCAGGCGCTCACGTGGAACCTCACTGTGCATGCGCCTGGGCGTCTGGCTTTCCGCCGCCGCCGAGGCCCGGGGGAGCGGAAGGAGCCTGCGCAGCCTCTTGCCACGTGACCAACACTCCCTCCCTACGTAACTCCCCCTCGGTCGCCAGCCCCTCCCGGTGGGGGAGTTCCTCCGGGAGGGCCAATCTTCCGGGTGTAGGGGCGGCGGCGTGACTGGAGTGGAAAATTTTACCAGCACAACTTTGCAGCTGCAACATATTGAAAGAAGCGCAAGAAAGCCAGGTATAAACTGAAATGACTAAATGAAATTTCTACTCTTCCTTCTAACTTTAACCACTCGACTTAACACGAGCCGCAGTACGTTTCTCACCCTTCGCCTTGGTACGGCCCTTAGAGTACGGAGCCTGCGGAGGGTCCCACGCTGGAAGAGAGAGAGGAGGGTAAGTAGGGAAGTGGGCCAATCGGGGCGCGGGTCACGGCGCAGGCGCGCTGGGGAGGGAGGGCTATGCTAATGTTGTTGATATCCTGGGGCCACCCGAGTTAAAGGGGGGAAATCCGGGGGCTGCCACAGCCGCCACCGGTCTGGGCCCAGCCGGGAGCCCCCTATAGTCGCCTCAGTCCCTGAGAGAGGCACCTGCCCCCAGCTCGGGAGGGGGCGCCGCGGGCTCGGGGAGCACGGACAACCCCTACCCATGAGGCCCTGATGGAAAACACAAAGGATCTGGTGAGAGCCGAGCGCGGCAGCCGCTTTGTGTGCCAGGTGGGGGGGATGCCTGCAGCTCTGCGACCCCAGGAACCCTGCAGCTCCCTGACCCCGCTCCCACGCCCGCTTCTCCATCCCACGCCCCCTCAACCTCCAGAGCCCCCTCCCCTTTCCAGCCGTTAAACGATTCAGAGGTTCCCCTCCCCCCACCCCCTCAGCCCTGGACTCGTTAGGGTTCTCGTTATCTCCTCCACTCTCTGAAAGAAAAATTTGAGAAGAAAGTTCACCCCTGCCCCTTGCTCTGACTGGCGGAGAAAGGCTGCATCTGAGACTTTTCCTTTTTTTAGTTTCCCCAGGGTGGGAAAGTGGAGTCCTCACTCCTCGGGGCGTGGGGACGGCGTAGTTTTGGTGCTTTGCTGGGAAAGGTGCCTATCTTCCTTGGGGCCAATCCCGCGAGGCATTTTGCACGAGGAGGTGGAAATACTGAAAGGGGGCGGGGTGGGCACGTGCGGAGGGAGAGGTGGGAGTGTTGTTTTGGGAGCAACCGCCAAAGCTGCTTATTTAAAAGGGTTCTAGGTCGGTGGGCTTCTATGACCGTTGCGTTCTCTTTTGTAAAATAAGAATCCTAACGTTTCAGAGTTGGAAAAGACATTAGAGGTCACCCAAAGCAGCCATCCTCTCTGCAGCTTCCCTGACAAGTGGTAGGTAATCTGGCCTGTGCTTAAACTGAACTCTCTCTACTGCCTGAGAAAGCTCATTCTGGTTTTTAGTAGTTCTAATTGTTTGCCTGCCCTTATTAGACCCTTCAGTCTCATTCACGTCCTGGTTAAGTTACTCTTTTTTTTTACTTCTCAAATTTTCTCTCACATCCTCCTCACCCACCCACTGCTCATTGGCCTATGTTTTGTGTGCTAGGAAAGAACAGCGGGAAAGTGCAGGAAGGAGGGTTTGAGAAATAGCGAGGGCTAACTGCAAACTTCGCTGGGTCAGTTTCAAGTGTGCTGGCTTACACGTCTGAAGATGATTGATATTTTTCTATAGGAAACTAGAGAATTACAATATAGAGATGTCAAGGTTATTTTTCTCCCACTAGTGGGTCTTATTCAAGTTAAAAATTTTGCTTCTTTCTCTGTAGTTCCTTCTGTCACATGACATAACTTGCTTGTTACCTAAATCACTTTTTTTAAGAATGTCTAAAATTGCCTCCTGGGAAATAGTACTGAAGCGTTAGAAGCATCACCTGCTGGAGGGATGATCAAAAGAACTGCTTCCCTTCCACCCATTTGACCTGTGTTTCTTGCTACCTCATCTTAAAGCCCCTCTTCCAAATGCTATTCTTTCTCTTTTTTTTTTTTTAACAGCTCTATATTTTATATTTGAAATTTACATTTGCCTAGACTTTACAATATTTTTAGTGTTGCTTACATTAATGTGCATCGGTATTTATCGCTTGGTAGTTGAGATAGTTGAATTGAAACTATTGTGACTCAGTGTTTTTCTAAGTTCTCTTTCATTTAGTGAGCTATACTGCCCCTCCAAAAGTAGTTTTGTTGGTATAAGCATCTTGGGAGTACATGTTTTCCTCTTCCTAATATAGCAGAGTAGGAGTCCAGACACAACAAATACAATGTAGAAGTAATGCATCTAATCTAAAAGCAAATAAATTTTACCAAAACCCACCCCCCATTTGAAAGGTTAAGAGAACATTTTTTTCTCTCTCCCTTATATGACTTAGAGACTGTTGCTTTCCTCTTGTGTGCTTAAACTGTTACTTTATTTTTTGTTTACCTCAACACCAAAGAGTGTTTAGAAAGGAAATAGCTGCCTTGGGTGGTACCTGTGGCTCAGTGGGTAGGGCACCAGCCCCACCGAGGGTAGCAGGTTCGAACACGGTCCCCACCAAACTGCAACAAAAAATAGCTGGGTATTGTGACTGACGCCCCAACTACTCGGGAGGCTGAGGCAAGAGAATCACCTAAGCCCAGGAGTTGGAGGTGCTGTGAGCTGTGATGCCAGGGTACTCTACCGAGGGCAGTAAAGTGAGACTCTGTCTCTTAAAAAAAAAAAAAAAAAAAGAAAAGAAAATAGCTGCCCTTTTTTGCACCAACTCCTCTGCATAACACGTAGCTTCTATTTATATAGCACCCCATACTCAAGGCTTGTGGGTACCTTGCAAATTATAGCAACATCTGTCTTGAATAAGTATCAGTTCATGGTATCTTATGTTAGGCCATATTTTTTAACCATCTGATTTTTTTTTTTTTTTTTTTTCCCCAGTTTTTGGCCGGGGATGGGTTTGAACGCACCATCTCCGGCATATGGGGCTGGTGCCCTACTCCTTTGAGTCACAGGCGCCACCCTTAACCATCTGATTTTTAACTTTATGTGAACTTTGACGTACATTATGTCCTCTCAATCTAGTCACTAGAAATTAACATGAGATTGAATATTACATGGTGAAAAAATTCAGTTGAGTAATTGTATCTTTAAAGTTTTAATTAAGAGGGAGTTCCAAGTTGTTTTCATGCTTACTTCCAACATGAACTGTCATGACTTTAGTTGACTGCCTTTGAAGACATTTGCATTCTAAACATACTAGACAGGAACAACTGGTTTTATTTTTGAAGAAGACATCACTGTATTTTTTTATGGCTGGTTCTATGTTGATATTATCTGAATCTTTTTGGATATTCAGATGCTCATCCCTCAACTATGTTAAAAATTAAAATGAAGCCATTTATTATAAATTGTTTTAAAATAGAACATAATGGTTGAAAGGTAAAACTGTACTTTAGAAGTGAAAACAATATATTAAAATCATAAATAACTAAAACACACAATTACTAAAAGCCAAGGGTGCTCAGTGGTCTGAGTGACCACATTCTAAAATTAGACAAGTTACATTCTTCGGGTTGCTCCTTACTTCTCAATTTTTCTTTTTCTTTTTTTTTTTTTTTTGTAGAGACAGAGTCTCACTGTACCGCCCTCGGGTAGAGTGCCGTGGTGTCACACGGCTCACAGTAACCTCTAACTCATGGGCTTACGCGATTCTCTTGCCTCAGCCTCCCGAGCAGCTGGGACTACAGGTGCCTGCCACAACGCCCGGCTATTTTTTTGTTGCAGTTTGGCCGGGGCTGGGTTTGAACCCGCCACCCTCGGCATATGGGGCTGGCGCCCTACTCACTGAGCCACAGGTGCCGCCTACTTCTCAATTTTTCATCTTCAAAATGCTTGATTCTCAATTTTTCATCTTCAAAATGCTCGATAACTAGTTTAACCTTTCCCATTTACAATTTCACAGCCCAGTTAATAAGTATCAGTCTCAAAGTTTGAAATCTAAAAAAGATAAAAGCATCAAGACAATAAAAGAGGAAGGACTTAAAATAGTTAAAATAAGCTGTGTTTCCTGACATCAGGATATTCTTAACTATCCAAGGTAACACAAAAATTGATTTAGATTTATTATTTTTTAATGAACCTTTGCCTTAAGGATTTTTTTTTTTATATACCCCACAAGTTTAGAATTTATTTTCTTGCTTTGTTGGAACCCACAGAAAAAGTGAAAAGGAAATAATTACCATTTGACCAAACCCTGAATATGAGGTAGGATAAAGTGGTATAATAGGAAGGGCACTGGCAGGTAAGACTAGAGTTGGAGTTCTGACACTAAATAGTTCCATGGCCCTTGTTGAACAAGACCTGTGCTTCAGTTTTCTCATCATAGTTGAAGGGTTAGTCTGGAAGTCAGCATTGTCCCATAGAGCCTTCTGCCATGATGGAATGTTCTATATGTGTGCTGTCTAGTATGGTCGCCACTAGCTGCATGTGGCTATTGAGTACTTAAGATGTAGCTAATGGGACTGAAGGACTCAACTGTTTTTTATTTTATTATTTTAATCAGTATAAATTTAAGTAGCCAAATATCTGCCATACTGGACATGCAGATATAGAACAGTGTTTTCCAAGGTTACCTAATCACTAGAATCACTTAATGGAGGTCATTCAGTAGTGTCTGCGGTGGGGACAGGAAATCTATTTTTAGTGTGTGCCCCAGAAAATTTTTTTATCAGGTTGGTTAGGGAAACATTCCATTAGGAGATTTTTTAAGCTCCCTTCTTGTTTCTACTTTACTGTTGATAATTTAGAATTTAGTATAGTAGACGTCAGCTCTGGACAAAGTCAGCAAACTGGCTGGTTCCTAGTTCAGACTCAGCCAGTCCTGACTTGTAATCTTAGGCAAGTTGCCCAATCTCTTAGAGCTTCATTTTCCTCATCTGAAATACGGGGTGAGCATCAGCCCTGCCTTTTTCCCAAAGTTTCCATAAACCTCCACTCAAATATGACCACTATAAGAAAATACAGGCTGCCATAAATGATTATTAAAATGTTAAGATGTCTTTCCAGAATTCCCTTCTTTTTCTCTTTCACTCTTAATTCTTATGAAACTGGTTGTATACGGTACTGATTAGTTTATTTAAATCATTGGGGTCCAATTATTTGGCTACGGTTTACAGTCCAGTTGTACAGCAGGCATATAGAGTCTAATACTTTTTGTATTTCTAATCCTTAGTATAATGATTTGTATATATTGCGGAATAAATATTGGTTGATATGATCTGTTTACTTTTACACTGAACTTTAATTTGCTAGTTAGATTATTTTGTACACCAGAGAAGTATCCCTGATGTACTTACTGTGTCTTACCCAATTTTAGTTGTTTCATTAATACCGCGTAGTTATTATTGTTCAGTGATTACATATCTTTTGAGCAACCAACTCCAAATATGTTTTTTAAAGCTAAACATCAAGAGAATGTCATCATTTTATATCAAGTATTTTTTTTTTTTTATTGTTGGGGATTCGTTGAGGGTACAATAAGCCAGGTTACACTGATTGCATTTGTTAGGTAAAGTCCCTCTTGCAATCGTGTCTTGCCCCAAAAGGTGTGGCACACACCGAGGCCCCACTCCCCTCCCTCCTTCCCTCTCTCTGCTCTTCCTTTCCCCACCCCTCCCTCCTCCTTTCTCTCTCTCTGCTCTCCCCTCAAGTATTTTTTTATATCAAGTGTTTTTAGGTTGTATCAAATCAACATGAAACTGAATAACCCATGTAAACTTGCTTTTTCTACATTACCATGTTAATGATCTTATTTGATTGCCTAAACAGTTTTACTACAGACCCAGATTTAGTATGAATGCTGTTATTTGGGGTAAAATTGATAGCTGATGATGATCTCATAGACCCTCTAGGCCATGTGTGATCCAGGCTTCATTTTGATATTGTCATCTTATTTTTAATTAGCTTTTCAGGTACATGCTTAAGGATTCATAGCTTTATTCTGAAGAGTTGAAAGTCCATTCATGTGAATTATTTTATCATACATCCTTCCTGTGTGGTAAGTAATGTTTTGCTTATTTAGAGGGGGGGGGGATTGCACCTGTGGCTCAGTCGGTAGGGTGCCGGCCCCATATACCGAGGGTGGCGGGTTCAAACCCGGCCCCAGCCGAACTGCAACCAAAAAATGGCCGGATGTTGTGGCAGGCGCCTGTAGTCCCAGCTACTCGGGAGGCTGAGGCAAGAGAATCGCTTAACCCCAGGAGTTGGAGGTTGCTGTGAGCTACCGAGAGCCATGGAGTGAGACTCTGTCTCTACAAAAAAAAAAGAAGAGAGGGAAACTGAGACCCATGTTACCTGTCACACTCAAAGTCTTAACAGTGATAGAACCAGAAGTTGAACCCAAAGTGGTAGAAATTTATATTTTTTTATGGACCAAAGAATATCTTCCTTCTGTTCACTGTTGCTTTAAACCTTAGAATATTATTACATAGACTGTTGTCTTCTCCTGGGTATTTTTCAGTTTGTTTAAGTGAGTTATTGAGAATATTATTGCTTTCAGTTTCTTCTTGGTGGTAACATTGACATGAATTTAGTCATTCATACTGAAATTGTAGAAAACAAAAACCCAGTAAGCACATATCTTTACCATATCTTTTCCTCATAATAGTAAAGTTAGAAAGAATGAAGGCATTTCTGATTATGTTAATGAGTTTTATCACTGTACCAGACTCTGCTTTCCATCGTGATGGTGGAATGAGAAAAAGTCCTGTAGGTACTAAACAGCTCTTTAGCTCCTACTAAATTTAGTCATCACAGAGTGTCTATTAATTTCTGTATTTCTATTTTGAATTTTGTGATCTCATGTGAGCATCAAATTTAAGGTTTTAGAAAACATATATTCCATGGCTAAATATAAAACTTTGAAAATTATGTGAGCCACTGCTCCTAATTGGTTTGGATAGGGAAGAGTTGATTATTGCTGAGTTACTGAAATTATACATGTATACCAAAATCATACATGATATTATTAGCTGTTTGTATACTTACACCTGTATTTAAAATCTCAAATATTTTCTGTGATTTTTCCTAGAGAAATTTACAATTTTATTGGAACTCGTGGTTGATTATATCGTAAGATAATGGGTATACCCTTTAATTTCTTTGTAGACTTCATAGTGAGGAAGATTTTCTAGGTGATTACCGCTGGAAAGTGAAATTCTGTGATTTGTGATCCCTTCTTATGTTTTGTCACTATAAAAACTTGTTGTTTTATTTTTCATTATAAACATAATGTGCTGTTTAGAAAAAGAAAATAAATACAGAAAAGGTAGATTCATCTTCCCATCCCACCCACTCTGTTAAAAGCTTTGTTATATGTTCTTTCTAGGATGTTTCTGAATGCACATATAAGTAAAAAGATATATCTACCTATGTTGCCTACGCCAGTGCAGTTTCTTTTAATAAAAAGTAGATGATCATATTACATTTTATCATGCTATTATTTTGTGACTATACTATATTTATATTGTATTTTATGATTTGCTTTTCCACTCCATATTTACCTGTTGCTAATCTTTCATCTACTGGTGTTTGTATCTCCAGTTTTTCTCCTTTATATAATTACGTTAGGAAAGATCTTTCTACGTAGACTCTTATGTGCTTGTACAAGTATTTCTGAAGGATAGATTCCTAAAAGTGGAATAACTTGGTCAAAAGGCCATACTCATTTTAGTTTTCATAAGCAATGCCAAATCACTTTTCAAAAAGATGGTACAGGCTTACCTTTCTACCAAGTATAAATGAGCACTATTTCTCCCACATAAGTGTTTGCCAATAGCAGATGTCATCAATCTCTCAAATTTTACCAGTTTAATTTTTTTAATTTATTTCTATTTTTTTTTTAAATCCTATCTTTTTCTTGGCTTGTCTTTTTTTTTTTTTTTTGGCTAGGGCTGGGTTTGAACCCACCACCTCCAGCATATGGGGCCGGTGCCTTACTCCTTTGAGCCACAGGCACTGCCCCCATTTAATTTTTAAAAGTTACTGTATAGTTTATAAGAACTTTCATTCTTATAAGAGTAATATACGCACTGTATGGTACAATATTAAACAAAGCTGTAACTACTCCCCAAAAGGGTGCGTTGCAACAGTCCTTTTCTCATTCCACTTCAGCTCTGGTGAGACAACTACTTTCATTCTTTTAGCTCTTTTTGTCTATCTCTGTAATTCTAAATATTAGGCTTATTTATTGTGTGAATTTTAGACATTATCTATTGGCTTCCTTTGTGATGAATAAGGAGTTGCTATTTACACCCAAATATAAGGCAAGGTTTCCATTCCATTACCTTACGTTCAAAGTCTTCAGTAGTCATCAGATAACAATTTTCAGGTTTATTTTGAACAGTAAAAATGTTGAAGCGGGCACATTACCTGATATAGTTTTCTGTGCTTACGGAGGTTAGCTGACTGACACAATATTAAGAAAAAAACAGAAGGGAAGTTAAAATTTAAGATTATTCCAGTGACCCATTAGTGCTCATTGTAGCTTTGTAATCTTGCGAGAGTTGCTTAGCCTATTTGAGCTACTGCTGCTGCTTCTGTAAAATAGGGGTAATACGCATTGCAGGAGTTAAATGTGTTGCTACAGATTAAGTCCTTAGAATGTACCTAACACAAGCTAAGCATGCTATAAATATGAGTTGTGATAGTAATCATAACAGTTGTTTCACAGATCACTAACAAAAATGGTCCAAGGTATTTACAAATAAACTCCTATAGGACAAAAATGTGTTTCTGAAGCAAATTAGATGGAAAGACAACTTATTGTGGAAAACTGTGTTAGGTGATATAAAACCTGAATCTGATAATAAGTGTTTCAAAAAATGACAAAAGCAGTACAGTAGACCCTCCATAGTTGACCACCTTCCTACATTGTCCAGTTTCTTAAGTTGATCTAATTTTCACAGACTGAATATGTACCACATACAGCTGGCCCAGTTCCTTATGTTGGCTGCCTTCATATGTTGGCCTGTGTGTTACAGCCCCTTCAATGGTCACCTCGCTGGGTTTCTACTGTATATTTAAAGTGATTTTTAATATACTACTTAATGTGTATTTGTAGATTTTCATGTCGGGAGAATAATAGCGGCAGCCCTAGCTTTCCTACCCATCCTCCTATAAACCTAACAAGAGGCACATATAAATCACATGCCACACATCCCTTCAGCGTTACCAGGCAACAGATCACCACAATGTTCACGTTACTTAAAAGTAGGGAAATAATAAGAATTAAATTCGTCAATTTGCTTCATTTCTCTACCTATAAGTAAAAAGGTAATACGTACTTACAAGTAGAGAAATAAACTAAATACGTGAAGTATTAAAAATCACCCCCAAGAAAGAGAAAAATCCATACGAAGTTCCAACACACTGAACACAGGTCCAGAGTATAATATTTCATAGTTCCAGCTATAGAGAAGGACTTCAAATAAGCAGTACCAGAATTGATATTCTTAAATTATAAGCATTGCTTCATTGGGAGAGGGTAAAGACACAGAGCCTTGGAGGTAAGACAATGAAGAAAAAGAAGGAAGAGGAAAAGAAAGAAAAAACTAAACTCAGAGAGTGTCTTGGAACTAGGAATTCTCTCCATGAATATATAGAAAGGGAAAAAATGGATCACATTCATACAGAACTACTGTAAGAATAAGCAGAAAATTGTGAATCAAACATTTTAGCTAATGAAAATCTACCCATCCAAAAAGAAAAAAACACACACACAGCACAAAGCAGGAGAAAGTCAACATAAGTCTAAAAGTGAAAATAAACATCTTATAGCCAGTGTTTGGAGATATGAAAAGCAACATTAAGAAACATTTTGAAATTAAAAAATTCAGAACAGAAAGGAACAAAAAACATGAAGAAGGAACTAAAAATAGATTAAACTCCAGAAGAAAAAACAAAATTATACCACTAATGAAAACTAAAGTTTCCCACGGGACACATTCAAATGCAAATTTAATAAAAGGTATGGAAAAGCAGGAAAACAAGAGAATGAGATTTTTTTTAATTGACAGAAAGTTGAAATGGAAGACTGATCACAAAGAAAATGTGTGTAATTCATGTTCTTTAAGAAGAAAAATAATATTAAAAGTGAACCCAAGAAAAATTTCTGAAAGTGAAAGGAGACCTGAATTTATACAGCAGAAGTTCATATGAGAAGATGCATTCCAGGATAAATCATAGTAAAACCGTATGACTGTAGGCTTGGCACCTGTGGCTCAAGCAGCTAAGATACCAGCCACATACACCTGAGCTGGTGGGTTCAAATCCAGCCCAGGCCCACCAAACAACGATGGCTGCAACCGGAAAATAGCCAGGCCTTGTGTCGGGTGCCTGTAGTCCCAGCTACTTTGGAGGCAGAGGCAGGAGAATCACTTGAGCCCAGGAGTTGGAGGTTACTGTGAGCTGTGATGCCATAACACTCTACCCAGGGTGACAGCTTGAGGCTTTGACTCAAAAAATAAACAACAAAAAACTGTATGACTGTAAAGATAACAGTAAAATTCTGAGAGTTGTCAGGCAAAAAGACAATGACTTACAGAGATAAGATAATTAGAGGGCAGCGTCTGTGGCTCAGTGAGTAGGGTGCGCTGGCCCCATATACTGAGGGTGGCAGATTTGAACCCAGCCTCAGCCAAACTGCAACAAAAAAAATAGCTGGGCATTGTGGCAGGCGCTTGTAGTCCCAGCTACTTGGGAGGCTGAGGCAAGAGAATCGCTTAAGCCCAGGAATTGGAGGTTGCTGTGAGCCGTGACTACCGAGGGTGATAAAGTGAGATTCCTGTCTCAAAAAAAAGAATGAATTACTGTTATCAGATTTCTCAAAAGCAACATGCAAAGCATGACGGTAGAGTAGCATAAGAAAAGTAACTGCTAACCAAGGATTTTGTCTGCAGCCAACTGTCCTTCAAGTATCAAGACTATAGAAAAAACAGTTTTGAACATGCAAGAACTCGGAATACTGTCCTCACCTTTCCTAAGGAAACTCGCAAGAAATTAGCTTTATCTAAAAGGTGTTTGGGAGGGCCGGCGCCTGTGACTCCCTGCCCCCATATACCGAGGGTGGTGGGTTCGAACCCGGCCACGGCCAAACTGCAACAACAACAACAAAAAAGATGTTTGGGAAATTTCCTGCAGAAAGATTGACAGTATTTTGTATTTCATTTTGAGCTAAGAGTAAAACCACTAGTAGGAACACGTATAATAGAATAGTACATAAACATACTTATGTGTTCAGACAAAGTAGAAAGATTGCAACTAAAAATAACGGAGGGGAGAGAGAAATGAAAACTGGTAAGATTAATGATTTTAGTTTATTATAAGGAGGTTAGAGAATACCATTTAAAAAAGAAAGACCAGGCTTGGCAGCAGTAGCTCAGCGACTAGGGCACCAGCCACATACACCAGAGCTTGCGGGTTCAAACCCAACCCGGGCCTGCCAAACAACAAGAACTACAACCAAAAAATAGCCAGGCATTGTGGCGGGCACGATAGTCCCATCTACTTGGGAAGCTGAAGCAAGAGAATTACTTAAGCCAAAGAGTTTGAGGTTGCCGTGAGCTGTGACTCCACGGCGCTACCCAGGGTGACATAGTAAGACTCTGTCTCAAAAAAAAAAAAAAAGACCAATTAGAAAAGATTAGGTAAGAAAAAAGATAAGTAGGTACTGTAAAAGATGTTAATACAAAGATAAGCACTCGGGGTGGGGGGGAGGAATCAAACCTTTTAAACACTTAGAAAAATGTTTAAAGGGACAGAGAAAACCATCCTGGCATGGGGAAAACATGGTAGGATACTGTTATAAAATAATAAGACAGAATGGAGATGAAATATATCAGTCATATGAATGAAATTTCTCTACCTAGTCAAAAGAGAAAGATTTTTTAAATTGGCTCAAAAAGCAAAACCCAACTTTATAACAACAGACCTCACAAAGGCTAAAATTAAAGGGACAGGGCAGTGCCTGTGGCTCAGAGGAGTAGGGCACTGGCCCTATATGTTGGAGGTAGTGGGTTCAAACCCAGCCCAGACAGGAAAAAAAAAAAAGGGGACAGGCAAAGATAAACCAGGCGAATGGAAACCACAAGAAAGCAAGATTAGCAGTACAAGATGTCAAACCAAAAATGCATTAAATAAGACAAAGGAAGAATTTATAGTGCTAAAAATCAAGATTCACAACAAAGATGTAATGTATATACACCCAAAATTACAGCAACAATCTGTGTATAAATTCTAGGAAATGCAAGAAGAAATAAAAAGAAACACTAAAATTAGAAGACCTTGGCCTGGGTCAGCGACTGTAGCACAGTGGTTATGGCGCCGGCCATATGCATCGAGGCTGGTGGGTTTGAACCTGGCCCAGGCCAGCTAAATGACAACTGCAACAAATAGCTGGGCATTGTAGCAGACACATGTAGTCCCAGCTACTTGGGAGGCTGAGGCAAGAGAGTAGCTTAAGCCCAAGAGTTAGAGGTTGCTGTGAGCTGTGACACGACAGCACTCTACTGAGAGTGACAAAGACTCTTGTCTCAAGAAAAAGGGGGGAAGGGCAGCGCCTGTGGCTCAGTGAATAGGGTGCCAGCCCCCATATACTGGGTGGCAGGTTCGAACCTGGCCCTGGCCAAACTGCAACAAAAATATCCAGGCATTGTGGCGGGCGCCTGTAGCCCCAGCTACTTGGGAGGCTGAGGCAAGAGAATTGCCTAAGCCCAAGAGCTGGAGGTTGCTATGAGCTGGTGCTCTAAGGGCAAGAAAGTGAAACTGTCTCTTAAAAAAAATAATAAAATAAAATAAAAATAATGCTCATTTCAAAAACTGATTAAGTTTTAAAATAGTAATTACAAGTAAATTTTATATGTTTTACATGAATATAATGCAAGACCCTAATATTTATGTATAATGTCTTATAGCATAATAAAAAAATACATCTTGATGTAAGGTTTATGTTAGAAATATACGGTCATGGGCGGCACCTGTGGCTCAAGGAGTAAGGTGTCAGTCCCATATGCTGGAGGTGGTGGGTTCAAACCTAGCCCCTGCCAAAAACCAAAAAAAAAAAAAAAAGAAATATACGGTCATTCATTATTTGGGAATCTATATAATTCACCATGTTAATAGGTGTAAAGAGAAAAATCATGTTCTCTTTAGAGAACAAAAAAACCCCTGTGGCAAAATTCAATACTTCTTCCTAATAAAAACTTGTGAGAAAGTAGGAATAGATACTTCAACATAATTTTCTTCTCATTAATACATATACATAGTCCTTAATCCTAAAGTTAGATTCTTAATAAAAGATATCATGCACAGGAACAAAATAAGGATGCCCATTTCTCAGGGTTTAAGATCATAGAGAAATATGAGCCATAGAGGCATAACAATGAGGAAAGAAGAAATAAAAGTTAGTGATGATTGTTTTTCTGAAAAGCCCCAGAAAATCAGTAACAGAACTACCTCAAAATAATTCATCAAGATAGGAAATAAATGAATAAATCTTTATGTGCCAAAAAAAAGCCAGTTAAGACAATAGAACAAAAGAGAACAGTTACATTTATAATAGCAACAATAACACGATAACAGGTTGAGCATCCCTAATTCAAACACCTGAAGTCCATAATGCTCTAAAATTTGAAACAGACTGTGTGGGTGGCTGAGATAGTGATACCTTTGCTGTTGGATGGCTCAAATGTTGACAAACTTTGTTTCAAGCACAAAATTATAAAAGATAATTGCATAAAATTACCTTCAGGCTATGTGTGTAGTTTGTATGAAGTATACATGAATTTTTGGTTTTTGAGATAGGGTCTCTATTATTCACTGGAATACAATGTTATGATCTCATCCGCCTGCAGCCTCCAACTCCTTGGCTCCAGTGACCTTCCTGGCTCTGCCTACTGAGTAGTTGTGACTATAAGCATGCTCTACCATGCCTGGCTAATTTTACTATTTTTTAGGATAGGGTCTTACTATGTTGCCCAGGCTCAAGTGATCTTCCTGCCTTGGCTGCCCAAAATGCTGTAATTATAGGTGTGAGTCACCATGCCCAACACCTAAATGAATTTTGTATTTAGACTTGGGTCCCATCCCAAAGAAGCAAATATTCCAAAATATGAAACACTTCTGGTCCTAAGCTTTTCGAATAGGGGGATATTTGGCTTATACTTAAATTTCCAAGGAATTGCTTTCAACAAAAAATAAAACAACTTATGTGGAGCAAACGATAAAAAACATTCCTGAAAGACAGAGGTAGATTAAACAAATGGAAAGACATCCATGTGTTTTGGGGTTTTTTTTTCATTATTATTATTATTATTACCCTGTTTCCCCGAAAATAAGACATCCTCCGAAAATAAGATCTACGTACAGGAAAGATAAGACGTCCCCTGAAAATAAGACCTAGCGCATCTTTGGGAGCAAAACTTAATATAAGACACTGTCTTATTTTCGGGGAAGCAGTATTCTTTATTGTTGGGGATTCATTGAGAGTACAAGAAACCAGGTTAACACTGATTGCATTTGTTAGGTAAAGTCGCTCTTACAATCATGTCTTGCCCCTAAAAAGTGTGGCACACACCAAGGCCCCACCCCTCCCTCCTTCTTTCTCTCTCTGCTCTCCCCTTCCCCCACTCCCACCGTGACCTTAATTTAATTGTCTTAATTGTCCTCATATCAAAACTGAGTACATAGGATCCATGTGTCTAGATTCTTGTGATGTTTTACTAAGAATAATGTGTTCCACTTCCATCCAGGTTAATACAAAAGCTATAAAGTCTCCATTTTTTTTTCAATGGCTAGATAGGATTACATGGTATACATATACCACAGCTTGTTAATCCATTTCTGGGTTGGTGGGCATTTAGGCTGTTTCCACATTTTGGCAATTGTAAATTGAGCTGCAATAAACAGTCTAGTACAAGTGTCCTTATGATAAAAGTGGGCATTTAGGCTGTTTCCACATTTTGGCGATTGTAAATTGAGCTGCAATAAACAGTCTAGTACAAGTGTCCTTATGATAAAAGGATTTTTTTTCCTTCTGGATAGATGCCCAGTAATAGGATTGCAGGATCAAATGGGAGATCTAGCTTGAGTTCTTTGAGGGTTCTCCATACTTCCTTCCATTTTAAAAGATTGTATTAGTTTGCAGTCCCACCAGCAGTGTAAAAGTGTTCCCTTCTCTCCACATCCACGCTAGCATCTGCAGTTTTGAGATTTTGTCATGTGGGCCATTCTCGCTGGGGTTACATGGTATCTCAGGGTGGTTTTGATTTGCATTTCTCTAATAGATAGGGATGATGAACATTTTTTCATATGTTTGTTAGCCATTCGTCTGTCTTTAGAGAAGGTTCTATTCATGTCTCTTGGATATATGGGATTCTTGGCTTTTTTCATGTGGATTAATTTGAGTTCTCTATAGATCCTAGTTATCAAGTTTTTGTCTGATTCAAAATATGCAAATATCCTTTCCCATTGTGTAGGTTGTCTCTTTGCTTTGGTTGTTGTCTCCTTAGCTGTACAGAAGCTTTTCAGTTTAATGAAGTCCCATTTGTTTATTTTTGTTGTTGTTGCAATTGCCATAGCAGTCTTCTTCATGAAGTCTTTCCCCGGGTTGATACCTTTCACTGTTTTCCCTAAGCTTTCTTTGAGGATTTTTATTGTTTCATGCCTTAAATTTAAGTTCTTTATCCATCTTGAATCAATTTTTGTGAGTGGAGAAAGATACAGGCCCAGTTTCAGTCTTTACACGTGGATATCCAGTTGTCCCAGCACCATTTATTGAATAGGGAGTCTTTCCCCCAAGGTATATTCTTGTTTGGTTTATCCAAGATTAGGTGGTTGTAAGATGTTAGTTTCATTTCCTGGTTTTCTTTTCCATTCCAAGTGTCTGTGTCTCTATTTTTGTGCCAGTACCATGCTGTCTTGACCACTGCGGCCTTGTAATACAGCCTAAAATCTGGTATGGTGATGCCCCCAGCTTTGTTTTTTTATTTATTTATTTTTTATTGTTAGGGATTCATTGAGGGTACAATAAGCCAGGTTACACTGATTGCATTTGTTAGGTAAAGTCCCTCTTGCAATCATGTCTTGCCCCCAGAAGGTGTGGCACACACCAAGACCCCACCCCTTCCCTCCTTCCCTCTCTCTGCTTTTCCTCCCCCCCCCCATGACCTTAATTGTCATTAATTGTCCTCATATCAAAATTGAGTACATAGGATTCATGCTTCTCCATTCTTGTGATGCTTTACTAAGAATAATGTCTTCCACTACCATCCAGGTTAATACAAAGGATGTAAAGTCTCCATTTTTTTTAATAGCTGAATAGTATTCCTTGGTATACATACACCACAGTTTGTTAATCCATTTCTGGGTTGGTGGGCATTTAGGCTGTTTCCACATTTTGGCGATTGTAAACTGAGCTGCCAATAAACAGTCTAGTACAAGTGTCCTTATGATAAAAGGATTTTTTTCCTTCTGGGTAGATGCCCAGTAATGGGATTGCAGGATCAAATGGGAGGTCTAGCTTGAGTGCTTTGAGGTTTCTCCATACTTCCTTCCAGAAAGGTTGTACTAGTTTGCAGTCCCAACAGCAGTGTAAAAGTGTTCCCTTCTCTCTACATCCACGCCAGCATCTGCAGTTTTGAGATTTTGTGATGTGGCCCATTCTCACTGGGGTTAGATGGTATCTCAGGGTGGTTTCGATTTCCATTTCTCTAATAGATAGGGATGATGAACATTTTTTTATATGTTTGTGAGTTCTCTATAGATCCTAGTTATAAAGCTTTTGTCTTATTCAAAATGTGCAAATATCCTTTCCCATTGTGTAGGTTGTCTCTTTGCTTTGGTTGTTGTCTCCTTAGCTGTACAAAAGCTTTTCAGTTTAATGAAGTCCCATTTGTTTATTTTTGTTGTTGTTGCAATTGCCATGGCAGTCTTCTTCATGAAGTCTTTCCCCAGGCCAGTATCTTCCAGTGTTTTTCCTATGCTTTCTTTAAGGATTTTTATTCTTTCATTCCTTAAATTTAAGTGCTTTATCCATCTTGAATCAATTTTTGTGGGTGGAGAAAGGTGTGGGTCCAGTTTCAGTCTTTTACATGTAGACATCCAGTTCTCCCAGCACCATTTATTGAATAGGGAGTCTTTCCCCCAAGGTATGTTCTTGTTTGGTTTATCGAAGATTAGGTGATTGTAAGATGTTAGTTTCATTTCTTGGTTTTCTATTCGATTCCAAGTGTCTGTGTCTCTGTTTTTGTGCCAGTACCATGTTGTCTTGACCCCTATGGCTTTGTAGTATAGACTAAAATCAGGTATGCTGATGCCCCCAGCTTTATTTTTATTACTAAGAACTGCCTTAGCTATACGGGTTTTTTTCTGGTTCCATACAAAACGCGGAATCATTTTTCCCAATTCTTGAAAGTATGATGTTGGTATTTTGATAGGAATGGCATTGAATAGGTAGATTGCTTTGGGAAGTATAGACATTTTAACAATGTTGATTCTGCCCATCCATGAGCATGGTGTGTTCTTCCATTTGTTAAAATCCTCTGCTGTTTCCTTTCTGAGGATTTCATAATTTTCTTTATAGAGGTCCTTCACCTCCTTCGTTAGGTATACTCCTAGGTATTTCATTTTCTTTGAAACTATGGTGAATGGAGTTGTGTCCTTAATTAGTTTCTCATCTTGACTGTTATTGGCATATACAAAGGCTACTGACTTGTGGACATTGATTTTATATCCTGAAACATTACTGTATTTTTTGATGACTTCTAGGAGTCTTGTGGTTGAATCTTTGGGATTCTCTAAGTATAAGATCATGTCATCAGCAAAGAGGGACAGTTTGACCTCCTCTGATCCCATTTGGATTCCCTTTATTTCCTTGTCTTGCCTAATTGTATTGGCTAGAACTTCCAGCACTACGTTGAATAGTAAAGGTGACAGAGGACAACCTTGTCTGGTTCCAGTTTTCAGAGGAAAAGCTTTCAGTTTTACTCCATTCAGTAAAATATTAGCTGGGGGTTTGTCATAGATACCTTCAATCAGTTTAAGAAGTGCCACCTATGCCTATACTCTTCAGTGTTCTAATTAGAAAAGGATGTATCAAAAAAAAATAAAAAAGGAAAAGGATATATCGGGCGGCGCTTGTGGCTCAGTGAGCAGGGCGCCGGCCCCATATACCGAGGGTGGCGGGTTCAAACCCGGCCCCTGCCAAACTGCAACAAAAAAATAGCCAGGCGTTGTGGCAGGCGCCTGTGGTCCCAGCTACTCGGGAGGCTGAGGCAGGAGAATCGCAGAAGCCCAAGAGTTGGAGGTTGCTGTGAGCTGTGTGACGCCACTCTACTGAGGGCGATAAAGTGAAACTCTGTCTCTACAAAAAAAAAGAAAAGGATGTATCAAATGCTTTTTCTGCATCTATTGAGAGGATCATATGATTTTTATTTTTGCCTCTGTTAATATGGTGGATAATGTTTATGGACTTGCGTATGTTAAACCAGCCTTGCATCCCTGGGATGAAACCTACTTGATTATGATGTATGACTTTTTTGATGATAAGCTGTAATCTGTTGGCTAGGATTTTGTTGAGAATTTTTTGCATCTATATTCATGAATGAGATTGGTCTGAAATTCTCCTTTTTGGTTGGGTCTTTTCCTGGTTTTGGTATCAGGGTAATGTTTGCTTCATATAGAATGTGTTGGGGAAGATTCCTTCTTCCTCAATTTTTTGGAATAATTTCTGCAGTACAGGAATAAGCTCTTCCTTGAAGGTTTGAAAGATTCTGGTGTGAAGCCATCTGGACCAGGGCATTTTTGGTTGGAAGATTTTTTATTGTTTCTTTAATCTCAGTGCTTGAAATTGGTCTGTTCAGGAGCTCTATTTCTTCCTGGCTAAGTCTAGGGAGAGTTTGTGATTCCAAATACTGATCCATTTCCTTCACGTTGTCAAATTTCTGGGCATAGAGTTTCTGGTAGTATTCAGAGATGATCTCTTGTATCTCTGTGGGATCAGTTGTTATTTCCCTTTTATCATTTCTGATTGAGGTTACTAGAGAATTTACTTTTCTATTTCTCATTAGTCTGGCCAATGGTTTATCTATTTTATTAATTTTTTCAAAAAACCAACTCCTTGTTTCATTAATTTTCTGAATGATTCTTTTGTTTTCAATTTCATTGATCTCTGATTTGATTTTGGAGTTTTCTTCTACTAACATTAGGCTTAGATTGTTCTTCTTTTTCCAACTCCATAAGATGGCTTGTGAGTTTGTTGATGCGCTCTCTTTCTGTTTTTCGAATGTAGGCATCTAAAGCCATAAATTTTCCTCTCAAAACTGCTTTTGCAGTATCCCACAGGTTTTGGTAGCTTGTGTCTTCATTGTTGTTATGCTCAAGGAAGTTAATAATTTCCTGTTTAATTTCTTCCAGCACCCGTCTGTTATTAAATGGGTGTTTAATTTCCATGTCTTTGTGTGGGGTCGAACGTTTTTGTTAGAGTTGAGTTCCACCCTTAGTCCCTTATGGTCTTGAGAAGATACAAGGTAAAATTTCAGTTCTTTTGATTCTGTTGATATTTGTTTTGTGTACCAGGATGTGATCAATTTTGGAGAATGTTCCATGGGGTGATGAGAAGAATGTGTATTCTTTATCTTTGGGATGGAGTGTTCTATATGCGTCTATCAAGCACAGTTGTTCTAGGGTCTCATTTAAATCTCTCATATCTTTGTTTAATTTCTCTTTAGACGATCTGTCCCGCTCTGTAAGAGGAGTGTTAAAGTCTCCTGTTATTATGGTATTATCAGATATCATATTGCTCCGACTTAGTAAGGTCTGTTTCAAGAATCTGGGAGCATTTAAATTGGGTGCCTTGAATATTTAGAATTGAAACATCTTCTTGTTGTATTTTTCCCTTGACCAATATAAAGTGACCGTCTTTGTCTTTTTTGACTTTAGTTGCTTTAAATCCGCATGTATCTGAAAATAAGATTGCAACTCTTCTTTTCTTCTGAGTTCCATTTGCCTGAAAAATTGTTTTCCAACCCTTGACTCGAGCTTTAATTTGTCTTTTGAAGCCAGGTGTGTTTCTTGCAGACAGCAAATGGATGGCTTGTGTTTTTTAATCCGGTCAGCCAATCTGTGTCTCTTCAGTGGGGAATTCAAGCCATTAACATTTATTGAGATAATTGATAAGTGTGGTAGTATTCTATTCATCTCATTTTGTGAGAGTCCATTGCTTAGTTTTATCTTTTGCATAAGTGTGGAGGTTAGGTTCTGTCCTTTAATTTCTGAGTTTTTGCTTTGCTGCTGATCCATTGTGGTGGTCAGTGTGTAGAAGAGGTTAAAGTATTTCCTGTAGAGCTGGTCTTGTTGTGGCGAATTTCCTCAATGTTTGTATATCTCTAAATGATTTGATTTCTCTGCCAATTTTAAAGCTTAGCTTAGCAGGGTACAAAATTGTGGGCTGGAAATTGTTCTGTTTAAGTAGATTAAAAGTAGATGACCATTGTCTTCTTGCTTGGAAAGTTTCATTAGAGAAGTCTGCAGTCACTCTGATGGATTTGCCCCTGTAGGTCAACTGGCGCTTCCTTTTGGCAGCTTGCAGAATCTTTTCTTTTGTCTTGACTTTGGACCGGTTCATCACAATGTGTCTTGGAGAAGCTCGGTTAGAGTTGAGGCGACCTGGGGTCCGATATCCCTCTGAAAGCAGTGTGTCAGAATCTTTGGTGATATTTGGGAAATTTTCTTTTATAATATTCTCTAGTATGGCTTTCATTCCTCTGGGGCATTCTTCTTCCCCTTCTGCGATTCCTATAACTTGTAAGTTGGAACGCTTCAGAAGGTCCCATAATTCTGGGAACGTTCTGCTTTCTCTCTCTTCTTTTCTGCCTCTTTTACTATCTGAGTTATCTCAAGAACTTTGTCTTCTACCTCTGAAATTCTTTCTTCTGCATGGTCTAACCTGTTGCTGATACTTTCCATTGCATCTTTATGTTCCCTAATTGACTGCTTCAGTTCCTTCAGCTCTGCTATATTCTTTCTATATTCTTCATATCGTTCATCTCTTATTTGATTCTGTTTTTGATTTCCTTTTGGTTATTTTCCACTTTATTAGCAGTTTCCTTCATTGTTTTCATCATGTGTATTCTAAATTCCCTTTCTGTCATTCCTAACATTTCTTTATAGGTGGAATCCTCTGCAGTAGCTATCTCATGGTCCCTTGGAGGGGTTGTTCTGGACTGGTTCTTCATGTTGCCTGGAGTTTTCTGCTGATTCTTCCTCATGAGTGATTTCTTGTATCTGTTTCCTTGCCCTAATTTTCCTTTCACTTCCTCTTGCTCTTTAAGTTCCTGTGCCAGTTTTCCACTGTTTTTGTCCTCCTCTTGGGGTCCAGACGTCTCTCCCTGACTCCCTGTATCCTCAAAGGGATGATTATAGGCAGATCCCACCAGCCAGAGATGCCTGGAGTCTTATCTCCCCAGACTCACGGTGCCCAGATGAGAGGAAGCTATTACTCGGCCCCCAGCTTTGTTTTTATTGCTCTGTTTTTTGTTTTTGTTTTTAGAGACAAGAGTCTCACTTTGTTACCCTCAGTAGAGTGCTATGATGCCACAGCAACCTCTAGCTGGTGGGCTTAGGCGACTCTCTTGTCTCAGCCTCCCAACTAGCTGGGACTATAGTGGCCCGGCTATTTTTTGTTGCAGTTTGGCCGAGTCCAGGTTTGAACCCTCCACCTTCGGTATATGGGGCCAGTGCCCTACCCACTGAGGCACAGGCACTGCCCCCATGTGTCCTTGATAAAAGTATCTCATCGTCAAGATGTCACTTCTTTCTAAGTTAATTAAAAAATTTAATGAGATCCTAGTGAAAATTTTTTGGTGTAGCACCAAATTAGTTAATATTGAAGTTCATTTGGAAAAATAAACATGCAAGAGTATTAAAACACATTAAATGTGAAAAACTTTGAGGGGGGGGTCTAGCCCTACCACACACCAAAATATACTTGAAATTCTTTGTAATTCAAAAAGCAAGACATTGGCATGTGAATAGACAGGCCAGTGATATGATATGATATTCAGAAATAGCAATACTACATATGGAAACATCGTATTTAAAGTGATATGATATTTCAAGTCACTGAGACATATGTGGACATTTTATTTTTATAAATAATGTTTGTCTAACTAGATAGCCATTTGCTTTTTTTTTTTTTTTTTCTTAAGACTAATAGAGTGAGGCAGTGGGAGTGGAGAAGGAACAAAAGAATCTGTAACTCGTTGTGGTCAGTTAGTCGTAAACACCACTGTTCTCTGAGCAGTCAAACTAGCCACTTGGAAAAAAGATAATATTGAAGCCATTCTTCACACCATAAATAAGAATAAGCTACAGACAGATCAGCAATCTAAATATAAAAATGTACAAATAAAAAGGAAATGCAAGTGAACTTATCTGTATGTGGCTTAGGGAAAAATTTTAACACCAACTCATCGAGGTACAATGAAAGGAAGTGCTATTAAATGCTGGGAGCAGTGGTTTAGGCCTGTAATCCTAGCACTCCAGGAGGCTGAGGAGGGTAGATTACTTGAGCTCACCAGTTCGAGACCAGTCCAAGCAAAAACGAGACCTTGTCTCTACTAAAATAGAAAAACTGAGGCAAGAGGATTGCTTGAACCCAAGAGTTGGAGGTTGCTGTGAGCTATGATGCCATTGCACTCTTAACTGGGCAACAACTCGAGACTCTGTCTCAAAAAAAAAAAAAGTGCTAATAAGTTTTGTTGTAAAAATAATTTTTTTGAATAGATGCAGCAGCTCGACAGCTGTAATCCTAGCACTTTGGGAGGACAAGATGGAATCATTTGAGGCCAGGAGTTTGAGACTAGCCTGGGCAACAAAGCAAGACCCTGTCTCTATTAAAAAAAAAAAAAAAAATTAGCTAGGCATGTATTCCCAGCTACTTGGGGAACAACAAAGCAAGACCCTGTCTCTATTTAAAAAAAAAAAAAAATTAGCTAGGATGATGGGGGAGACTAAAAACCCAAAAATTAGCTAGGCATGTATTCCCAGCTACTTGGGAGGCTGAGGCAAGAGGATTGCTTGAGCCCAAGATGTGAACTACATCTCTGCATTCTAGCCAAGGTGAAAAAGTGAGACTCTGTCTCAAAAAATATATATATATAATTGCATGGCAAAGAAACGATGAGTAATTTGCTGTATATACTGGTAATATATACGTTATATACAGGTAAAGGGTAAATGTAAATTTCTAATTACAATTAACTTTTTAAAAAACTTAAAACTAAAAACCCTAACCAAAAAGGGCAAAAGACTCAGTATAAAAGAACACTGAACACACAGATCTTGAGTTTTAATACAGCTTCACACTAATAAAGACTAGAATTCCTTGGATAAATTGTTGGTTTCAGGCCTAGAGTAGCACAGATACAAAAGGAGCCTGGAATATCTTGATTTGGCGGAAAGTCAGTATTCACATGTTGATGTAGCCTGTCAAAAGGCATAGGAGCAAGTTCAGGGAGATCTAATGGCAGACTCTGGGATGATTTTGAGCCCCAGGGTAATTAAGAATAGTGATGAATTATTCACTGGGGAAAAATAGGAGTTAGTGAATTCATACTAATAACGAATAAGGATGGTGGGGGAGACTAAAAACCCAAAGCAAATCAAACCAAACTTACTTGAAATCAGTAATATAGCCACATTGAAGGAGGGGAAAAAAATAATCCAGGTTAACTCTTAAACTCAATATTCAGTCTGGGGAGAGGTCGCTGCAGAGAAACACTGATTTATAGCACTACAGATGTGGTGCTTTGATTCAAATGTATCAAGGACATATCAAGTAGATATGTTGATTTTTGTCGTGAGTCGGTATTTTCACTGTGAAAGAAAAGACATTGTGATGTGGGAAAGGTAGTAAAAAGGTATGTGGGAATGACTGTAATTGGAGGTTTCAGTTGAACTCATAATTTTCTAAAATACATGTGCGTATGTCACATACATGGGTGTATATCCTTACTCTGTCCAGTGAAGAGGCCCAAAAGCAAAGAGATATCCAACAGCAATAAGCACATGGAGCACCTAGGTCTTTATTCTAAAATCAATCCCCACTTAAAGAAACCAGAGTTCTTTGGAGAAATTTTTGATTCCAGGGCTGAGACAGAGAAATGATTATAAGTGTGGAATATCTTGTTATGCCAGAAATTAAGGAATTGCTTTAAAAAAAAAAAAAAACGATAAGGCATGACAGAATGACACAGGAGTCAGCTTGAAGGGCCTCCCATGGGCCCAGTCTGGGACTGTACTGAAGTAATTAAGGACAGTAATGAAGAGTATAAATCCATGAGTGGGAGTTGATACCCAGAATAGATAAAAGTACTGAGTAATGAATATGGAGGGAATGAGGCCAGGCGTGGTGGCTCACACCTGTAATTCTAGAACTCTGGGAGGCCAAGGCTGACGATCACTTGAGCTTACGAGTTCAAGACCACCTCTGAGCTAGAGTGAGAGCCTGTCTCTAAAAACAGCTGAGTGTTGTGAGTGAGTCCTATAGTCCCTCAACCAGAGGAATTGCTTGGGCCCAAGAGTTTAAGGTTGCTATGAGCGATGACACTACATCACTCTACCAGGGGCAACAAAGTGAGACTCTGTCTCAAAAAAAGAAAAAAACAGATGGAGAGAATGCTGGGGTTGGAAAATCATCATAGTTAAAACTGGGCAAGTATCATTGGATGTTAAATCTGGAGTCAAATTCTGATGAGCAGAATATTTGCATGGTTTTTGTCTCTCCATAGATTTCCTTATTAAAAGAAGGAAAATAGTAAAAGTACAGTGGAGAAACCAAACCATACCTAGATCAGATAGGATGACCAAGAAGGGACAGATGGACATCATGCCTCTGGATTTGATACCCTGAGAAAGACAGCGTCAGTTAGGAAGTACAGCTTGAAACTAATCATGAGAAAACCCCAAACCCAAAATGAGGAAATTCTTGTATTTTAAAAAAAGGGAAGAAATCTGTGCAGAAGCATTGCAAATAATTTTTATAAATACTCTGTTCTCAAGGAGGGAAGTATAAGTCCTTGGTCCTTCTTTTTTTCTTTCTTTTTTTTAATTATTCATTTATTTTATTGTTGGGGATTCATTGAGGGTACAATAAGCCAGGTTATACTGATTACATTTGTTAGGTAAAGTCCCTCTTGCAATCGTGTCTTGCCCCCAAAAGATGTGACACACACCAAGGCCCCAACCCCCTCCCTCCTTTCCTCTCTCTGCTCTTCCTTTCCCCACCCCCTCCCTCCTCCTTTCTCTTTCTGCTCTCCCCTTCCCCCACTCTCACCGTGACCTTAATTGTCATTAATTGTCCTCATATCAAAATTGAGTACATAGGATTCATGCTTCTCCATGGTTGTGATGCTTTACTAAGAATAATGTCTTCCACTTCCATCCAGGTTAACATGAAGGATGTAAAGTCTCCGTTTTTTTAATGGCTGAATAGTATTCCATGGTATACATATACCACAGCTTGTTAATCCATTCCTGGGTTGGTGGGCATTTAGGCTGTTTCCACATTTTGGCGATTGTAAATTGAGCTGCAGTAAACAGTCTAGTACAAGTGTCCTTATGATAAAAGGATTTTTTTCCTTCTGGGTAGATGCCCAGAAATGGGATTGTAGGATCAAATGGGAGGTCTAGCTTGAGTGCTTTGAGGTTTCTCCATACTTCCTTCCAAAAGGGTTGTACTAGTTTGCAGTCCTACCAGCAGTGTAAAAGTGTTCCCTTCTCTCCACATCCACGCCAGCATCTGCAGTTTTGAGATTTTGTGATGTAGCCCATTCTCACTGGGGTTAGATGATCTCTCAGGGTGGTTTTGATTTCCATTTCTCTAATAGATAGGGATGATGAACATTTTTTCATATGTTTGTTAGCCATTCGTCTATCTTTAGAGAAGGTTCTATTCATGTCTCTTGCCCATTGATATATGGGATTCTTGGCTTTTTCCGTGTGGATTAATTTGAGTTCTCTATAGATCCTAGTTATCGAGCTTTTGGTCTGATTCAGAATGTGCAAATATCCTTTCCCATTGTGTAGGTTGACTCTTTGCTTCGGTTTTTGTCTCCTTAGCTGTACAGAAGCTTTTCAGTTTAATGAAGTCCCATTTGTTTATTTTTGTTGTTGTTGCAATTGCCATGGCAGTCTTCTTCATGAAGTCTTTCCCCAGGCCAGTATCTTCCAGTGTTTTTCCTATGCTTTCTTGGAGGATTTTTATTGTTTCATGCCTTAAATTTAAGTCCTTTATCCATCTTGAATCAGTTTTTGTGAGTGGGGAAAGGTGTGGGTCCAGTTTCAGTCTTTTACATGTGGATCTCCAGTTCTCCCAACACCATTTATTGAATAGGGAGTCTTTCCCCCAAG
This sequence comes from Nycticebus coucang, assembly GCF_027406575.1. Lineage (NCBI taxonomy): Eukaryota > Metazoa > Chordata > Mammalia > Primates > Lorisidae > Nycticebus > Nycticebus coucang. The sequence continues at coordinate 50,594,422 of NC_069797.1, forward strand.
GTATGTTCTTGTTTGGTTTATCAAAGATTAGGTGATTGTAAGATGTTAGTTTCATTTCCTGGTTTTCTGTTCAAGTCCAAGTGTCTATGTCTCTATTTTTGTGCCAGTACCATGCTGTCTTGACCACCATGGCTTTGTAGTACAGCCTAAAATCTGGTATGGTGATGCCCCCAGCTTTATTTTTATTACTAAGAACTGCCTTAGCTATACGGGTTTTTTTCTGGTTCCATACAAAACGCAGAATCATTTTTTCCAAATCTTGAAAGTACGATGTTGGTATTTTGATAGGAATGGCATTGAATAGGTAGATTGCTTTGGAAAGTGTAGACATTTCAACAATGTTGATTCTTTCCACCCATGAGCATGGTATGTTCTTCCTTTTGTTAATATCCTCTGCTATTTCTTTCTTAGGATTTCATAATTTTCTTTATAGAGGTCCTTTACCTCCTTCGTTAGGTATTTCATTTTCTTTGAAACTATGGTGAAGGAAGTTGTGTCCTTAATTAGCTTCTCATCTTGACAGTTACTCGTGTATACAAAAGTTACTGACTTGTGGACATTGATTTTATATCCTGAAACATTACTGTATTTTTTGATGACTTCTAGGAGTCTTGTGGTTGAGTCTTAAAGCTCTGATTTATAGGTAAAAGGCTTGACGTATATAAAGTATTCACAAATGTTTGAAGTGGAGAAAAATAGAGGAATAAATGAGGCAAAATGCTAATAATTGGCCAATCAATGTAAAGGGTATCCAGATGTTCTTTGTGTTATTAGAACTTACATAAAATACAATTTGTAAGTAAAAAGTAAAATATTTTACATTAAAAACCTTAAAGTACAAAACGATCTTATAATAGAGGACAGTAATTTATATTTAATAAACTTAGTTTATATAAGTAGACATTTGCTCTTTTTATCTTCATCCCCAAACTTTTTAGCAAGTTGATCAAAAAATTCCCTTCTTTTTCTAAAAATCTTACTGGGAAGTGAGAAATCAGCTTGTTTTCATCTTTACTTACTTCCTTGCCTTATCTCTCCAATTTTGGTTATACATCAGTGTTCATACAATATGTAAATAGTATTAAGTGTTGCTCAGCCACTCACTGTACTTTTTCCTCTCTGATACAACTTTTTTCCTAAAGTTAATAATTGTCTCTTGTTTTCATTTGGTTGGTGTTAGAAGTGTCTATTGCCTTTTTTCACATGTTCCAACAAACTGTCAAACACAAAGATTCATTTTTTTCCAACAGCCCTTCCAGAGCCATCATAATCCTCCTCTGGTGTAGTCTCGTTGCTTTCTAGGTCTGCTATATAGCTATAATCCTGAAATACCCTGTTTCTTTTTTTTTTTTTTTTTTAAACCGGAAAATTAAGGAATGCTTTACTGGTTTTACACCTGATATAAAAAAAAAAAAAAAAAGACAGGTTTTGGCTTAAGTCAGGAACTGAGAAAAGATTTTTCATTTAAGCATTGATTGAAAAGATTGCGGAAAGCAAGTCTGCTAATAGATAAGTCTGGATGGCTCTGAAGGCACATTTCTTTCCCTCCTCTGGTAGCTTAGCAGGGAGCTGGTTCAGTAGGACTGAGGCTGTCTGCAGAAGGATAGCTAGGCCACTGGCTGATGCCAATGTTCCTAGTGGGTAGAGCCTTAAGACTGTTCCCAAGGCCCTTGGTATAAGACAACTGTACTAGCCTTTGTGTTTTTCCTGGATGTTATTTTTTTTTTGTTTTTTGGGGTTTTTTGCAGCTTTTTTTTTTTGGCCAGGGCTAGCTTTGAACCCGCCACCTCTGGCATATGGGGCCGGTGCCCTGTTCTTCTGAGCCACAGGCACCGCCTTAGTATGTTTTGATGTATTTTTTGCTTGTCAGAGAAACTAGGTCTTCCCTACTCTTTCTTAGTTCAATTGGTAGATACATAACACAGTGAGCAGGCAAAGTCCTTTTCCCTTACGTTTTTTGTGGCCTGTCTAGTCCTTTGCCTCAGGCTGGTCCCAGGGACTTTGGCCAAGGTATGTTCAAAACCTCCTTTGCCAGGTCTATGTTATGACATACTGAGCGTTCGGGGTACTCTGTGCACTCCATCAGTAAATCCTGAGTTATAGATATACCAAGTGGTGCTAGTGGTTTATCTCTATGACTCTGTGGTGCCCCTCTCCACCTCCAAGCACAATAAATCCCTAGGATAAACCCCTTGCTAAAATAAAGCATGCATGCCATAATTTTAGCAAAAAATCCAGGAATATTGAAATTATTTAAGCCACTTACATCTGGTTTTAATTGTGCCAATAGCAGTGGTGTTCATTGGAACAGATCAAAGATTATGTACAACATCCTGATGAAGCATAAACCAAATGAGGAAAATGCTTACTAAACATTGTCAAAGTAAGTGAATTTAACTTAGACAAGATACACCATGTGTTGGAAAAGTTAGTCAAAACTAAAGAATAGCCTAAAGCAAAGAGCAATTTGTGGCCTTTGTGGGAAAATTAAATTTACTTTGAAATTTCAGTAGTCACAGTTTTTTGTATAAACTGCTCTTTTATTTATTTATTTATTTTTTTGAGACAGAGTCTTAAGCTGTCACCCTGGGTAGAGTGCTATGGTGTTACAGCTCACAGCAACCTCAAACTCTTGAGCTTAAGCAATTCTCTTGCCTCAACCTAACAAGTAGCTGGGACTACAGGTGCCCGCCACAACACCTGGCTATTTTTTTTGTTGTTGCAGTTGTCATTGTTGGTTTAGCTGGCCCAGGCTGGGTTGAACCTGCCAGCATTGGTGTCTGTGGCTGGCACCCCACCCACTGAGCTATGGGTGCCGTTGGCAGTAGAAATTGTTCTTTACTATTACTAATGTTAGGAAAGCTTCACACACACACACACCCAAAATTTCTTTTTCGAAAGCATGTTTTTAATATTAGAGAAAATAATTCTTTTAAAACGAAATATTTAACAAGATGACTTTCAAATAAAATATGTGGAAATTAAAGCAAAGAAGCTCAACTTTTTTTTTTTTTTTTTTTTTTGAGATAGAGTCTCACCGTAGAGTGCTGTGGCATCAGTCTTGCTCAAAACAACCTTAAACTCTCAGGCTCAAGTGATTCTCTTGTCTCATCTTCCTGAGAAGCTGGGACTACAGGTGCTGGCCTTATAGATGAAGGTCTCACTCTTGCTCAGGCTGGTCTTGAACTCCTGAGTTCAGGTGATCCACTCACCTCAGCCTTCCAGAGTGCTTGGATAACAGAAGAGACCCACTGTGCCCAGTTTTTATTTTTCTTGCCTTATTCCGTTGGCTAAAGACCTTGAGTGGCAATAATGGACATTCTCGTCTGCAGCACACTGATCACCACTAAACTCTTTGGTCTCAAATCAACAGCATTGATGGGGGTTGAGTCGGTGATGGAGGTTGGGAGTAAGTTGCCTGTGAGCTCCTTCCAGCACCCGCCAGAATACCCTGTGATTGTTGCCTTAGAAAGTCCCTTTACTTCTTCCCTGTGTTGGATCATTTAGTTCTA